>NC_134837.1:194220898-194550554 GCF_004210375.1 Tachypleus tridentatus | reverse complement strand
TCAAAGTCTTTAGAACACAGACATAAATATTTCTAATTTTGAGCTCTTAATAGAGAGAAAGGGGACTGGTCAACCCTAACCTGCTTCAACACGATCACAATTAACCACATAACAGTGTTAATTTTCAATAATACGGTATGTCCGCTATTGTAAATATGAAGTGTTTAGCAGTATTATGGACTTGAACCCAAGATCTCTCAAATATATTATCAAAACGGCGGGTATGGGTATTAACACTTTAATTAAAATAAAGTAAAGAACAACGTTTCGATTTGTTAAGTCATCTTCAAGACCTTTGAATCTGCAGTCAAACAAGCTAATAATTAGGGATACGTCCTTTTTCTCCAGCAATCAAATTAATGGATATGAATTGAAGGTCTTAGGCAGCTATGTTAATTCTTTTCAACTGATCGGTGTAGCTTCTTGTTTCAGTATTAATTTTACTTTTTATCACAACATATTTTCTCGTTTAAGGTTTGGAAACCTCACTGTTGGTCATCTAAAAACTTCCTCATAATTTCCATTTTTTTTTCGTCTAAGGACATCGTTTACATAATCTGTTAACTGAAGGTCAGATGTCAGCGATTATAACGAATTGTTAGAGAATTGTTTGTTTGTTGAAGTTAAGCACATAGCTATACAATGGGTTATTTGTGCTCTGCCTACCACGAGTATTGTTGTAAATCTGGAGACATGCTGCTGTGCCACTTCCTTACAGGAACGGTTAAAAATCCGACTGTTCATAACATGTTTCTTCATGTGAAATATATCACAGATACATACAAAGGTATAGTTGTTAATTAAAGGTCATTTATCGTGTAATTCATGATGACCTGAAGATGACCTAAGAAAGTCGAAATATTGTTCTCTACTTTATTTTAATTAAAGTGTTAATATCCATACCAGTCGCTCTTAGAATACATCAGTCGTGTAGTATAGATGTCTATGGAGAAGACAGTAATGATATATATTTATCATGTAAATGAATTTGTTGACAGTCATTGACAGAGCACTTGAAGCTTGTAGATGGCCGAATATAACAGAGTTCATTGGCTGCCAATGATAAAACACTTGAAAGTTATTGGTGATTAGTAAAAACACAAATGAAGGCTACTTAGTGGTCAGTAATAGCATAGCTGAAAATTATCAGTGAAAAACAATATAATAGTTGAGGGTTATTGGTGTTCATTAATGGGATGGATAAAGGTTATTAGAGGTTATGGAGAAATATTTAAAGGTTGTTGGTAGTAACTGATAGAAATGTTGAAGGTTATGGGTAATCAGTGATAAAGAGTTGAAATTTATTGGTAATCGGTGATATATAATTGAAAATTAGTTAAAATCAGATATAAATAGTTGAAGGTTATTGGTAATCAGTAATAATTAGGTAAATAATTTAAGGTTTTTTGATAGCATAGTTGAAGGTTATTGGCGATTAGTAATAGAATATTGGAAGGTTATTGGTAATCAGTGACAAATAGTTGAAGGTTATTGATTGGCAATGAAAGCACAACTTGTTCACCTACGTTAAACTACGGTCGATGTTGTTTTAAAATTTTACGCTGACGAATCTACGTACACAGTGTTTAGCTGAGAAAAGTTTTATTTAAGAGAAGTAACAAAACATAAAATATTTCAAGAATATTCCTGAGACTTTTAAAGAAACCACATGATACCTATCGAAACTGTATTCCATTCAATCTACAAAACCACATGATACCTATCGAAATTGTATTCCATTCAATCTACAAAACCACATGATACCTATCGAAACTGTATTCCATTCAATCTACAAAACCACATGATACCTATCCAAGCTGTATTCTATTAAATCTACAAAACCACATGATACCTATCGAAACTGTATTCCATTCAACTTACAAAACCACATGATACCTATCGAAACTGTATTCCATCAAATCTACAAAAACCACATGATACCTATCCAAGCTGTATTCCATCAAATATACAACCTTCAGTGAGCTCTACAAGGTTTTTACACATCAAATATTGGAGAACATACTTTACTTTTCATCTGTAAAATGTTTTATATGTTTTCACGTTTACAATGAAAAGTAAAACCACTATAGTGAACTGGTTAGATAGCTAGTCACTTAATAAATTACGTTGTTTTTTTTATCACGAGTTTTATACTAAGAAGAAACTTAAAAAATTGCCCTCTTTTATCGATAATTGGTTAATTATACCAATATAAGCTTGACAATTTTCGGTAAGAAAAATTAAAATAAAACCTGAAAAAGAAATTACACTTTTAGTGAAGGTTTCAATAATAATGTTAAAAATACACGTTATCAAATCGTAATAACAACACTTCTTTCCAGTAAATTTGTCTCGCAAAATCTATATTTTCATTAAATGAGCTAATACTACACGTTTTGTTATAGGTGTAATACTAAGAACAGTGTTAAAATTAAATTTCTTAAAAGTGAAGTGCTAAAATTAGGGTTAAAAGTACATTTCTTGTGTAGTATCAAGACTTGCGTTAAAATTATGTTCCTTCTTAAAGGTGACACTTTAACATTTGTTAAAGGTCTAGTACTAAGAACGGTGTTAAGGTTAAACTTCTTAAAAGTGAAGTGCCAAAATTAGCGTTAAAACTACGTTTCTTGTTTAAGGCGTAATATTAACAGGCATAAATTTGTGGTTAAAAAACCACTTTGACCCCAGTGAAAAACTGGAACGGACACTTTTCAGATATATCCGTTTGTCCTGAGTCAGATATTATCTGGTGTATGCGCTGATGATTATTTCTTTTAAATTTTAAAGATTAAGTTCAACAACACGAGATGGGGGTGGGGTTAGTGATAAAACACGTTCTACAAGGCAAACAGGTCACCAGCTCACAGAGGTCTACAGGACAAGAACGTCGCCATCCAGAGACTATTGTCACAGTCACGCCTACTTGAATAACCTATACACATTTCCTCGCCTTGGAGCTGTGTTGCCACAGCTGCTATGGAGATTTATCAATTCAAAAATAATTATTATTTTGTTACGGATAGTTAGTAAAGAAACAATTAACAACTGATGTACCGGTACTTTGCAAAATATCAATGTGTTTTCTTAGTAGTGAATGAATGGTCGATGCAACTTAAGTCGATAAATTGCTATTTTTTTCTAGAAGATAAATTTCTTCTCAATGGAAGTAGCTTAGTATATTAGATTATTTACACTTGACACCATTTAATTAAACTAATGATTGTTTGTTTGTTCTTAAGATTCGCGCAAAGCTATATGAGGGCTATCTGCGCTAGCCGTCCCTAATTTATCAGTGTAAAACTAGAGGGTTTGGTTTGTTTTGAATTTCGCGCAAAACTATACGAGGGCTATCTGCACTAGCCGTCCCTAATTTATCAGTATAAAACTAGAGGGTTTGGTTTGTTTTGAATTTCACGCAAAACTATACGAGGGCTATCTGCACTAGCCGTCCCTAATTTATCAGTATAAAACTAGAGGGTTTGGTTTGTTTTGAATTTCAAGCAAAACTACGAGGGCTATCTACGCTAGCCGTCCCTAATTTATCAGTATAAAACTAGAGGGTTTGGTTTGTTTTGAATTTCGAGCAAAGCTACGAGAGCTATCTACGCTAGCCGTCCCTAACTTAGCAAAGACTAGATGGAAGGCAGCTAGTCATCACCACCCACCGCCAACTCTTCTACCAACGAATAGTGGGATTGATCGTTACATTATAACGCCCTCACGGCTGAAAGGGGCAAGCATGTTTGCTGTAACTGGGATTTGATTCACGACCCTCAAACTGCGATTCCAGCACCTTAACCACCTGGCCATACTACGTCAGTCAGGTATCAATTCATAATGCAAATGACGCAAACTTAAATTAATTACAGATTCCGTGTTTAGGTTTAAAAACATGTTAGCCCTTTCAATCGTGGGGGCGTTATAATGTAACGGTCAATTCCACTATTCGTTGATAAAAGAGTAGCCCAAGCGTTGGAGGTTGGTGGTGATAATTAGCTGCCTTCCCTCTAGTCTTACACTGCTAAATTAAGGACGGCTAGCGCAGATAGCCCTCGTATAGCTTTGCGCGAAATTCAAACCAAACCAAACCCTCTAATTTTATACTGATAAATTAGGGACGGCTAGTGCAGATAGTTCCCGTGTAGCTTTGCGCGAAATGTAGAAACAAATAAATTTAAAAATATATATGATATAAGATGTTGCAGAAATTCAGCAATAGCTTTATGTTAAAGAATATATATAAACCAAAACACTGAAATATCAGAATGTTATATTTTTCTCGCCCCTCGCACAAAGCTAAACGAGGGCTGCCTATAAATGATATCTGTACTTGATTTAGCAGTAGAAGGACCTCGGGCTATTCTTTTAACAAGAAATAGTGGAATTTACCATACGTTACGACGCCCTCGTGGTTGAAAGGGCAAGCATGTTTGGTGAGACAGGTATTCGAACCCACGACCCTCACACTGCAAGTCAAGTGCCCTAACAATTCCATGGGCATGCCGGACCTCACTTTTCACATATAATCTTACCGAGACTCTATAACAAAAACATTCAATTACCGTTTTCTTCTTTAAACTGAGACACGAATAATTTAAATTCAGTATATATTTTCCAAATGTCTAAACATACAATACACTCCATCTATAAATTAAGTTTATTATATTCGCGAATTCAAATCCCCGTCACACCAAACATGCTCGCCCTTTCAGCCGTGGGGGCATTATATTGTGACGGTCAATCCCACTATTCGTTGATAAAAGAGTAGCCCAAGCGTTGGCGGTGGGTAGTGATGGCTTTCTTCTAGTCTTACACTACTAAATTAGGGACAGTTAGCGCAGATAACCCTCGTGTAGCTTTGCTCGAAATTCAAAACAAACCAAATCAAGTACATTAGAAATGCTTATAAATAAATAAAGTTTTTCCAATACATTTTCTTTTTGAATACAAATATTCTATTTATAATTTCTCTTGTTTTTATAAAAATGCAGTTGTTTATCCTATAATTAAATTCCAAGATTTACAAAAACATTTAATTTAAAAATGATTGGGATAATTACAAAATCTACCTACTGATGTGAGTTTGTAGGTTTATAAAATATGTCAATTATAATTAGATAAACAAGTCTTTTAATGTCTCTAATAAAAGAGCATTCAAACAGACATATCACTAAACATAAACATAATATTATATCATTTGTCGAGACTCATTGCATCAATGTATATTGTAATATTTCACTTATTAACACCCAGAAAACAGATATTAGATTAAACACATCGAGAAACGGTTTCAAAGATAATGACACTATTTCATCAAGAAGACAACCATAGGATGTGAGGTTAAATAATTATTATTGGTCTATTGAAGTAAGGGTTTTTCTTTAGTCTATTTAACACCATTGAGCATCAGTTCGTAAAAGTTATTAAACAGTTGGAGTTTCAGGTCGTACGAAACTAGAGATGTGGTGGTTTGACTACAAGATTATTTTGATATATATGTATTGGGATGATTGATTAATTTAACACCACCTTCTAATACGTAATACTTATTGAAAAGGGTGGAGGTTGGGAGTTTTAACACTGTAGAAATACAGGGCGAGTTATTTCAATTACAAGACTCTTGCTCTTTCTAGATCTCTAAAGATTTACGGTGGCTGCCTTTTTCAGAACTGGTTGCAGACAGCAAAAGAGGGTGCAGAAACTGAGGCCTAGTAGGTTTAAGCATTCAACTCCTTACCACTAATTGATTCACCGCAGCTGTTAACTAGTTCAACATCTGCGTTTGAGCCCGACCTGGCCAGGTGGTTAGGGCGCTTAACTCGAAATTTGAGGGCAAGGGTTAGAATCTCCGTCATACCAAACATGCTCGCCCTTTCAGCCGTAAGGGCGTTATAATTTGACAGTCAATTCTTCGGTAAATTAGTAGTCCAAGAGTTGACAGTGGGTGGTGATGACTAGTTGCTTTCCCTCTAATCTTACTTTGTTAAATTAGGGGCGGCTAGCGCAGATAGCCCTCATGTAACTTTGCGCAAAATTAAAAAACAAACAGATATCTGCGTTTGAATGTCTGACATATAGAATATAACCAACGCCTCTGGAAGATATTGTTACGAGCATTTTCTATGATGATCTAATAATAATGACAAGGACTGATAATGGAGCAATTCTTTCGTGTTTTTTTAAGTCTTACTGTGAACATTTTGGTTTTAATCAATACACATTTAAAGGTGTATGTATGAATGTGTTATATAATTCACACATGCACTCCACAGAACGACCATGAAATACATGGGTTTAAGTACTATCTAAACGGGGCCTGTGAGATTTTATTTTCACTTATAATTGTCACGTTATATATTTTAGCATAAACTGCCCATGTCTTGATGAAAATAAATGACGAATCATCTCAAATTGTCTAAAGTTCGAATTATAGAGCTCGGAACAATTACGAAACACTGAAGGTATATGGGTGCACTTTCATAACATCACAAATGTCGCGGGCGTGATTCAAATACTTGTTACACGTCTAGATTATTTCAGTTTCGTTTAATTCTAATGTATTGATAAAGAAAAATCAAAATGATGAGATTGTAACTTCATTCAAAACATAAGTTATACATGTTATTATTACAGGTTAGTTATATATGTTATTATTACAGGTTAACATCCTGTTGTCGTTTTATCTATGAATATGTCACTACACTATATTTATTGTAAGAAACCATTACAAATGAAACTGTGTTAGTTCTTAAGTACAAAGTGAATTTAAAAAGTTGTAAGTAGTAGAGACACCTTCCCAGTTGCTCAGCGGATAGTTTGTTTACTTTGTTTGCTTTGTTTATTAGGAACTTTGCGAAAAACTACACAAGGACTATCTGCGCTAGCCGTCCTTAATTTAGTATTGTAAGACTAGAGGGAAGGCAGCTAGTCATCACTTCCCACTGCCAGCTCTTTGGCTACTCATTTAAGAACGAATAGTGGGATTGACAGTCACATTATAAGACCTCCATGGCTGAAAGGATGAGCCTGTGTAGTGAGACAGAGATTGCGAATCAAGCGACCTAACTATCTAGCCATACCAGGCCTCATATCGGCCATCCTAGTGGCATAGCGATATCTGTGGACTTATACTTCTAAAAACTATGGTTCGATACCAGTGGTAGGCAGGGCACAGATAGCTCTTTGTGTAGTTTTGTGCCCGCATTGGGCAGTGCGCAGCTACCTCTTATGCGCTAACTGTTCCTAATTCAGCAATGTAAGACTAGAGGAAAGGTAATTTGTCATCACTTCCCACTGCCGCCAACCCTTGGACTATTATTTTTACCAACTAATAGTGGGATTGATCGTCACATGTAACGCCTCCATGACTGAAAGGGCGAACATGTTTGGTGGGGCGGGGATTCAAATCCGTGACCCTCATATTACGAGTGGAATGCCGTAACCACCTGACCATGCTAGGCCTAATTATGATTGAATAATAGACTGTCGTAATGCTGTTGAGGAAAGAAAATACGTCACGTGATTGACGACCGTAGCTTCAGTGAGAAGCAAACAAATATTACTATTAAAGCGCTAAAGATTTCGACACGATAAAAATCTAAAATGTATTTACAGCCTTCATTCCAAGAAGATATGTGCATTTTTTAACGGAAAGTCAACTGGCATCTGTGCTGTGATCAAGGACTCGTTATCTTGACTGCTCCTTCTAATACACAGGCACTAAAAACTTGTGTTTTAGGACAGTCTTGTTGATTCAAGCTAATAAAAACTCTAAGCCCTGAAGCTATGTGTTTGATTAGCGGCATTGAAGGCTTTTAGCCTGGAGCAAGCACTTTGTTTCACAGCACTAATGACTCGTAACCTCGATGCCTTTAGTGCCTGACTAAAGGCACTAAAGTCACATAACCTGGAGCAGTTTCTTTGATTTAAGACACTAAAAACTCATAATAACCTAGATCAATATATTTTATTAACAGCGCTAAAACATAACCTGGAGCAATGTCTTTGAGTTAAGACACTAAGAACTCTTAACTTGGAAATATCTGCTTTATTATAGACATCAAAGACTCATAGTTTCGAGCGATCTCTTTGATTCAATGCTCTAAAGATTCGAATGTGGAACTATATCACAAATTAAAGGGATTAAAATCAATAAAGCTTTTTGATTCAAAACGCTTAAGATTTTTAACCTGGAACAATCAATCTCTTTGATTCAAAGCACTGTCTAAAACTGTCTAAAACGACAAATTAGTTACCAGATGATATGCAAAGTGACGAATTCTACACAAGTTGACTGGAATAATGTAACAATACTTAAACAGTTAAAGATATGTTTGTTTTTTGAATTTCGCGCAAAGCTACACAAGAGCTATCTACGCTAGCCATCCTTAATTTAGTAGTGTAAGACCAGAGGGAAGGCAACTAGTCATCACAACTTACCGCCAACTCTTGGGTTACTCTTTTACGAACGAACAGCGGAATTGACCGTAACATTATATAACCCTCACGGCTGAAAGGGCATGTTTGGTGTGACGGGGATTCGAATCCGCGACCCTCGGATTACGAGTCGAATGCTTTAACCACTTGGCCATGTCGGGTCAACAGGTAAAGGAAAACAATGAACTAAACATAAGATAATCATTGGAAATTGTTTAAAACTAAGTGAATAGATAGAGGTTTTCGCCCAGAAACCACGGAAGTAAATTTTTTGTAAATCGTTGTTGTAAGTTGTGTCGCTGTAAAAACATGCTTATTATATACGTACATAGATTTATAAAAACACTTTGTGGTTTATTCGCCAGAAGGCACTGTAATTATTTTCATCGAAACACGTAGAGTTTTTAAAGTTTTACTTTGAGCTTATATTTTTAAACTTTACAAATACGTTATTGTGCAACTAAAAAACATTCATGTCTCGTTTGAGTAATTTTATTTAAAATGGATGTCTTCTTCTCTGCGAATCTCTTGTGTTTGAATTTCGCGCAAAGCTACACGAAGGTTATCTGCGCGCGAATCTCTTAAGATTAGTATTTGTAAATTACACTTAAATTTTATTCCATTTCGTTCATTTTACTCTAGAATAATCTGGGAATCAAATTAATTTTGGATTCGTAGCTTCAGTTTGTTACAGGATCTTCTTTGTTTGAAGTTCGGCACAAAGTTACACAATGGGCTATCTGTGCTCTGCTCACCATGGGTATCAAAACCTGATTTTTTGCGTTGTACGTCCGCATACATACCGCTAGGAGGCTGCAGAGTCTTAACAATAGAAGGCTAACAGAAGAACACGTGCACAGAAGTACTATCAATATTGTAACTAATCCAGCTTCTTAGTGATGGAGTCTACATATTAAGTTAAATTGAAAATGGGTGAGTTTTATCTGTTCAGTTTTTTACTTTGAATGCTAAATAAGCAAAAACATAGCATCACACAAAATGATGTAATATGTGGAGCCCATAAACTGTAAATGGTACAAGAAACCAGTCGATAATTTTGGGATTAAACCATTAATTTATCTCTTACCCCAAATTTCTGTCGTTTTGCCTTTTTTTCCATACTGGTTTGTCTGCACAAACATCCAAATATAAGACGTCACTTAACTCTTCGTTTGACCAGATGGTTAGGGGCTCTCGACTTGCAATTTGAGGGTCGCGGGTTCGAATCCCCGTCACACCAAACATGCTCGCCTTTTCAGCTGTGGAGGCGTTATTAAGTTACGGCCAATCCCACTATTTGTTGGTAAAAAGTAGTTCAAGAGTTGGCGGTGGGTGGTGATGACTAGCTGCTTTCCCTCTGGTCGAAATTCGAAAACAAACAAACACAGTTATAAAAAAAATAAAGATTTGCAGGAACAACCTCATGGCCAACCATAAGCACAACAAAACTTGTATTAGTTTTAACTTTCGTCTTCAATCGTTTGGTTATATGTACAGACTTTCTTAACGTTCACAGCATCACTGGCTTAACAAAGTATATGAAAACAACAACCCTGTTTCACTTGCTCTGTACTACCTGTTAACCAATGTATTATCTATGTTTTCCATTCCACTCGTATCCTTCATTTGTTTATTGATAAATACATTATGTCCACTTTACCCCTTTTTCTTAACCTTTGTCCGTTAATATACGATAATCTACCTTTTTATACGCCATCACAGATGCTATTTTTAAATACATAACCTCATAAACAAATATCCTATTTCTTCGAGAACGTATATCATACTACGTGATATTATTTTTCTTGAATTTAGTCATAATACCCATGTATCCTGTTTGTACTTTTTTCAAATTATCATGGCCCTCTTCCTTCCTGTGTATTGTGTCATAATACACAAATATCTAGTCTTTTTTTTCTGTATATCATTATACACGTATATCCTTGTTTTTCCCCTTACTTACAAATGGAAATAAAAGATTGGTTATAAGTTTGTCCAGATTAATATTCACGATACCCCGTTCTACAATACTTTACTTCCACATGTAAAACACTAATGTTATCGTCTCACAAATCGTGAACAGACAGACAGAATAAAAGCAAAGAATTCTTCCTCGTGTTATCCTTATGTGTTTCAAGCAACAAAATTATTTTTTTGTGTGTGCGAACGCACCGACGTGTTTGCTTCTTGCTTCAAAATTCCAACCCATAATCTATATAAGTGGATTTTGTAACTGTTTTTTACACGTTGCTTTTAGGGACAACGTGCGATAAGTCTTATCTCTATGTACTCGTTTTCATTAAAAAGTTTGAAGTCTGTTAGAATGCACTTCTTCCAGTATGTCTGTTCTTACGATGACGCGACTTTTTACCAGTTTACATTCAATATAACTTACATCTACACACATAATTTTATTAGTTTGCTTATCAGTATACAAACTATTTTCACCCTACCTAATGTTATCCGTGACTCCACCCATTTGCTCATGGATACAAAGGATACCCGCTGTATTAACAGCTCTACCTTATGTTATCCGTGACTCCACCCATTTGCTCGTGGATACAAAGAATACCCGCTGTATTAATAGTTCTACCTTATGTTATCCGTGACTCCACCCATTTGCTCCTGGATACAAAGGATACCCGCTGTATTAATAGCTCTACCTTATGTTATCCCAAACTCCAGCTATTTGCTCGTGGATACAAAGAATACCCGCTGTATTAACAGCTCTACCTTATGTTATCCGTGACTCCACCCATTTGCTCGTGGATACAAAGGATACTCGCTGTATTAATAGTTCTACCTTATGTTATCCGTGACTCCACCCATTTGCTCGTGGATACAAAGGATACCCGCTGTATTAATAGCTCTACCTTATGTTATCCCAAACTCCAGCTATTTGTTCAAGGATACAAAAGATACCAGCTGTATTAACAACTCTATCTTTTTAAGCTGTATATTCATAAAGTCTGACTTCCTTCCCTAAACCTCTTTGCTGTATATTAATCTATATAGTAAACCATTTCCTTTTCCCGATGCAAGCATGATACGTGTTTAATTTCTTATCTTGTATAAATAATTCATTTTACCACAACAAGAAGTGATATGACATTATAAAACCACGTTGTTCCCACTTTCTCACGATGTGCAACACATATATTGAACTTAAGTTGCCGTTACGATTGCTAAAAACTTCTTACTTTACTTTCACTCCAAAAGCCAGCAATACAAAACACTTTACACATTCTTATAGTTTAATTGTAACTTGTTTACGACATCTTACACATCTGTTTCATTGTACTATGTTTATTTCTTATACCAAAGATAACACTTGCGTTACCTATTATGGTTATGTCTAAATAAATTAATGCATACACACAGATACACTGTACATATATAAACTTACAGTACGTATGTATTTTTACAATCTACTTTCGATTGCTGAACCAGTTCAAAAAAATCTGCCTGTTCCTTTAATCAACAACTACTAGAAAACGGATTTGACATATTGTATATAATTTTTTTCCCAATAATAAACACATTTAATTTTATTTTCCATCACATGCAAAAAAGAAACAAAGTTTTACTCTGCTTCGCTTCTTTTGTCCATACACGTTCTCATTAATTAACTCCTGTTTTACACGTTCATCCAAAACATTGATTTTTCACATATCTTTTTACCAACCCAGTCAATATTTACTTTTTCTTTCACACATTTACTCATCACTCTTGTAAATATTTACTGCCTCTTTCACACGTTTATCCACCTACCATGTAAATATTTACTGTGTCTTTCACACGTTTATCCACCAACCTTCTCAATATATACTGCATTTTTCACACGTTTATCCACCAACTTTGTAAATATTTACTGTCTTTCACACGTTTATCCACCAATCTTCTAAATATTTACTGCGTCTTTCATACGTTTATCCACCAACCTTGTAAATATTTGCTGCCTCTTTCATACGTTTTTCCACCAACCTTGTAAATATTTGCTGCGTCTTTCACACGTTTATCCACCAACCTTGTAAATATTTACTGTGTCTTTCACACGTTTATCCACCAACCTTGTAAATATTTGTTGCCTCTTTCATACGTTTATCCACCAACCTTGTAAATATTTGCTGCCTCTTTCATACGTTTATCCACCAACCTTGTAAATATTTACTGCGTCTTTCACACGTTTATCCACCAACCTTGTAAATATTTACTGTGTCTTTCACACGTTTATCCACCAACCTTGTAAATATTTGTTGCCTCTTTCATACGTTTATCCACCAACCTTGTAAATATTTACTGCGTCTTTCACACGTTTATCCACCAACCTTGTAAATATTTACTGTGTCTTTCACACGTTTATCCACCAACCTTGTAAATATTTATCCTTATTCTATTTGTATACTAATTTTCATCATGACGTCGTGGTAGTTATTTACGTCCATTTTTTGTTTTTGTTTTATCGTCCAGAATAGACAAGAAAATGTTCATGTTTGCATTCATAGACTATAACCATTTTATATCTCTTTCAATTTATTGTTACTTTCTGTAATGGAAACTGTTTATTCACTTTTGCTGGTGTACAATCGTATTTTTTAAATTAAATTTCATGATTTTTTTTTCCTATTTACATCTCGCTCTTCCCACTCACCGCGATGGCTCAGCGGTAACTTCGATCGTTTAAAAGACTAAAATCTGCGTTTCGATTCCTGCGGTGGGTATTGCACAGATAGTCCATTGTGCACTGTGTCAATTCGTTTGTCCAGTACGTCTGTTTTTATTTCCATCTACGTGATGTCTACACATCTGGTTCCAATATTTTCTGTTAACACACGTTTTTTACTCCCCTTTCATTCGTCGTCTTGTTACACACATAACAACTGGTTTTCATTTTGTCTTAACTTTACATGATTTATGTTTCATCTTTGGTTTGGTTTGTTTTGAATTTAGCGTGAAGCTACACGAGGGCTATCTATTCTAGCCGTCTCTAATTTAACAGCGTAATACTGGAGGGAAGGCAGCTAGTCATTACCACCCACCGCCAACTCTTGGGCTACTATTTACCAACGAATAGTGGGCTTGACCGTCACATGATAACGTCCTCACTACTGAAAGGGCGAGCATGTTTGGTGCGACGGGGATTCGAACCCGCGACCCTCAGATTACAAGTCGAGTGCCTTAACAACCTGGACATGCCGGGCCGTTTCATCTTTGAACCTGTTGTTTATCCATTCTGATATATTTCTCATGTTGTCCCTTTACTGATTTTTTACCCAATATACCTGTTTTAGAATACCTTATCAGTCTTCAACCAATCAGCGAGTCATTCACGTATATAAAACTTATTACAATCCGTCTATTAAATTTCCAATTCACACAATTAACATACACATGTTTGTCTCGTATCTTATCAACCTTTAATCTTCTATCTAGCTCTATAGAACATGCGTTTTGTTTTTGTTTCTACTGCTAGTTTAATTCTCAGTCAGTATATGCGTATACAGTATATCTATATATATGTGTTTGTACGTATATAATACTGTTTGATATTTATGCTATGAAACGTTTAAAACTGCTAATTTAAAACAAATTCTTTAATATAATAAGCTAATGAAACAGGAATCATTTAGTTTGTAATCGACCTCCAATAAAAGAAGTTTGAAAAAACTTTGTCTGATTCATAACTTTCACTAAAGTTCATTTGTAAAGAACTTGCAGAGCTGCCTTACAATACGACCTGTTTCTACTTAAAGGGTAAGACTTGCAATTCCAGTTGAACATGCGTAGTGCCTGAGTAGAAGCACAGCTGAAAATTGAAAAATTACTAGGTTGGCTTGGAGAACAAAGCTTTTGGATTTTAGTAGCCGGTCATTGTTGATGGCCCACTTTGTTCCCACACAGGAGGTTACTGACCCTTTGTCATCCATATACACAAGAGTAGTAGAGGTGTGGCCGGCCGCCTGGTTTACCTCTACACGACTCCTTGTCCTAAGAGATTTTTGGTCTATGTTCGTTGGTGCCCGCAAGCTAGCAGTGGAAAACAACGGCCAGAGACAAACGTGCGTCGTTCGTTGATTGCTCTAGGGTAACATCTTGCATGTTAAAGGGCTCAACCGATGTATTTTAATACGTACGAAACGCAACGCACGAGGTAGCCATGGTAGCAACTCGTGCTCTGAGTTTATTACACGCACCGTTCGCACTAGCTACAATCACCGCCTGTGACGTCAAGAGCACGGGATTTTGAACTGTTAAGAACGCAGTTCCCGAGGCAACTGGGTTAACAATCATTAATAATTAACAAGTTTTAGTTCTCGCGTCGTAAGTCTAAAGCTTCTTGTCGTGAGAGCCGAAGAAACGACTGTGCGTGATGATTTAAAACACATAATTACTGTAACTAGATGTTAAAATATCTACTGACCTAATGACGTCGGTAAAATTGGCTACTGCTTTCACTTGAACGATGTCTAGTTGGGAGACTCATAATTTCATAACGTAACATTTAATGTACAAAATAAAGAATTAAACAGCAGAAAACAAAATGGACAGTTGAAAATGGGTATAATAAAGGACTCATAATGTTAGGGCCTTTCCTTCCTTCGTTTGGAGCATTAGTTTGCTCCTGACGAAGAAAGGTCCACCTCCCAAACGTGTTCGAATGTTGGGTTTCATATTTTTGTCTTACGATAAAGAACTGTAAATTATTTAAAGGATAGCTACTAAAAATACATAATTCAGTTGACAACATCTTATTAATTATTCGAGGTAAACGTCGAAACTTGTGATCTCGTTTTCGTGTTTATAAAACGTGGTTGTTGTTAAGGGCATTGCTGCATAGCAGACTGATTCTCCTTTTGTCACCTCAAAAACTAAACCTAAATTTTTAGCGTTGTAAGTCATCATAGTATTACTTGAATAAGGGTCTCTTTTCTGTTCTTACTAATTGATTCTCTGGCAGTTAAAACCCATGGCACGAGCTGTTGTTTTTAACATAATGGTGACGTCACACACGTGGCCGAAATTTTGTCAAGGCAACAAGCAGCACTATCTACTTTTTCACTACACCAATGTCGACTGAATGTAATTACTATAATATACTAAATCCAGTGATGGCCTTATTTTGTATGTAAAAAAAAAGACATAAATAATGCATTCACAAGTTTGCCATAAACAATGATCAGAATAAAATACGAAATTGAGAGCCTCAGATTTTGATGGATAGCATGGGTGAAAATAGAAATTTCTAATTGGATAACTGTTTAGCTTTGAATTTCGTGCAAATCTACACAAGGACTATCTCCGCTAGCAGTCCCTAATTTAGTGGTTATAGTCTAGTAATCACCACCCACCGCTAACTCTTCAGCTACTCTTTCAGCAAAGAATAGTAGGATTCACTGTTACAATATAACGCCCCCACGGTTGAAAGGACGCGCATGTTTAATGGGATAGGGATAAGAAGGCGCTACTCTCAGATTGCAAGACGAGTACACTAACCACCTGGCCATGCCGGACCTAACACTGTAATTATTATGTGTTGTGCTATGATTTTCAACCATGTTATTAATACGTTAGTTGTACAAACAGTCAAGTGTAAGGTTTTGGTAACTATTTTGATGTTAATCATTTGTTTACAAACATCACTTCTTACGATTTAACTCATATAAATACTTTTTTCCATCGTTCACTACATTTTTGACCCGCCTCTGCTCTTTGTCCAAGACAGAAAACTTACACTTTAAGGTCTATGAAGAAACTTTCAACGTCCATTTAGTATTTATTCTATTCCAAGACACAAATTTTATGTTCTAATTTCTGTAAAAAAACCTGACCGCATACTCAATGTTTACCCCTTTGTTGCTTCCTTCCTAGATGTGTCTCTTACGTTTTAACGTTTATGAAAAAAACTCTTTTATCCTTCACTCAGTGTTTATTCTATTGTTACTTTCTCCCAGGACACGATTTTTAAGTTTTAGCGTGTCAGAAACTTCTTGTTCACTCACGATTTATCTTCTTAGGTCATCTTCAGGTTAACATCTTCAGGTCAAAACGTTGTTCTCTACTTCATTAGTAAAAGTGTTAATATCCATACCAGCCGTCTTAAGATATATTTTTTACATCAAGTGGGTTTTTCGTCATCACGAATTCACTGAAACGACTCTTACGTTCAATGTGTGAAACATAACACTTTAAAATACGCAAATAATATTTTAATACTTTATGGTATTAAACTTCAGCACAGCATCGAAATAGAAAATACAATTCGTCATTGTTTTGCCTACACCAAAAGATGCGTCAATCCCACTGGATTAGTTTAACCGCACAGATAACATGTTTGTCAAAGTTTTACGTCTGTGTTAAAACCGATTTTATTGAGACGTTCCAGTAGTTTTGTTTTTCACGCGGTTTCTTATAATTGTTTTTCATCTGAACTCAGTGACTATTGAGGAATTAAGAGCTATTATACATTCATGGGAATGCATCTAGTCACCTCCCTTTCGTGTGAGATTTAACTGGCTATTCTAGTTTTATTATGCATGTTTTTCTTTTAAGTTTATTCATAAATTAGAGCCAAAGTTACCATTTATCTTAACGTCATGGGCATAACTTTCTGCTATGAAGTTACGATTGCCTTCAGTGTCATTTATTGTAATTTATACTTTGGCTCAGAGAGAGCACTGTACCATGAACTGAAAATCCAATTATGGTAAGATGTCTCCTCATAGAAATATTGCGTATGTTATGTCACTACATTGTTTGTTTGCTGTTTACGTTGTATAACTCTGAATTTCCCTGAGTGACAATACTTCTCTATCAGTTGCAAATAAACTTTTTTTTTATCACGGATGAGTCGAGTGCTACACTTATAGCATCCAACTTGGCTAATTTCAACAAGCCCCAAAAATATAGTCTTTTGGTACATGGTAAATGAAATAAAAATAAAAATATTTAAATATTCATTTTACATTAACAGTTTACATAGTGGATACATTGTCATTTGAGGTGATGTTACATCCAAGACAAGCTGTACTCTACCCACGAGAGATATCGAAACACGATTTCTAGCATTGTAAGTTCTGAGACATTCCGTTGTGCTACCAGAAAGCAGTGTCTAAGTAACGTGAGCAAGCAAATTAAAAAAGGCTTTAAAAAGAAGATGGAGAGGGTTAAGAACGTTATAAACAACAATCTGAATACGTAACAGTTACAACCGTTTTAAAGTTGGTGTGAATCAGATGTATAAGAACTACATTTTGACATTGTTTTGTGTTCGTGCTTAGTTTCATTCCACAGAAGATTATTAATTCTTGGAAATGAGATGTAATAACTCTCTTCTATCGTAAGATATCCACATATTCCGATCATAAAGATGTCTTCAGATTAGTGTTTTATAACATCCAATACTTTCTACTTAATGCCATTGGAAAGTAAAAGAATGTGCATTAATGTGAGGCAACATAACCATCCAGAAAGAGACCTGCAACAAGTCGTATCCAAATCGTCTTAAACAAGTAGCAAAAGCAATTCACGTGCTCTAGATAACAGTATATACACAGAACATGATCAAGAAGGTTAGAAAGTTAGCTCAGTTTATAAGAACACCAGTATTTTGTTACTTTGATCGACATCAATATTGGTAGCTAATGATTTAACTGGTATTTGCAATTTTAACATAAACAGCACATTCAGGGGAAGAATAGAGTAATCGTACAGGCCAGAGTTTTCTAATATTTAGACATAACCAAACTTAATTGAAAACTGTTGACAAGAGGGAGGACAGTCAGTTTAAAGCATCCGTCATCTACATGTGGCTACTTCTTAACGAAATTGTAGAATCAACTGTCACAGCCGAAAGTGCAAATCGCGAGTAGTGGTATATCGTGCTTGAACCTAGGACTTTCTGTTCCTCAGCCTGTTACGCTTATCACTCGTCACACCCGTCTTTAATTGGTTGTTTGAACAGTTAAAAAAGTGTTCAAAATAATTGTTAAACTTTAAAGTCAGGTGATAAAAGTGTTGGTTTTTTTTTTTTACTTTTTCGTCCAATAAAAGATCACGTACCTCAAAGTTCAAATGTTAACATAACGCATACCAATGTACCAAAGTACCTGAAGAATCAACTATTAAATAATACATACTAATGTACCACATTACCTGAAGGATTAACTATTAAAATAACACATACTAATGTACCAAAGTACCTGAAGGATCAACTGTTAAGATAACACATAGTAATGTACCAAAGTACCTGAATGATCAACTGTTAAAATAACACATACTAATATATCGAAGTACCTGAAGAATCAACTGCTAAAACAACACACACTAATGTACTAAAGTACCTGAAGGATCAACTATTAAATAATACACACTAACATATCGAAGTACCTGAAGGGTCAACTATTAAATAACACATACTAACATATCGAAGTACTTAACGGTTCCAGTGTTAAATTAGCGCATACTAACATATCGAAGTACTTAACGGTTCCAGTGTTAAATTAACGCATACAAACATACCGAAGTCCTGAAGGTTTAAATGTTAAAATAATACATATTAACATACCGAGAATGTGATATAGAACTAATTATTTGATATGAAACTAACGGCAGACTGGTTTGAAAATAATACAGTTGCTGTTTTTAAATCGTATACATACACTCTGATGTACCTTTTTTTTTTTCTTTCGAAAAGTAATAAATCCATTTTCTACGTATTCGTGTACAAACACCAAATAGCCGTTATACCCAGACTTAGTTCTTAACGTGTGTGCATATCCATTACAAAGGTGTGGTTCAAGTAATTTAGACAACTGAATTGGTAATGAGGAACACCTACAAGGAATTAGATTCAACAGGAGTGGATAAAATGGTAATATTTTACCGAAACACCCACTTTGTCCGGGGCCACTAAAATTTATATGCAAGAAGACACGTTCTGCAGACGCCACTTCTTTAAAGTGTGTAAAACTTTAGAAGTTGCTTCGAGAGTTGACTTAGAAAAATGGGTTTTATTTATACCTCCTCTATGTGCAGTTTCTAACTGGATCAAAGGACCGCTATCGAAAATATCAGTTGTGTCAGTGTCTTACAATGCGAAAAGAATTTTGGGAAGCGAAAGTAAGGCGTTTTTTTTGTTTCTAATTTAACATGTTGTTGTTTGTTTTCAACGTTCATTGCTGAGGATTTTTCTCAATAGAGAGCCAATCGTGCTTCATAACATCTCTCTACTAATTCAGTCGCTACGGGATACATCCTTAGCAGTCATCTGATTGGTCCATGGTGGATTTCTCATCATTTACCTACGCTCTAGCAAACATTCGTTTAGCTTTGACAAAAGTGTGTGCAGCCAAAAGAAAAAATCCCAGCACTTCCAAGAAAGACTCAAAAAATGAAGCGTTTAAGAGAGAAATGGTCTTCAAAACCTCCTTCCAAACCAATCCACAAATTTTAGAAAGTAAAGGCTATGGTTTCAAGTGAGAACTTTCTGATCCATAAAGTAAATGCGAAGAAGATGGACACATCTTTTGGTACCGCTAATAAGATAATAAAAAATGATTTGATAAATATTCACAACCTTCCAGAAACATATCGAAATCAGTTGTTGTTTTCATGAAAAAAACAAGTAAAGGAAAATAAGATCAACATATTTCGACCAAGTACTCCAGGAGTCCCTTGAACTGGCTTCGATAGACCTTTGTGTCTTTGGTCTACTTAAACGGGGTTGTGGAGCCAACGTCCGCGTATAGTGAATGGTTAGTGGAAAATTTATGAATATCTGAGGTTCAAGTTTGACTTTGCCGTTCTTCAGTGAAGCGTGTAACAGTGGAAAGTGTGGTATTGGGCAACAGTGCATAATCATGGTCATAAGAAGAGCACGATCTGTGATGGAAGAGATAGTTTCAGGGCACTACGTGATCTGAAGCGTGTTTGAGAATTACATTTAACCATCAGCATTTTATATCTGTGCTTACTTAATATTACATGTCCAGGTTAATTTAATATATGTAGCAATACCAATATATAAATAATTAATAGAAGTTTAGCCTACATATCTAGTAATATAAAGTATATGATTATATAAGTTTACAATTAAACACAAAGCCACACAATGGAGTATCTTTGCTTTTTCTAACGGCGTGAGACCGCAGACATTCCTCTGCGCCACTGGGGAAAGGGGGTATGGGGATTCAAATCCGCGACCCTCATATTACGAGTGGGACGCCCTAACTACCAGGTTATGGCAGACCCGGCGTAAACACATACAATGTTATTTATCGACAGTTATTACTTATGATTCAATTTCATTATTAGTCCCAACAAACAAAAGAGACGAAAGCTAATTAAACTGTATGTTACACGAACATTACACTTTTACAGGTAACAATTTCGAGTCCTAAGTTTTAAAGTATGGCTGGTTCTTTATCGCCAAGCCTTCACACTATGAGTCTTTTATCTGCTTCCTTGATATGCTTTAGGTCACTGCGGTTTTGATTCTGACGTTGTTATTATTTGTTGGTTAGCACTGAAAGAGCCTCAAGCTAGTATTACAGCAGCCCAACTCTATAAATCCTTACAGAACGTAATAAACAAGAACCGAGTGCATTTTCATTATACACAACTATATTTATCGTGAATTACAAATAGTTTCTACGCCCGTGAACGATGAATATAACTAAACTGTTATAACTCACAGATCTCATGACTTCAGTAAAACTGGCCCAAAAAACTTTCGATCTGTAAATCGTTAAATGTTCGTCTCCCCTTTCAGTGTCAGGATTCGGGTTATTTTGGGTTTCGAACACAATCCGTCCGTGTTTGATTGGTGTAAGAAATAATAAAACAAGCATTAAACTTACCAAGCGGTTTCACTAGGATTAGTTTTACAGAATATCATCATTTTTGGGACATTACAAAATGCTGAAATAAAGTAGGCTCGGGCATGGGCAGGTGGTTCAGACACTCGACTCGTAGTCTGAGGGTCGCGGATTCGGATGTGTGGTTACATTTATTTCAAAATACTTTAACGTGTTACGTTTTGTTGCTTCACTTCTTGAAGTTGGTTTACGTTTTCGGTTGCCGCTATACGACTTTTCTTACTGTGACCCTCTCGTTGGGACACAGAACTTCAGTTTAGCAGATTTGTTTTTAAATTTCGCGCAAAATTACACGAGTGCTATTCGCGCTAGCCGTCCCTAATTTAACAGTGTAAGACTAGAGGGAAGGCAGCTAGTCATCATCACCCACCGTTGGGCTACTCTTTTACCAACGAAAAGTGTGATTGACCGTCAAATTATAACCCACTACGACTCAAATTGTGATCATGTTTGGTGTGACGAGTATTTGAACCCGCGACCCTCAGATTACGAGTCGAGTGCCTTAACCACCTGGCTATGCTGTGAAAGAACTAATTCAGCTAAGTATAGTCACCGAGTTGTATACGCTGGCCAAAATATGATGCAGTTAATTACAAACTATGTCTGTTGTACGTTAAGTATTACAGCCCTTTAACAACATGATGTAATGTGATGAATGCAAAGTTCCTTACTATTGTTAGGTACATAAGATATCACCTACTGCTTGAGCTGAAGAGAATTATGGTACAGCGGTAAGTCTACTGCTTTCCAACGTTTAAATAAGGGGCTCGATTCTCGTCGGTGGACTCCTAGACAGCCCGCTGTAACATAATAATAAGGAAACCCACACACACAATCTGCTGTTCTATATGACTAGTTTCAGACAAAGGCTGAAACAAATATTTCTAGTTTCTAAAAATAAAAACAGACAAAACAACGAACAAATTCCTTTAGACTTCTAAATTACTAACACGAGTAAACAAACATGCACAGGAATGTGAAAAAATCATAGTTTCCAAGCAGAAGTAAATAAAAATGTTAGTTTTCCTTGTTTTTTATAAGAATTGTTGTACATATTTGAATGTTCGCCAAATTAAACCTAGAAACTGTTTACGATGTACACGTGTACCAGAAATTGAGGTATTCTCAGTATAAGTACTAATTCTTAGTATTTGGAACCTCAGAGTCGTACCTTAATTAACTATTTCTTTACCTACTAATCCAAAATAAACCACAGAAAGTGTGTTTCAGATTTTTTATAATATATTTTGATAGATAAATGAAATAGTTTGTTCATTATGTGGCGTTGCTAACACCCACTTGTATATATATGTATATAATTTTTTTTATCATAACAGTTTCCAGTATGGTCCAGCAACACAAAACATTCCACCCATTCCTTCGCACTTCAAGCTGTTATAAGAGTAACAGTCAATCCTTTAGACTAGATGTCGGATGGCAGGATATAGCTGACTAGCCTTGTTCTCTTTGGTTAGTACTTCGAAATTAGAAGGGCCCGGCATGGCCAGGTGGTTAAGGCACTCGACTCGTAATCCGAGGGTCGCGGGTTTGAATACCCGTCGCACCAAACATATTCGCCCTTTCAGCCGTGGGGGCGTTATATAGTGACGGTCAACTCCACTATTCGTTAGTAAAAGAGTAGCCCAAGTGTTGACGGTGGGTGGTGATGACTAGCTGCCTTCCCTCTAGTCTTACACTGCTAAATTAGGGACAGCTGTCGCAGATAGCCCTCGTGTAGCTTTGCGCGAAATTCAAAACAAACCAACAATCGAAGTTAGAGATTGTGGCGGAGTGATGTTGTAACTTTACAGCAAATACGAAACATAAATTGTAAACCGATAAAAAAAAATAGTCCTAGACAGTTTACCAAGAAATATTATTATAAAATAATGAGGAAGAAAGCACGAGCTGCAATTACGGTAGCAATATTTTGTCTAATCTAAGATGGTTTAAGAATCTTATTTATATATGATGTCATAAGATACATTAATTCGTCTATATGTGTTCTTTTATTTTAATAAGATGAATATTTCGAAGATATAGGCTTTGTTTTATGAGAATTCCAACCTGACAATCATACCACACCACTTTATATGCAACAAAAACAAATGAAAGGACGGTTTGAAATTGGCTTTAAAATAAAAAGGTTTATTTGTTTTCTTGTAGTTAAGCTCAAAGCTACACAATGACCTATCACGAGTATCGAAACCCTATTTTTAGCAGTATAAGTCTGTAGACAAACTGCTGTGCCACTGAGGTCTGCATTAGAAATGGTTGGTTCGTTTACACTACAATCACATGTGGGATCCAGAACTTCACCCCATCGACTTTTTGTTCACTTTTGTTTTGGTTTTAACTAACTATGTAGAATATTGCTCTTAGGTTTACGACGTCTTTCATTAAAATGTCATTAACATGCAACGCACAGAAGAACAAAATATACTATATATATTTCGGTTAATCCCACTAACACTTACTTGGATCCCTGCGTATTTTACGTATACAATGGATGATTGCAATCATTTTTTAAAGTTATTTACATGGAATGATTGCTCTATGTAGATTCCAAAGGTAGGGAATGGTATAGAAACTATTCGGTAATCTGAGGGTTAAAAAGGTTATAATTACATCTGCAACATATAAAAAAAAAAACTTTTACAAAATTCTGTGAGAAACGAAAATGTCTCGGATCTCATTGTGGTTCAACACATCTTTAACTTTAAAGCGACGATAAACGGACCTGAATCCAGCTTGTTTAAAGAAACATTTCGCTGAACAAAGTGGTTTTTAAGGATTTTCTTATAAGTTGCTGAACAAAGTGGTTTATAGAGATCTTCTTCTAAATTGCTGAACAAAGTGATTTATAACAATCTTCTTACAAGTTGCTGAACAAAATGTTTTATAGGGGTCTTATAAGTTGCTGAACAAAGTGGTTTATAGAGATCTTATAAGTGGCTGAACAAAGTGGTTTATAGAGATCTTCTTACAAGTTGCTGTACAAAGTGGTTTATAGGGATCTACTTATAAGCTACTTATTTGAAACAAGGAGTTAAGAACATTTTCTTTCTTCAAACAAATAAATAAAAGAAAACGTAGGAAAAAGAAACAAGAATTTTAGCAAATTAGTACCAAATGCCTGAGATACGTAATACGTCCTGAAATATGATTTAAGTTGCATTTCGCCCTTGATAGAAATAGAAATGCAAATTCTCTTCTAAGCTGCATGGTGGGATCAGGGGGGGAGAGAGAAGGGAGGAAAACACAAAACGTGAGTAAAGGATTAATTTGCCTTTTGAGGTTATACATTACTTGGGCCAGGCCATGTAGGCAACGGAATGTAACTTGGTTCAATAGATTAATAGATAGAACAAACATAGAGATAGATTGCAGTTTACAAAATGCGTTTTAAAATGTGGTCTTACACACCACAGTTGTACAAAGAGGCCATTGTTGCTCTTTAACAAGTAATTACCTTACGTATAGAATGAACGTTCAAATCAAATAACGCGTTCGCTCCTCCTGTGGCGGTGTTTCCTACCCATCACGTGAGCGGACTAAGTAGCTACGAGCGGAAAAACTGCACTGTCAACAACAGGGAATCTTAGGGCAAACGAGTCCAGTAACTCTCCAACCCGCAGAGTCTAATGAACAAAATGTAGCCTGCATTTACATATAAAAATGATTCATAACTTTTTGCTCACTAGATTGCCTCATCATTTCCATATTGAAATACAGATTAGAGATAGACGAAATAATTTAGGAACTCGTAGAAACCTCGAGCTGAATAAGCAACAGCAGCGCCACCACTAGTGTTTAATTTTCCTCCCACTACAAACATTCCGTCACCCAATAAACGTTTTGTTTTTCTTCCATTCGCAAAGAATTTTTCGCCGTTCTAGATTTTTATTTTTTTGACCACGGTCTTTCGCTTTCTCTTTCCGCGCGAGTCTACATTAATATACCTCATGCGTCTATTAATCAAAGTACTTAATAATCACGTGGTACATTTACGTGACTTTCATAGTACTCAGCATCCTTTTTTATCTTTTAAAGATGTTAAACACGTTTTAAGTAAACAGCGGATACATTGCATCAAAGGAACGACTTCACCACCGAATGCTCTTTTCAGTTCACATTGCTTTGAAGAGTATGTTTAAGTATGCTTTAACATAACAGGCTCATTCGCAAGCAATAAAATATTATCTATATGGACGGGGCGTGGACTGCTGCCTGACGTGTCGAGCTGTATATCGAAAGGTCCCACGTTCGAGCTGCGACATCCGTGAATGGTCCGCTCACTCTTAACTCCCCCTTCCCAGAGGTAGAGCGATATGTCTGCGGACTAGAAACCCGGTTTCAATAACCATGATGGGCAGAGCATAGATAGTCTGTTGTTTAACTTTGTGCTTAATTATAAACAAACAAACACACTTAGCTGTGAGTGCGTTATAAATGTGAGAGTCAGATTCGTTATTCAAGATCCTCACGGCAGCGGATGACGTTAATTAATTGCTCTCTATTGGAACCTTTGAAGTCTGTGGCCTTGCCGACAAATTCATGTACACATAAAACGCCATTAAAGTTATTATAATTTTAATTCTATTTGTCTAGTGAGATGTCTTGTGGCCATTTAAATTAAGTAAACATACCTACTAGGATAAGCAAAACAAATGGCTTTGCTCTAGAAACAAGCTATTTAAGATACGTTAGTCCAGCATACGTTTTAGTATCCTTAACAAAATTTAACATAAGTTGTATTCTAGTTTGAACTTGTATGGAGCTAATATATCGTGTTTTCAATATTTTTATCGTATTGTTTCTTTCTTACTTCAAAACTGCACAAAATTCTGCAAGAAGCCCATGATTTGTCGTGTTAATGAATAATGTGAAATATTCTCGTAGATTATTATATACTCACGCGAGAAAATCAAACCATGTACATTCTATTTGTTCTTGTGCAAATACACAGTTTATTGTCCTGTGGCAAGCCACGCCTGTGCTCTTGACAATAAATTAGTCTTAAGTTTAACACCAAGAAATACTGTAGTTACAACCAATGAATGAGCTAAGATGGTTCACCGGTTTCTATAATCAGCCAGGAGGATTTAAATGGTCGTCATAAAAAGTGCTTTTTTTTTTTTTTTTGCAAGACTCCTATACATAACACGTTCATTATAAGACGGCATACCCTTAAATATACTGACCTACGTTTCAAACGTACTAAACGTTTCTGTTACTAGCAACCCAGTGACGCAACGGCACGTCTAAGGACTGACAACGCTAAAATCGGGTTTCGACATCCGTGTTGGGCAGAGCACAGCTAGCCCATTGTGGAGCTTTGTGTTTAATCTCAAACAACAACAGTTACTAGCAAGGTTCATCGCTCTAACAGCAGCTGATAGATCTGTATATATTTGCTGTATTTAAACGTATATCTATAATTTTCTCATGAATTTACTTATGATTTGAACTGACCACACCCCAGGCACACAGGAACTTATTCTAGTTAAAATCATAAACAACAGAGTAAAAAGAAACGGTAAGACAAATAGGCGTTGCAAGGCTAGGTGACCAATCTAGCATGACGCCGAAGGAAAAATGAACAAAAACGTAATTTTAATATTTTTAGACATATATACACTTGAAATACAGATTTTAGTGGTTAGATGTGCTCACGATACTTGGGGGAAACCCGCAGAAATTATCTCGAACGCCTGGGAGCTTGCCAAAAATCAGAAGGTGAAGCTTCGCCCTCAGAAGGTATCAAGGTAAGTTATATTTATTTATTTTTCATATACTTTGACCTTTTAATTAAATAACATAATTTGAACAAGCTTTCTTTGGTACATTTGCATTTGGAAATTTTAAAATAATATCGCGATAAATTATTTGTTCATATTATTACACCGGGTTATTTCTTTAGGGTTGCCACCATCATCAATGATTGAGAACATGTAGAAGCAGACGACAATCTTTTGAAACAAATTAAAATAACAAAGTTTATGACAGGAAATTATTTCTTCTTTTAAAATATATTCTTAGGCCTTTTCTTTGTTACTTACCCTACCTTTGTTTATTTTGAGTTTCGCGCAAAGCTACACGAAAGCTATCTGCGATAGTTGTCCCTAATTTTGCAATGTAAGACAAGAGGGAAGATAGCTAGTCATCACTACCCACCGCAAACTCTTGGGCTATTCTTTTACCAACGAACAGCGGGATTGACCGACAGCTTATAACGCCCCCATGACTGAAAGGGCGAGCATGTTTGATATGACACAGATTCAAACCCGTGATTCTCAGACTACGAAGTCGAGTGCCTTAATCATATGGCCATGCCGGTTCTCTACCCTGCCTTTATCCACTGAATTGATTTAACACACAGTTTTATTAGTATATGTAACTTTCTCCCCTCTTTCTGGTGGTTACACTACTAGCACCAGGTTCTTGTCACACACACATACATTTTGATATTGACCTGTTGGTCCTACGCTACTCAGGGTTTCTTTCATTCATACATTTCTCAAACTTTGGCGCAGAACTAAACCAGGTCTACCTTCGTATAGCTGTCCCTAATTTTTAGTTGACAGACTTGAGGGAAAACAGCTTTTAAAGCGAACCCATCACTCATCTTTGGGACCCGTTTGTCTGGTCTAACAATGGAGTTTATTGGTCATAATCATAGTACACTCTCTGTCCAAAGTGTGGAGTGTTTTTTTACAGTAAAGATCACAAACCATGAACCCTCAAATATGTACCTATTAACAACTGGACTATAACCGCCTCTTCTCCAAGGATAGGACTCAGTGTAATGGTACGGACTGCGTCCATAAGGTTTAACGTTAAGACTTTATACCACTAAACGTGCTCTAAATTTTCAAACGTAACCGCGTTATAAAAGTAACAGTAAGTCCGTTATTTGATTCAAGGGACCAGACAAATCCCTTGTGGTGGTAGGTGTTACTGACTAACTCCTCTCCGTCTAGTTTGTAGTTCAAATAAAGAAAGGCTGTACATGAGCCCGAGGAGTTTTTGACCTGGTTATTCAGCTCATAAAATGCTGCCCATGCTGAAAAATTCTAATTCATTTCTCTGCCGTAAAGAGACCTGGCATACCCTAGTGGTTGAGGCGCTTCACTCGCAACCTACGGCTTGTGGGTTCGAATTCTCGCTACCAAACATACTAGCCCTTTTAACCCTGGAGACTTTATAATGTGACGGTCAGTCCCACTATGCATTGGATAAAGAGGAGCTCAAGAGTTGCTGATGGGTGATGCTAACCTGCACCCTTCCCTCTAATCTGTCAGTTCAAAATTAGGGTCAGCTAACGCAGATATCCCTCAAGTAGGTTTGCACGAAATTCAAATCAACCAACCGTACAGTGTGTCATCAAGCTACTCTTAGAGAAAATTAAACTTCAATACGAATCAATTCCATTTAAGCTTACTTAATAGAATCCAAGTTACGTTCATACGCTAGCCGTGACTTACGAACATGTGGGAAAATGAAAGGACAAGGACTATATAGTGTTGTTCCCCAGAGAGCGTGATAATCAATAATATGCAAACCTAGGGTAAACGTTTCCTTCTGATTTATATGTTTTCATTAACTGTAGGCTTAGTCTTACCCCTAACTATTTATCTAAGCCAGTAATGTATTTCTTGTTAACAGAATACGATTGACCTTCTGTAAAGCATTTTTAATAACTGGGTTCACTACAGTGCAGTAACCAACTGGTAATATGCTGGTCATATATTTCACTAATTTATTTCAGGTTATAAACGATAGTTTGTAGGATTTCTTGGAAACTTTTAACAACCACTGGCCCACATTTGCTGTTAATCCTATTTTAGTTCTGATCTTTGGTCAAACGTGTTATTAATTTTCTATGACAATTATTTTAATTTCAGATTAGTTTTCATTCAATATCAACACTTTCTTTTGTTCATAAAGTTGCCGTTTGTTGTTTGTTTGTCTTCAAAAACACGAATGATTCTTTGTTTCAGCGCAAAGCTACAAAATTAGCTGTCTACCCTATGTCCATCGCGGCTTATCGAGCCACAAATTATTGTTTTGGAAATTTCGCACAAAGCTACTCGAGGGCTATATCTGTGCTAGCCGTCCCTAATTTAGCAGTTTAAGACTAGAGGGAAGGCAGCTAGTCATCACCACCCACCGCCAACTCTTGAGCTACTCTTTACCAACGAATAGTGGGATTGACCGTCGCATTATACACCCCAACGGCTGGGAGGCCGAGCATGTTTAGCGCGACGCGGGCGCGAACCCGCGACCCTCGGATTACGAGTCGCACGCCTTACGCGCTAGGCCATGCCGGGCCGACAAATTATTACGTTATAAGAACTGAAGTTTACCACTGAGCTAACAGAACACACAGAGTAATAAAAGGAATAGTTTTAACCTTATGGACTGATTCGTGCCGTTTTGTATTTAGTGACCAAAAAACAAAAAAAAAAACTATTACAGTATGCTTTGGATGAGAAAATAAGTATTTGTACATCGTCTTTGTACTCACATGTTTAATGTGCTTACCAACCAGGTGGCTAAATGGTAAGTTTGAGGTCTTTTTACATTAAAAATCAGGTTTCGATTTTCGCAGTGAGAAAAGTACAAATAGCCAGCTCTGGGCTCAATAACAAAGAAACGAACACATAAATTTTATTTTCTCATTTATCCGTAATCTCAGAACTACGGAAATTTATTCGAAAATACGTTCAATTAAAGCTGATTTATGGAATCTATTACTGCGAGTACGACTTTTTATTCCTGTAGAAATGTAATTATAAAGATATCTGATGTGAACATATGTAAATATAAAGTTATGTAATGTGAACATATGTAAATATAAACACATGTAATGTGAACTGTAAATATAAACACACGTAATGTAAAAATACGTAAATATAAACACATGTAATGTGAACTGTAAATATAAACACACGTAATGTAAAAATATGTAAATATAAACACATGTAATGTGAAGATATGTAAATATAAACACATGTAATGTGAGCAAATGTAAATATAAACACGTAATGTGAACATATCTAAATACGCATGTAATGTGAACATATCTAAATTCGCATGAAATGTGAACATATGTAAATATAAACACATGTAATATGAACTGTAAATATAAACACATGTAATGTGAATACATGTAAATATAAACATACGTAATGTGAACATATCAACACATGTAATGTGAAGATATGTAAATATAAACACATGTAATGTGAATTTCAATATCCAGAATAATAAAAAGATAACTCTAATTTCAGTTGCGGCTGAACGGCTCTAAGTTGTTTCGTGGCTCCGTCATCTTCTGACCGATCTGAGATATAATTACAGTTTTGAACTCAGGTGGTAAAACCACTTGCACTAATGTATTTGACCAAGTCAAAGATCTCATAGGTTAATGTAACCTAATCTTGCATCAAATAATTTCAATTTGAAATTAGGCTGGTAGAAATCTTGATGAGAAATAAAATCGAATCAGGGGAGGAAGGTCTCATAGATTAACTTAATCTAATCACCCTTAGAAAAATAATTTCAAGTGCTAAAGCTATTGAGGATTCCCTCTTGTTCATACTTAATATTTGAACATTTAGCTGTTGCTTTAATCTTTTAGCTCTCGCACCATGTCAAAAACTTAAACTTTGCGAGTTTTGAGAATACACTTATCATGAGCAAAGCCCTTGTAGACCCTGACCTAATTTATCCTATCCCCTGGCCTAAGGCTCTGAAGTTTTTTTCTTGTTTCTTGCCTTTTTAAAATATTTTCTTAACTTTCAGTTATTTATATATATATTTATATGTATATCCCAACTGTTCCTACACTGAAAGTTGTCAAAAAACTTTGCTTCGTAAAATGGGGAAAGATAGCAGCCTTCTCATGTGACAAAAAGAACTATTGAAAACCCTAAACTATAAACCATAATTTTTTAAGTTTTATTCATAAATAAATTCTTGTATTCCAGAAAATAATCCCAGTGTTATTTGTAGAATCCTACTGGAAAACTTGTGAACTATGATACTTATCACCTATAATTAATCCATATTGCCGAGTTGTTAGGGCACTTGACTCGCAGCCTGAGGGTCGTAGGCTCGAATACCCATCACATCAAACATGCTTGCCCTTTCAGCCGTGGGGGCGTTATAACGTGACGCTCAATACCACTATTCGTTAGTAAAGGAGTAGCCCAAAATTTGGCGGGGGTTGGTAATGACTAACTGTTTTTCTATAGCTTTTCCTCACCTAAAATCAGAGCAACTAATGTTATCGTGTATTTTTGCACGAAACTGAAAACAAATTATAGTAACAGTTAATCAGTGTAGTAACCCGTCTAATAAACTTTGTAGAATCCTAGTGGAAAACGTGTGAACTATGATATCTATCAATTACAGTTAATCCATACAATTATTTAAGTTGCCAATTACTACTTCCAGAGTCACTTAGTACATTTTAGTCACTGTTAAGTTACTTATTCACCTTGTATTTCCTTTAAGTAAATCAAAGATATAATAATACACTGTCAATTCTCGTTTATTATCCCCTTTACAGGGGCTTTAAGTTGTCTTCGACTTACAGGTTTCGAGGGTGGATTCAGGAATTTTGGTAAACGGTAACTGTTATTCTACCAGATCATGAAACTTTTTGAGAAAATTAGCTTTGTTTACAAGGTTTAATAACAATATTGTTTGTTAGGCCATTGGAAAATGATCCGGCATAGCCAGGTGGTTAGGGCACTGGACTCGTAAGTTTAATCCCCGTCACATCAAACATGCTTGCCCTTTCACCCGGTCATTCCCACTATTCGTTGGTAAAAGAGTAGCCCAAGAGTTGGCGATCGGTGGTGAATATGACTAGCTCCTTCCCTTTCATCTTACACTGCTAAATTAGAGACAGCTAGCGCTGATAGCCCTCGTGTAACTTTGCGCGAAATTAAAAAACAAACCATTGGGAAAAGGTATGTGTTTGTGCAAAAACAGAATATCTCTTTAGTACCATCATATAAAGTCAAACAATCAGTTGTAATTAGAAATAAACTACATTAGTTATGTAGTGGAACTTTTTCACAAGCTGAACGTACACTGTAGCATTTTTACCTGGTTTCAAGATCTAATGTCTTTAACCGTGTCTCTCGACTACATACATACGTATAAGTTGAAACGTTTTTAAGTTATATTGTATTCTCCTCTTGGTGACTTTAAACTTGCGCACGAGAACATGCACATTTGAAATCAACGTCATTTTAGTACCAAGAACCATGCGCTAAGCAAACGTAAAATACAATTTCAATTTCTCGCCCTCCCAAAAGCGAATAATAGATAGGAATTGGGGATAAAGGAAAACATGTCGAGCAATAAACTTCAACCAAAGTTAAATAAAACAAAGGAGGTGAAAGACGCTCATTAATTATTAATATTGTGAGTGATTGGCTTCATAACCTTTAAACAATTTTATAAATTATAAAAATAATTAGGCATGTTCTAAATCCAATACAATACCATAGGCAAGAATGTGTCTGAAAACTTATCTTAATTAGAATAACCGGTCAGTTCTGCGCTGTTCAGTTTCAAAATCACGGAAGTAACGTATAGCTTCGCACAATCTATTTAAATGGCATAAAAGCATTCACAATTAAACTCGTAAATATTTCAAAGTGATAAGTTATCAAAACACGGAATAACCTACTCAAGTTATTTCATACCCTGGTTATTTACTAGCCTAGTGACCTCTTTCTAGGCACAGTAATGTATTTTAGATAATGCCAAAAGTAAGATCCGTAACCTCTGACCCAAAGCCACGCGGTAATCTTTTCTACTAGCAAGCCCTGTACAAAAATCTAAGCCTTCTCTGCTCCACTGCTTGTTCTTGCGATGGAGGATATAATTTCCAAATCCTTATCTGACCTCGTTTCAAGACTCGGAAGTTGTTTTAATGAGCCGTGTTGTCGTATACTGTGAGTCTTTCAGACGGTAAACAATTTTAATCTTTTTTTTTTTTTAACTATTAAAAGGCGACATCTGGTTGTCATATAAGTACCATTTTCATTCAAGCAGTCCAGTGATCGGTAGCGACATGTTTTACGGCTGGATCATCAGCTGACCCATTTTAATTTTCGTTTTCTCTAAGTTCATTAAGTCCATCTACACAAACAGATTTCTGCCCTAATTACTTTTTCACCCACCACCTCTCTGTAAGCATTGTAAATGGGTGAGAAAGGTCTGCAACGTCTTTGTGTGACCACCAGAGTCGAAACCTGGAAGACGGAAGTCCTCAACCCGAAACATATTACTGAACTTGTGAGGCTGAGGTAGTTCGAATTGGAAAATAAACACACGTTACTACCAGCAGTAAAGAAAATCCATCTTTCATCTCAGATAGAAAACTCCTGTTTTTTTTATCTCGTTGGACTCAGTGTGGAATGCCAAATGGTTCTGCTAATTAAACTAATTGGAAAAAAAAACAACAGAAAGCGTGGATCTTTACAATGTTTGTTTATCTGCGCTATATGTCAAGTGAGATTAAAATTAACCTCTTATCAACTACTAGATAGTCGCTTTTTTATAGCCCAAACTTCCCTCAGAAAAAACAACTGTAAGATCAGTACAGTTTGAACTACATATATCATAGTTTGGCTACATTATCTTTTGAGTGTGTGTTTACGTATAAATATATCATTGACTCTCGTTACTTCAAAGAAGCACATTGTATTGACTGTAGCTCCGCAACTCTTGTATTTTTTACACATGGACGGCAGCACAACATAAATTTATCTTGAATTCAAGTCAAAAACCATACAAACACACAAAACGTTTTATGAGGTTGACAGGACTTCCAGGAATCCGAGTAATGTCGTTGATATTCTATAAAAAAACGTAGCCTCGTTAAATTTTAAAGTTGAATGTAACTTTTTGTTTTGAAATACTGTAATAGCGTAGTAAGCATAAAGTGACATTTATATGTCTGCGAGTCACCTTACTTCTTGCACTTATTAGAACTCAAGTACTGTAAAAAAAAGTAAACTTATGCTTCCTTTTATTAAATATACGGTAATACAGATAATACTTGTAAGAAAATGTTAGCCTTTCTAATGTTATTTCTACATAACATCATGGAATATAAGGCCCTGAGCACCAGATTTTTTTCCTTTCTCGAAATTCGTCTTATTTTAACTTGTTTGTTTTCGAATTTCGCGCAAAGCTACAGGAGGACTATCTGCGCTAGCCGTCCCTAATTTAGCAGTGTAAGACTAGAGGGAAAGCAGCTAGTCATCACCACCAACCGCCAACTCTTGGGCTATTCTTTTACCAAAGAATTGTGGAATTGACCGCACATTACAATGCCCCTACGGATGAAAGGGCGAGCATGTTTTGTGTGAGGTTGGTTCGAACTCGCGACCCTAGGATTACGAATCGAGTGCCTTAACCACCTGGCCACGTCTTATTTTACCTTACTGTGTAAAATATTTACGATTTCTCTGAATATTTTAGTAATCTAATATTCTACAGGATTTTGTTGTTGTTCACGCCAGGGGGCACTGTAATGGAATCTGTGAAGAAGTGCAATATTCCTAAACAACACAAGCAAGTGATTTTATTACTAGTAAGACTAACTTTAGGAAGTGATTTTCTGTGGATTTTTTTGTATTTTTTACATAACTCGAACAACACAATCCTAAACAAGTTATATTATTGATAGAACTCGCTTTTCAAAAGTGTAATAGTGCGTTTTTTAATGTTATTTAATTTATTCTTTCACACATTTCTGTCTATTCTTTTTCCATACACATCACATTCAAAACTATAAGAATTATTCTATAAAACAACAATAATATTGTGAATGATGGATAGGTATTTCATTTTGAAATGTTTGTCAGTATGAAGGAAACCAGTCAGCAGCAGCTACCGCCTAGGACTAATTTATTATCTCAGTTGTTTCGTTGTTGAATTTCGCGCAAAGCTACACGAGAGCTATCTCTGCTAGCCGTCCCTTATTTAGCGATGTAAGATTAGAGGGAAGGCAGCTATTTCATCACCACTCACCGCCAATTCTTTTGCGACTCTTTTGCCAATGAATAGTGGAATTGACTGTCACATTATAACGCCCCCACGGCTGAAAGGGCGAGCATATTTGGTGGGACAAGGATTCCAACCCACAACACATATTGCCAGTCAAGCACCCTAAAAACATGGCCATTACGAGTATGTCTCTGTTATATCGCCTCACAGTTGAAAAAATAATGATATTGAAATACCAAAAGTATTCCATCTCAATAAAGAGGCTCAACTTGTTATAGCTTATTTGCTTAGAATTTTCGCGCAAAGCTACACAAACTAATACCTAATTTTCAATTGATAGACCAGTTGATATACCACATATCGCCCACTCTTGTCTGACCGAATAGTTAAGAGTTCGCTGTTCCTATTATATTTCACCCACTTCTCCAATATGCGGAGGGCGATTTTATAGCAATGAGACGTGAATCGTAAATGTTGGGATTTTCAGTTTTGGTGCCCTAATCACTGGGCTACGTCTGATCCATCTTATAAACGAATTGTTTGCCCAGTTTCTCAGTAAACATTTCAATCAAGTAAAAAAAACACAACAACTACGCATTAAATATTATGTGCAGTTACTGCTGCTGTCAGATTATGTGAATCGAGAAAAACAAGACAATACAAGCAATTTGTTGCTGAGATTCGAAAGCCTACATCCTGTCGCAACAACCGTGACGTTAACACAATATAGGATCAGACTCCGGGCTACAATAAAGGCATCCAACCAGGCGATATTATGTAGCATATAAATGTAAGAACTAAACACATGCATCACGGTGTTTACCGTGTTCAGTGCGCTAAACATACGTTCGTCAAATGTACACGTTGTCGTGTTTTTAGCGTACATTTGTATCCTTTCGTACATTGTAAACATCTAAAATATTTTTGTTTTCTCTAGAAAATTCCTAGGGATATTCTATACAACATTAAATCATTATATCTACAATAATTTTCTTATACAGCTTTGAATTAACACGTCTTTTCCTTCAGTGGAGGCTACTGACCCTGGGGATGGTCCCGAGGCGTTCAATGACCCCAGGATGACTATATCTACTAGTGGGTTCATATGTGGGTCAGATGGGGAGGAGCTTCTCATAAAATTAGCTCAATTGCAATTATGGATCATTATTTCTTAGAGGAGCCCCCTAGTAGCAGCAATTACCTGGGAGAGCAATACAGTAGGAATAAAATAGGGAGTGGTGACGTCAAGAGAACAAACCACGTGCGTATATATTAATATATATATACAGGTGTGAATACTGCGAACAGAAAGCATTTTAAAATAGACTTACATCTTCTCATTTTAAAAGTAAAATGCTACAAACGTTGCAAACGTTTCTCATAAAATTAAAAAACCCGTAAACTGGTTTCAAAATGAAGAGTAGTCGGATTAGTAACAGTTTCAATGTATAAAGACCAGACTGATCTATGTTAAGTCCTAATGAATATAGTTTCAATGTATAAAGACCACACTGATCTGTGTTAAGTCCTAATGAATATAGTTTCAATGTATAAAGACCACACTGATCTGTGTTAAGTCCTAATGAATATAATTTCAATGTATAAAGACCACACTGATCTGTGTTAAGTCCTAAGAAGTATGCTTTTAATGTATAAAAACCAGACTGATGTGTGTTAAGTCCTAAAGAGAATACTTTCAATGTATAAAGACTAGACTGATCTGTGTTAAGTCTTGAAGGAGTATAGTTTCAATGTATAAAGACTAGACTGATCTGTGTTAAGTCCTAAGGAGAATACTTTCAATGTATAAAGACTAGACTGATCTGTGTTAAGTCTTGAAGGAGTATAGTTTCAATGTATAAAAACTAGACTGATTTGTGTTAAGTTCTAAGGCGTATAGTTTCAATGTATAAAGACAAAACTGATGTGTGTTAAGTTCTAAGGAGTATAGTATCAATGTATAAAGACTAGACTGATCTGTGTTAAGTCTTGAAGGAGTATAATTTCAATGTATAAAGACAAGACTGATCTGTGTTAAGTTCTAAGGCGTATAGTTTCAATGTATAAAGACAAGACTGATCTGTGTTAAGTCTTAAGGAGTATAATTTCAAAGTATAAAGACAAGAGTGATCTGTGTTAAGTTCTAAGGAGTATAGTTTCAATGTATAAAGACTAGACTGATCTGTGTTAAGTTCTAAGGCGTATAGTTTCAATGTATAAAGACAAGACTGATCTGTGTTAAGTTCTAAGGAGAATAATTTCAATGTATAAAAACAAGACTGATGTGTGTTAAGTCTTGAAGGAGTATAGTTTCAATGTATAAAGACTAGACTGATCTGTGTTAAGTTCTAAGGAGAATAATTTCAATGTATAAAGACAAGACTGATGTATGTTAAGTTCTAAGGAGTATAGTTTCAATGTATAAAGACTAGACTGATCTGTGTTAACTTCTAAGGAGTATAGTTCCAATGTATAAAGACAAGACTGATGTGTGTTAAGTTCTAAGGAGTATAGTTTCAATGTATAAAGACTAGACTGATCTGTGTTAGTGTTGAAGGAGTATAATTTCAATGTATAAAGACAAGAATGATCTGTGTTAAGTCTTGAAGGAGTATAATTTCAATGTATTAAGACAAGACTGATCTGTGTTAAGTTCTAAGGAGTATAGTTTCAATGTATAAAGACTAAACTGATCTGTGTTAAGTTTTGAAGGTGTATAATTTCAATGTATAAAGACAAGACTAATGTGTGTTAAGTCCTAAGGAGTATAGTTTCAATGTATAAAGACAAGACTGATCTGTGTTAAGTTCTAAGGAGTATAGTTTCAATGTATAAAGACTAGACTGATCTGTGTTAAGTCTTGAAGTAGTATAATTTCAATGTATAAAGACAAGACTGATCTGTGTTAAGTTCTAAGGCGTATAGTTTCAATGTATAAAGACAAGACTGATGTGTGTTAAGTTCTAAGGAGTATAGTATCAATGTATAAAGACTAGACTGATCTGTGTTAAGTTCTAAGGAGAATAATTTCAATGTATAAAGACAAGACTGATCCGTGTTAAGTCCTAATGAATATAGTTTCAATGTATAAAGACCAGACTGATCTATGTTACGTCCTAATGAATATAGTTTCAATGTATAAAGACCACACTGATCTGTGTTAAGTCCTAATGAATATAGTTTCAATGTATAAAGACCACACTGATCTGTGTTAAGTCCTAATGAATATAATTTCAATGTATAAAGACCACACTGATCTGTGTTAAGTCCTAAGAAGTATACATTCAATGTATAAAGACCAGACTGATGTATGTTAACTCCTAAGGAGTATACTTTCAACGTATAAAGACCAGACTTATCTGTGTTAAGTACTAAGAAGTATACTTTCAATATATAAAGACAAGATTGATGTGTGGTAAGTCTTAAGGAGTATAATTTCAATGTATAAAGACAAGAGTGATCTGTGTTAAGTTCTAAGGAGTATAGTTTCAATGTATAAAGACTATACTGATCTGTGTTACGTTCTAAGGAGTATAATTGCAATGTATAAAGACAAGACTGATCTGTTTAAGTTCTAAGGAGTATAGTTTCAATGTATAAAGACAAGACTGATTTGTGTTAAGTTCTAAGGAGTATAATTGCAATGTATAAAGACAAGACTGATCTGTGTTAAGTTCTAAGGAGTATAGTTTCAATGTATAAAGACTAGACTGATCTGTGTTAAGTCCTAAGGAGAATACTTTCAATGTATAAAGACAAGACTGATCTGTGTTAAGTCCTAAGGAGTATAGTTTGAATGTATAAAGACAAGACTGATGTGTGTTAAGCTCTAAGGAGTATAGTTTCAATGTATAAAGACTAGACTGCTCTGTGTTAAGTTCTAAGGAGAATAATTTCAATGTATAAAGACAAGACTGATCTGTGTTAAGTCTTGAAGGAGTATAATTTCAATGTATTAAGACAAGACTGATCTGTGTTAAGTTCTAAGGAGTATAGTTCCAATGTATAAAGACAAGACTGATGTGTGTTAAGTCCTAAGGAGTATAGTTTCAATGTATAAAGACAAGACTGATCTGTGTTAAGTTCTAAGGAGTATAGTTTCAATGTATAAAGACTAGACTGATCTGTGTTAAGTCCTAAGGAGAATACTTTCAATGTATAAAGACAAGACTGATCTGTGTTAAGTCCTAAGGAGTATAGTTTCAATGTATAAAGACTAGACTGATCTGTGTTAAGTCTTGAAGGAGTATAGTTTCAATGTATAAAGACTAGACTGATCTGTGTTAAGTTCTAAGGAGAATAATTTCAATGTATAAAAACAAGACTGATGTGTGTTAAGTCTTGAAGGAGTATAGTTTCAATGTATAAAGACTAGACTGATCTGTGTTAAGTTCTAAGGAGAATAATTTCAATGTATAAAGACAAGACTGATGTATGTTAAGTTCTAAGGAGTATAGTTTCAATGTATAAAGACTAGACTGATCTGTGTTAACTTCTAAGGAGTATAGTTCCAATGTATAAAGACAAGACTGATGTGTGTTAAGTTCTAAGGAGTATAGTTTCAATGTATAAAGACTAGACTGATCTGTGTTAGTGTTGAAGGAGTATAATTTCAATGTATAAAGACAAGACTGATCTGTGTTAAGTCTTGAAGGAGTATAATTTCAATGTATTAAGACAAGACTGATCTGTGTTAAGTTCTAAGGAGTATAGTTTCAATGTATAAAGACTAAACTGATCTGTGTTAAGTTTTGAAGGTGTATAATTTCAATGTATAAAGACAAGACTAATGTGTGTTAAGTCCTAAGGAGTATAGTTTCAATGTATAAAGACAAGACTGATCTGTGTTAAGTTCTAAGGAGTATAGTTTCAATGTATAAAGACTAGACTGATCTGTGTTAAGTCTTGAAGGAGTATAATTTCAATGTATAAAGACAAGACTGATCTGTGTTAAGTTCTAAGGCGTATAGTTTCAATGTATAAAGACAAGACTGATCTGTGTTAAGTCTTAAGGAGTATAATTTCAAAGTATAAAGACAAGAGTGATCTGTGTTAAGTTCTAAGGAGTATAGTTTCAATGTATAAAGACTAGACTGATCTGTGTTAAGTTCTAAGGCGTATAGTTTCAATGTATAAAGACAAGACTGATCTGTGTTAAGTCTTAAGGAGTATAATTTCAAAGTATAAAGACTAGACTGATGTGTGTTAAGTCTTGAAGGAGTATAGTTTCAATGTATAAAGACAAGACTGATCTGTGTTAAGTTCTAAGGAGTATAATTGCAATGTATAAAGACAAGACTGATCTGTGTTAAGTTCTAAGGAGTATAGTTTCAATGTATAAAGACTAGACTGATCTGTGTTAAGCCCTAATGAATATAGTTTCAATGTATAAAGACCACACTGATCTGTGTTAAGTCCTAATGAATATAGTTTCAATGCATAAAGACCACACTGATCTGTGTTAAGTCCTAATGAATATAATTTCAATGTATAAAGACCACACTGATCTGTGTTAAGTCCTAAGAAGTATACATTCAATGTATAAAGACCAGACTGATGTGTGTTAACTCCTAAGGAGTGTACTTTCAATGTATAAAGACCAGACTTATCTGTGTTAAGTTCTAAGGAGTATAGTTTCAATGTATAAAGACTAGATTGATCTGTGTTAAGTCTTGAAGGAGTATAATTTCAATGTATAAAGACAAGACTGATCTGTGTTAAGTCCTGAGGAGTATAGTTTCAATGTATTAAAACAAGACTGATCTGTGTTAAGTTCTAAGGAGTATAGTTTCAATGTATAAAGACTAAACTGATCTGTGTTAAGTTTTGAAGGAGCATAATTTCAATGTATAAAGACAAGACTGATCTGTGTTAAGTTCTAAGGAGTATAGTTCCAATGTATAAAGACAAGACTAATGTGTGTTAAGTCCTAAGGAGTATAGTTTCAATGTATAAAGACAAGACTGATCTGTGTTAAGTTCTAAGGAGTATAATTTCAATGTATAAAGACTAGACTGATCTGTGTTAAGTTCTAAGGCGTATAGTTTCAATGTATAAAGACAAGACTGATCTGTGTTAAGTCTTAAGGAGTATAATTTCAAAGTATAAAGACAAGACTGATCTGTGTTAAGTTCTAAGGAGTATAGTTTCAATGTATAAAGACTAAACTGATCTGTGTTAAGTTTTGAAGGAGTATAATTTCAATGTATAAAGACAAGACTGATCTATGTTAAGTTCTAAGGAGTATAGTTTCAATGTATAAAGACAAGAGTGATCTGTGTTAAGTTCTAAGGAGTATAGTTTCAATGTATAAAGACTAGACTGATCTGTGTTAAGTCTTGAAGGAGTGTAATTTCAATGTATAAAGACAAGACTGATCTATGTTAAGTTCTAAGGAGTATAGTTTCAATGTATAAAGACTAGACTGATCTGTGTTAAGTCTTGGAGGAGTATAGTTTCAATGTATAAAGACCAGACTGATCTGTGTTAAGTCCTAAAAAGTATAATTCCAATGTATAAAAACCAGACTGATCTGTGTTAAGTCCTAAAAAGTATAATTCCAATGTATAAAAACCAGACTGATGTATGTTAAATCCTGAGTATACTTTCAATGTATGAAGATCAGACTGATGTGTGTGATGTCTAAATAACTCCAATTTAGTGACTAACAGGTAAGATAGTCGAAATGATATTAAAGATTTTGCATATAAACGTAAATTTGTTAAAGTATTTTTTCCCCACTTGTACTCGAACCACGACATAAAAGTGTCTTTCGTGCAAGAAGGAACAGTGGAACAGCACTATCCTCTGTACTCTATTCAAGAAGGAACAGTGGAACAGCACTATCCTCTGTACTCTCTTCAAGAAGGAACAGTGGAACAGCACTATCCTCTGTACTCTCTTCAAGAAGGAACAGTGGAACAGCACTATCCTCTGTACTCTATTCAAGAAGGAACAGTGGAACAGCACTATCCTCTGTACTCTCTTCAAGAAGGAACAGTGGAATAGCACTATTCTTTGTACCCTCTTCAAAAAGGAACAGTGGAATAGCACTATCCTCTGTACCCTCTTCAAGAAGGAACAGTGGAACAGCACTATCCTCTGTACCCTCTTCAAGAAGGAACAGTGGAACAGCACTATCCTCTGCACTCTCTTCAAGAAATTGACTCGTATATTGGTTTGTTCTTGTTCTTATTATTTAAGGGCATGCACAGTATATGTAGCAAGGAAATGGCTACCTAATATGTATACATATATTCCAACTAACCTCAGATACGATAAATTATACTCAAAAACCTAATGTGTAATTTGTTTCGGCCTACATCTTTACGTTGGACCAGTTTAGAGATATAATACTTCCCATCATCATAAACAATAACCCTGGGCTAGGTCTTGCTTAGTTAGTTTTTATTTAAAGCAAATTATTTTATTTATATCAATTGTGTTTTAATGTATCTTCTCTTCGCTAGATACCTCATAACGCTGCATAAACAGTATGTCTGCCTATCTTTCAAAGTAGTGCTTATGTGGACCACAATACCATTTTTTTTTTTTATTGGCGATATAAACGACTAGTCAAATTAGCATTTTTACCACTTATACAACAAATCATCTTGTGATAAACGTATTTTAATATTTTAATCAATCTCCTTCCTAAGTTAAGCGTTTATTCGGTGAGTTTAAAGTACACGTTCCAACAACTTACTTACTTAACTGGCTTACTTAATAAGTTTGGTTTTGAATTTCGCGCAAAGCTACACGAGGACTATCTGCGCTTGCCATCCCTAATTTAGCAGCTAGTCAGCACCACCCACCGCCAACTCTTGGGCTACTCTTTTACTAACGAATAGTGGGATTGACCGTCACATTATAACGTTCACACGGCTGAAAGGGCGGGCATGTTTGGTGTGACGGGGATTCAAACCCCTCAACACTCGGAGCACGAGTCGAGTGCCTTAACCACCTGGCCATGTCAGGCCCTAGTTAATAAGATTGCTGAGATTATAGCGTAATAAAGTAGCTTGTGGTCAGCACAGTTTACTTTAGCGATTAGAAACATAATATAACCTGTAACCCTCTCTCCCCCCGTCAGTTTCGTATGTAAATCTCAAAACACAAATTGAAGTTAATTTGATGAATTCTTTCACGTGAAAGCAGTTTTCTCCACATCAAACACGTAGCACAAAACAATTTTTAAATGCGATTTCATTATTTGAACATCCTTTTAAGGCTCAGGAAAAGACATTTCTGTTATCTCACTGTCGTAGAGCCCGGCATGGCAGGTGGTTAAGAAACTCGACTCGTAATCTGAGGGTGGCGGGTTTGAATCCCCGTCACACCAAACATGCTCGCCCTTTCAGCCGTGGGGGTGTCATAATGTGACGATCAATCCCACTATTTGTTGGTAAAAGAGTAGTCCAAGAGTTCACGGTGGGTGGTGATGACTAGCTGCCTCTTCTCTAGTTTTACACTGCTAAATTAGGGACGACTATTGCAGATAGCCCTCGAGTAGCTTTGCGCGAAATTCTAAAAAAAAATTCAGTAACGATAAAGAACAGCTGAGAAATCCTGATAAACTATTCAGATATACTGAGAAAAAACGTTAAAAATATTATATCTTCAAATATTATCTATAATAAGCGTCTTTAAAGTTGGAAAACTTTAGAGTGCACGGCGTATGTTTTGGAAATCTTCTAATGAGCGTTAATAACAAAATGGTTAAAAGGTAAACGTTTCTGAAACAGTAACTTATTACTAATTGTCAAAAAAAACCTTTTATTTGCTCGTTTCAGAGCACGACCATTGTGAGGTATCTTCTGTGTCCAACATGGGAAATCGAACTCCGGATTTTAGTGTTGTAAGTCGGTAAACTTTTCGCTCTTTCTTTCAACACATATTAGGTAAATCTGTCACTAAAACAAAATTTTCTAACGAGTGTAAGCTGGACTTTAAAATCTCCAACGAAATGACAAAAGAAGCAACAAAAAGCAATAACCACACAAAATAATTTAAATTTCATGTATACCCTAATTATTGTGACTGTTTGTTTAGCCAATCTTGTATCAGTAGAAACGGAGAGTAAAAAATACATACAAATAGATAAACTCATTAAAACTGTTCGAATTGCTAAGACAATTTACGTGTGTTTCATAGAAATTTCATCGAAGTAACTCATTTAAGGCCATATTAAGGGCATGGTAGCAAATCACCTTGAGCCCGGACCTATTAAAGGCCTAGAAATTTTACTTTCAATTTGAATTTTTTTATCTTTGGAGTAAAACAAAATTAACGAGCGAGTCGGCAAATTTCCCCCAACCTCAAGTTAAACTCGGCATCAGTTCGATGTCCTAAGACCTTTTTTTTGTGTCTCTTTAGGTCGCACATGCGACCTGCCTTCTGTGACATTTGTAACACACATAGGTTGATATTGTTTTTACACCCGATCGTTTCCTTTAGTGTTGTTCTTACAACCACTTTTATTCCTCTCTGTAACCCGCTGGTACAGCGGTAAGTCTACGGATTTACAACGCTAACATCAGGGGTTCGATTCCCTCTCGGTGAACTCGGCAGATAGCCCGATGTGACTTTGCTATAAGAAAACACACTTGATCCTATTCCAAGACACCGAAGAAAAAGTCCCGAATTTGAACTTCCTCATTTCAGAGTTTGAACCCACAACTCTTAACTACGTTGACGTTGCAGAAGTTGTCCGGTTCTTTGTGGAAATAAAACTGAGAATATTACCTGAGAATGGGTTTATTTATTTCTGCAACTCACGTTCGGCTGTTAAATACTTTCACAAAAGACGAAAATAAACAGAGAGAGAAAAGTTCGATAACAAGCATTATACCGATTTGTTTGATTGCGTAAACATTCTGATATTCATGAAGTTTCCGTAATAATATTTTGTTACTTTCCACAGTAAATGGGGAGAAAACGTACACGCCTTTAGTGAATTAATCAAACTTATTTAAGAACTACAATGTAGCAAGATCCATCTCTAAATGACCTGGGGTTACTATTAATAGAAAGTGAGTAGAGCAGTAAACTGCAACGTTAAAAACATTTATAAATGTTCACGTTCATAAGTTCCTGGTGTGTGCAGTACAGGTGGTGCTTTTGTTTTGTTTTATATATTTATAACTTATTCTTCTTCTATAGCACGTAATATCTAATATGATTACCGTGGTTCCCTATAACTAAGCGGAAAGCATGAGGGCTTACAACGCTAAAAATGTAGTTTCGAAACTCGTGGATGGGTGGGGGTGGGGTGTAGCTGAGCATTTGTAGTCCACTGTGTAACTTTGGGCTTAACAACAAACAGACAATTACAGTTATCACCATATTTATGACGCATAAGTCTCTAAGATAAATATTTAAATAGGTAATTAACTTTCAGCATATGGCCAGTTGGAAAGGCCCTCAAAAGGCACCCACAAGGGACTTCGCACAGCTTTGAGCTCATTTAACATAGACGGTGGATGATGGTAGGGTGCTGCTGATTGGATGACTTTCCCCTGGTTAACATCTCAAAACTAGGATAGTTTTCGTAGGTTTTCTATAAATACAAACTCCTTGTTGTTATTGTGAAAAGTCTACACTACAATAATGTGTATTTGTTTTTCTTTCCATTAACTGATCAGTTCTCAAGATAATTTGCTCTCCTACTTCGATGCTCACATTCAGAGCGATACTGCTTACAAGTCATTAATATCCAACCAAGCCAACCAGTTGAGTAGCTTTAAAAAAAACACCATTTTCTGCTAATTTCCATTGTCTCCTTGACCGTAGTATCATGAGTATGAAAGATTGTAACAGTCCGTTTAAGTGAACTGTGTTTTACTTTCTTAGTGTTCCAGTTAACATGTATATCAAAACTGACCGTTTACCTTGCATGTATTTCCTTTATTTCTACCCTCTGTGCATAATAGGAGAACAAAAATTACCCTAAATCACAAAGTATATTTATCTGATAAAAGAGAATTACGTTTACGAGTAATTGCTATGGTGATAAATCGAAAACATTTTATCTCATATACTTTCTTGTGTAAACTACAATTCTTGTTTGAAACTTAAATCCATGTAAGTGATTCAAAATTATAATTGCTTCCCCCTCTTCTGAAACGATTTTTTTTTGCTTTGAAATAAAGTGTTTACTTTTTAATTATTGTTATTTTTTATGTTGTCCTTTCGATAGAATAAACTGTTTACTTTTATAGTATTGTTGTTTTTTATCTTGTCCTACAGCTGGAATAAACTGTTGTTGTTTTTTATTTTGTCCTATAGCTGGAATAAACTGTCGTTGTTTTTTATATTGTCCTATACCTGGAATAAACTGTTGTTGTTTTTTATTTTGTCCTATAGCTGGAATAAACTGTTGTTTTTATTTTGTCTTATAGCTGGAATAAACTGTTGTTGATTTTTATTTTGTTCTGTAGCTGGAATAAACTGTTGTTGTTTTTTATTTTGTCCTATAGCTGGAATAAACTGTCGTTGTTTTTTATGTTGTCCTATAGATAGAATAAACTGTTTACTTTTATAGTATTGTTGTTTTTTATCTTGTCCTACAGCTGGAAAAAACTGTTGTTGTTTTTTTATTTTGTCCTATAGCTGGAATAAACTGTCGTTGTTTTTTATATTGTCCTATACCTGGAATAAACTGTTGTTGTTTTTTATTTTGTCCTACAGCTGGAAAAAACTTTTGTTGTTTTTTTATTTTGTCCTATAGCTGGAATAAACTGTCGTTGTTTTTTATATTGTCCTATACCTGGAATAAACTGTTGTTGTTTTTTATTTTGTCCTATACCTGGAATAAATTGTTGTTTTTATTTTGTCTTATAGCTGGAATAAACTGTTGTTGATTTTTATTTTGTTCTGTAGCTGGAATAAACTGTTGTTGTTTTTTATTTTGTCCTATAGCTGGAATAAACTGTCGTTGTTTTTTATGTTGTCCTATAGATAGAATAAACTGTTTACTTTTATAGTATTGTTGTTTTTTATCTTGTCCTATAGATAGAATAAACTGTTTACTTTTATAGTATTGTTGTTTTTTATCTTGTCCTACAGCTGGAAAAAACTGTTGTTGTTTTTTTATTTTGTCCTATAGCTGAAATAAACTGTCGTTGTTTTTTATATTGTCCTATACCAGGAATAAACTGTTGTTGTTTTTTATTTTGTCCTACAGCTGGAAAAAACTTTTGTTGTTTTTTTATTTTGTCCTATAGCTGGAATAAACTGTCGTTGTTTTTTATATTGTCCTATACCTGGAATAAACTGTTGTTGTTTTTTATTTTGTCCTATAGCTGGAATAAACTGTCGTTGTTTTTTATGTTGTCCTATAGATAGAATAAACTGTTTACTTTTATAGTATTGTTGTTTTTTATCTTGTCCTACAGCTGTAAAAAACCGTTGTTGTTTTTTATTTTGTCCTATAGCTGGAATAAACTGTTGTTGTTTTTTATGTTGTTCGATAGATAGAATAAACTGTTTACTTTTATAGTATTGTTGTTTTTTATCTTGTCCTACAGCTAGAAAAAACTGTTGTTGTTTTTTATTTTGTCCTATAGCTGGAATAAACTGTTGTTGTTTTTTATTTTGTCCTATAACTGGAATAAACTGTTGTTTTTATTTTGTCTTATAGCTGGAATAAACTGTTGTTGATTTTTATTTTGTCCTGTAGCTGGAATAAACTGTTGTTGTTTTTTATTTTGTCCTATAGCTGGAATAAACTGTCGTTGTTTTTTATGTTGTCCTATAGATAGAATAAACTGTTTACTTTTATAGTATTGTTGTTTTTATCTTGTCCTACAGCTGTAAAAAAAACCGTTGTTGTTTTTTATTTTGTCCTATAGCTGGAATAAACTGTTGTTGTTTTTTATGTTGTTCGATAGATAGAATAAACTGTTTACTTTTATAGTATTGTTGTTTTTTATCTTGTCCTACAGCTAGAAAAAACTGTTGTTGTTTTTTATTTTGTCCTATAGCTGGAATAAACTGTTGTTGTTTTTTATTTTGTCCTATAACTGGAATAAACTGTTGTTTTTATTTTGTCTTATAGCTGGAATAAACTGTTGTTTTTTTATTTTGTCCTGTAGCTGGAATAAACTGTTGTTGTTTTTTTATTTTGTCCTATAGCTGGAATAAACTGTCGTTGTTTTTATTTTTTTTTATATTGTCCTATACCTGGAATAAACTGTTGTTGTTTTTTATTTTGTCCTACAGCTGGAAAAAACTGTTGTTGTTTTTTTATTTTGTCCTATAGCTGGAATAAACTGTCGTTGTTTTTTATATTGTCCTATACCTGGAATAAACTGTTGTTGTTTTTTATTTTGTCCTATAGCTGGAATAAACTGTTGTTTTTATTTTGTCTTATAGCTGGAATAAACTGTTGTTGATTTTTATTTTGTTCTGTAGCTGGAATAAACTGTTGTTGTTTTTTATTTTGTCCTATAGCTGGAATAAACTGTCGTTGTTTTTTATGTTGTCCTATAGATAGAATAAACTGTTTACTTTTATAGTATTGTTGTTTTTTATCTTGTCCTACAGCTGGAAAAAACTGTTGTTGTTTTTTATTTTGTCCTATAGCTGGAATAAACTGTCGTTGTTTTTTATATTGTCCTATAGATAGAATAAACTGTTTACTTTTATAGTATTGTTGTTTTTTATCTTGTCCTACAGCTGGAAAAAACTGTTGTTGTTTTTTTATTTTGTCCTATAGCTGGAATAAACTGTCGTTGTTTTTTATATTGTCCTATACCTGGAATAAACTGTTGTTGTTTTTTATTTTGTCCTATAGCTGGAATAAACTGTTGTTTTTTATTTTGTCCTATAGCTGGAATAAACTGTTGTTTTTATTTTGTCTTATAGCTGGAATAAACTGTTGCTGATTTTTATTTTGTCCTGTAGCTGGAATAAACTGTTGTTGTTTTTTATTTTGTCTTATAACTGGAATAAACTGTCGTTGTTTTTTATATTGTCCTATAACTGGAATAAACTGTTGTTGTTTTTTATTTTGTCCTATACCTGGAATAAACTGTTGTTTTTATTTTGTCTTATAGCTGGAATAAACTGTTGTTGATTTTTATTTTGTCCTATAGCTGGAATAAACTGTTGTTGTTTTTTATTTTGTCCTATAGCTGGAATAAACTGTCGTTGTTTTTTTATTTTGTCCTATAACTGGAATAAACTGTTGTTTTTCATTTTGTCTTATAGCTGGAATAAACTGTTGTTGTTTTTTATTTTGTCCTATAGCTGGAATAAACTGTTGTTGTTTTTTGTTTTGTCCTATAGCTGGAATAAACTGTTGTTTTTTATTTTGTCTTATAGCTGGAATAAACTATTGTTTTTTATTTTGTCTTATAGCTGGAATAAACTGTTGTTGTTTTTTATTTTGTCCTATAACTGGAATAAACTGTTGTTTTTTTATTTTGTCTTATAGCTGGAATTAACTGTTATTTTTTATTTTGTCTTATATCTGGAATAAACTGTTGTTTTTTATTTTGTCTTATAGCTGGAATAAACTGTTGTTGTTTTTTATTTTGTCCTATAACTGGAATAAACTGTTGTTTTTTATTTTGTCTTATAGCTGGAATAAACTGTTGTTGTTTTTTATTTTGTCCTATAGCTGGAATAAACTGTTGTTGTTTTTTGTTTTGTCCTATAACTGGAATAAACTGTTGTTGTTTTTTTCATTTTGTCCTATAGCTGGAATAAACTGTTTACTTCCAAACTATTGTTGTTTAATGTTTTCTCATTATTTAGTAAAGTTGTAATGTTTAACTGGTCTATACCTTATTCGAACTAAAGCTAAATTCCTAAGTTATAAGCACCTAAGGATGAGTCTAGCTTTTGAGTATCGAAACCTGGTTTCTAGTGTTGTAAACCAGCAGACATACCGCAATGCCATTATGGAGCATAAGTTTAATTATTATTAACCTAAAACTAGTTATCAAAGTAAGGTCAAATTTTTTACAGCAACCATCGCTTATGATGTTAATTTTAATCGAACAGCGGGATTAGCTTCCACACTTATAATGCCCTCACAGGAAAAAACGTGCGGAGCGTGTACAAAGAATTATCGTGACTCCAACCTTGGATCTTCGGATCCGAGGCCCGACAAACTAACCACAATGAATCACGCCCAATTTTATACAAAAAGCTTTGTTGTTGTTGGTTTTTTTTAGAGCAGTCAAGTTCATCTTAATCAAAAAGTATCAAATATCTGTCAAAAGAAATCGACAGCAGCTCCAATATAATACCAAACACTAAGTGCTTGGCGTGAATTAATTCCCTGCAGACTGATATCAAATGTAACTTGCAGCAGAACTATCAAACTAATTAACTCATTCAATACTGTTAACATATTCCAATTCTTAACGTATTTGAGTCAGTATCAAAGTGATCGTCCATAATAAATTATGTCTGGGACCACAAGCTGTGATGATTGACAATCTTTCAACCAAACGCGTCAGTACAGTCTTTCCACTTCCGACATGTATACAAGAGCCCCAGTTCCTGGGGCCATATCTTAATGCTAATCACCCAGTTTCCACTACTTTTTTGTCTTCTCTAGTCTTCTATCATCACTACGTACTCTATAACTTATAAATATATGAACTATAAAAATATACTATATAATTAAGAGAGAAATAAAAAACAAATATAGCAAGTACTCGGTATCGCTAGCAAAAACATATATATATGACAGCGAACCAGTAGCTACAGACCTAGAAGTCGATGCTCACGCACAGTTTGTAACGTATGTGATATCTTTACAAGAAGCGAAATCTGTCTTTTTTTTTTAATTCAACCGAAACGCTAGCTCACAGGTAAAATTAAATAACGACTTGAACACTATATTTTAAAAGTATACATAACCTGCGGCACTTGTTGTACAGGCGTAAGTTAACACTAAGTAATTTAATTTTTTTTATTTTTTTTGTCTTTAGAAACGTGGTTCCAATCTGTTTTCAAGAAAAATGTACACCATTCCTTGAACTGGCTTTCTAATCACAAGAAATAGTTTGATGCGCGTATAAAATTGAGCTTCTAAAGGCAGTTGCTGATGTGATTGGCAGTTACTACTATAACATTGCCCTTATATTATGATTTCTTATAACCACTTGAGAGGACTGCAACATAAGAAAAACGTTAATTCACTAGATAGTCGTTAAAGAACACGTAACAATTCTTTAGAATAAGTTTTAGTAAAACTGACATTGTAAAAGTTTTTTTAAAACAGTTTATAGTATGTTTTGTATTTTCTAGTGAAAACAGATCGCAATTAGAATTTTCTAATCATAAACAGATCACAGTTTCTCTTTTCTAGTTATAAACAAATAATACTACATATTATTACTATATATCAAAATATGTTTGTGCCTAAACATATCATAGGTGGCATTTTCTTATCATAAACAGATCACAGTTTCTCTTTTCTAGTTATAAACAAATAACACTACATATTATTACTATATATCAAAATATGTTTGTGCCTAAACATATCATAGGTGGCATTTTCTTATCATAAACAGATCACAGTTTCTCTTTTCTAGTTATAAACAAATAATACTACATATTATTACTATATATCAAAATATGTTTGTGCCTAAACATATCATAGATGGCATTTTCTTATCATAAACAGATCACAGTTAGTATTCTTTAGTCATAAACAGATCACGGTTAGTTTCCAATTAGTTAAAAGTATTCTGTTATATATACATATATATATATTTAGTTTAAAAACATATACATATATATATATATGATCCATACTTCAAACAACAATTTCTTTCGTTTCATCTTATATATTAAAAGACACAGAAGTTCTTCATCTTGACTGATGCCACATGTTTAGTGTGATGCTGTTTAACAGAATTTCTTACTAAGAATAAATTATTCATAACAAGACTCACGATGTGTTCTACTGACTCTACTAGCGTATTTTATTACTTTACTAGAAGTATCGTTTGTTTGTTTGTTTTGAATTTCGCGCAAAGCTACACGAGGGCTATCTCCGCTAGCCGTCCCTAATTTAGCAGTGTAAGACCAGAAGGAAGGCAGCTAGTTATCACCACCCACCGCCAACTCTTGGGCTACTCTTTTACCAACGAATATAGTGGGATAGATCATCACATTATATTGCCCCCACGGCATGTTTGGTGTGACGGGGATTCGAACCCGCGACCATCGGATTACGAGTCAAGTGCCTTAACCACCTGGCACTTTACTAAAAGTAAAAATATTGTTTTTAAAGTATGTTTATTTATTTATTAATAATAAAAACTAGGTAATAATAGCATGCTATTTTGGTTTCAGTAAATTAAAGACAATATTATAATTATATATTACACTTATTCACGTCAATTAAAAACAAGGCAGTAAAAGTATCATCAGAAACAGAGATAAGTATTAACGACGTTGTATATAAGTTATCAGAATCTATTAGAGTTCGCTAATGGTTTTAAGCTAATTCAACAAAATAAAAGACAATTGTTATGTTGTGAAGTAAATGCAATGTGCTTATGCGATATGATAATGGGATTAAAGACAATTTCTCAACGGTATTATGTTGATTTATCACAAATAAAGACAATAAGCTAATGTATTTAAAACCAACGCTGATAAATGATGAACATTTCAGAGAAATACTCAAAGAGCAATGATAAATTTTACTTATTGCGGTACAACGCGTTTAAGTAATTAAAACCACTTGTCTTATGTACCCACTTACAGAGAATAGATTGCATTGGGTTCCCTCACTGTTAACTATATTTTCGGTCGTAAACCTAATAATAATCGCAGGAGGTTCGGCCAATTTATGGGGTTTTAAGTTAATTTTAAATACAAATTCTAAGATAGCAGTGCAAATCAATCTTTATAATACAATTTTAATAATTAACGACACATTAAAATTAAAGAAACGTAATTATATTCTATATAATAAGTAATATATTAAAATTATTAACGAAACGAGCAATACATAAATAAAATGAATACATGCCATCTTTATGTTTTGACCAACAATCTAATAAACGAATTAGTCTCAACGCAGCCTAATAAAAGAATCCAAGTCGAAAAGTTTGAAAACGAGTTTAATGGCCCGGCATGGCCAAGCGCGTAAGGCGTGCGACTCGTAATCCGAGGGTCGCGGGTTCGCGCCCGCGTCGCGCTAAACATGCTCGCCCTCCCAGCCGTGGGGGCGTTATAATGTGACGGTCAATTTTAATATTCGTTGGTAAAAGAGTAGCCCAAGAGTTGGCGGTGAGTGGTGATGACTAGCTGCCTTCCCTCTAGTCTTACACTGCTAAATTAGGGACGGCTAGCACAGATAGCCCTCGAGTAGCTTTGTGTGAAATTCCAAAAAAACAAACAAACGAAAACGAGTTCTTTTGTCTCTAGCATCGTTGTTTATTATAATTGCAGCCCTAGTTCGTAGAATACTTCCATTTAAATATGTCACTTAGCAGACACCACATATATTTTTTAAATTTAAACTAAATATATGAAATGTACGAAGTATAAATAAGTGTTACAAGCTGTTCGAGGGAATATATATATCATCACGTTTTATAAATCAAATTTATGTGACGAGGAATGTTTTTAGTTCTTATTATTTCGTTTTATCATAAAGCTACACAATGGGATTTGCTGTGCAACAGAAAATCGAATCTTTTAGCATTGTAAGTCCTGAATCTTCCCACTGACCGATTGTGGGACTAGATGAGAGTGAAGGCTTAGCTTAGATTAGATGGTCAAATACTAAGCCTTCTAAAAACATTCAATCTTGATTTACTGGTTTTAACGTAATTTATATTATATATTTCTCTTCAGGTTTTACTTTGTGTAAAAGTTTTTATCACAATACTATCATGTTACTTGTATTTGCATCATCTAAAACATGTTTCGCCTTTAATTCCAGTACTGATCTAAGCGGTCAGTGATGCCTAATAACTTGAGTGTACATATTTTTTTACCTTTCACACAAAACTTCACCATTTAAATTGTGTAAATCCAACTACAACTATAAGTATTTAATTTTTGTGGGTATGTCAGACAGGTACATATACTGATAGACAGTTAACGTAATCTAAACACATAATTTTTTTTTCTTGAGTTTCATGTGATTAAAATCCCACGTACAAATCAGGAACATTTTATCAAATTATAATCTGTTATATGTAGTGGACGATATTTTTCCATACTGGCTTTTAATCGGCAGACTAATCGGAAATTGCTCTTTGCATATTGTCAGCCACTCCTAGCTATTATTATATTTTGGTCATTTCGTAAAGGGATTTCAGTGTGGATTTTACTGAATGATACATATGTCCATTTACTTCAACCTTACATCGTATCAGTGTCCCATTTATTCCAGTTTAGTCTTTAAATGTGTGGCCCATATCTTCATCTGAAATCAAGGGTCAGCACTTGGTTTGGTCGAGGATTACAAGCAGGCAGCTGTTCGTTTTTCTCTCCTCACGAAATTAAACGTCGTGATTGTGAGGAGGAACAAGGCATGATACTATATTATCCATATAATGATCTTTTGCGACGTATGTTTAAAAACAAAAGTTCGCTGAGTAAGTAACAAGGTTGGTCTTGTGATTGGTCACTTAACACCTTATAAAAAAGGTTGATTGTGTTAATTGGACACTTAGACGAGAGTGTTAGGGGTCACTTAACGTTTGAGAGTTAGAATCCATTTAAAACTTTCATTAAACTTGACTATGTTGGAAACCTCTTAAGAACTTTATATAATTTTTACTGTTTTGGAGGTCACCTAGCATCCTGAGAGAACTTTTACTGTGCTGAAGGCCATTTAGTACCTTTTGAGAACTTTTACTACGTTGAAGGCCATTTAGTACCTTTTGAGAACTTTTACTATCTTGAAGGTCATTTAGTACCTTTAGAGAACTTTTACTATGTTGAATACCATTTAGTACTTTCAGAAAAATTTTACTATCTTGAAGGCCATTTAGTACTTTCAGAAAAATTTTACTATGTTGAAGGCCATTTAGTACCTTCAGATAACTTTTACTATGCTGAAAGCCATTTAGTACCTTTAGAGAACTTTTACTCTGTTGGAGGCCACTTACTTAGCACTTTTACTGCGCTTGAAGCTAATTAGCACCTCAAAAGAATTTTTACTGCGTTGTCACTTAGAATAGTTAGAGAGCTTTCCCTGTGTTGATGGATGCTTGGAATTTTTGTTGGAAAAACCACTGTTTAGAAGACCATTTAGCGCCTTTAAAATCTTTTACTGTGTTGGAGGTCACTTAGTACCTAGGCCCGGCATGGCCAGGTGGTTAAGGCATTCGACCTGCAATCCGAGGGTTGCGTGTTCGAATCCTCGCCCTTTCAGCCGTGGGGGAGTTATATGTGACAGTCAATCCCACTATTCGTTGGCAGTGGATGGTGATAACTAGCTGCCATTTCCCTCTAGTCTTACATTGCTAAATTAGGAATGGCTACCGCAGATAGCCCTCGTGTTGCTTTGCGTGAAATTCAAAAAACAAAACAAATAGTACCTTTATTTTGAAGGTCAGTTAGCACTTTTAGAGAACATTCACTGTGCTGGAGGTTCATTTCTCGCCTCACAAAAGAGTTTAATGTTATAAAAAAAATTCAACGCCCTTAGGGAGAAAGATTATTTGCGTTAACAATCAGAGAATATAAATGTACAAGCAAAATCTTTCGATTATCTAATCTGGAATTTTCTAGTAATATCCGAGCATTTGAAGAATCCTATTATCGAGTATTTTTTATCGCATAAATCACTTTGAGTATAAGGTAAAGTGATAAATTACGCAGGAAGGTGTAGGATCATGATAGGTTAGAAGCATTCTTATTAGTAACATCTATTATCTATTTTCCTTTGCTTTTTCTCAGTTCACCTTTTGATCATAAATCATCCATCAGAAGGATATTCCACCTACAAAGAACCAATCGTCTGCTGTATCATCATCAGATCCTCTCAGTACTTCTTCCCCCCACCTCTGTATTACTTTAAAATATTCACATACACATTAGAAGAGGCCGCCTTTCATTCACTCCTTGCCTTCGTCGCTGATGAAAGATTAAACAAGTTAATGTTTTTGTTTCTATCATGCAAGCACAGACGGGAACACTCAAGTTGGTTTTTGAGGTTAGAAATGTATCATATAGTTTTTTTGTTGAACGTTTACCTTCGTGCAAAGAATCAGTACAGATAGGACAAACTGAGACCATTCAATAACGTTGGTGTAAAGCACCTTCCCCGCTAGATGGTGTTGTAACTGGTCACCATTCGAAATTTTCCAATTCAATTCTCTCTTTTCTTTGGATGCACTGATACGTTCCACCCTAATAGAAGTACTTCATGATTCGTTGGGTAAAGGATGAACGTCAAAGACTTATTTGAAACACTAAAATATAACGGGAGGTCCAAGGTCCGAGACTCTAAAAATGCCACTAAAACTCCAATACAGTTAAACAGTAACAACGTTTCGCCTGGCATACCACGTAATGCTGAGTTTAAAACATCATAAGGTAAAAAAAAAACTGTAATACAACAAATTGTTAAAAAATATTCCATACGCAACAACAAAACCTAGAATCTTCCTCAGTGGCTACTGTAATATTCTAGCCTAACCTTCTGTCATCAGTATATATATATATATAAACTAAAAATGGGAATGTCTAAACACTAGGCATCCGTAAATTATAACTATATTGAAATATTATTATTCAAGATTACCATGGCACTCATGTTCAAAATTCAAAGATAATCTTCAATAAGAAACATTTCAATATAGTTATAACTTAAGTAGTACCTTAATGAGTGGTATGAGCAGTATTGATTGGATTACAAGTGTATTTTATGACAATTCATGTTGGGTTTGAGTGTTTTATATATTAGATAGTTTTATACACAAATTCCAAATATTCAATCATTACGTACTTATCTCATGGTGATTTTCTTTGTAAGTATCAGGTCATCACTTAAGTAATGTCCGATTTTAGATTCACAAGAATAGAAAGGATTTCAAACGCTTTTAATGTTAGTTAATCAATAGTGTAGGTTCCATTATTATCAATTACTTCCTGCCAACGAAACACAAGCTTCTGAATGCCACCTCTATAAAATTCTTGGAGTTTGGAAGAAAAGAATGTAGAGAGGGTAGTTTTGACATCTTCACGTGTTCCAAGCACTTTTCCATGAAAATAGTTCTGCAAACTTCGGAGTAAATAATAATCAGATGGGGCAAGGTCTGGAGAATAAGGAGGAAGGGGAAGTTTTTCCCAATCTCACTATTCAATCTTTCCAGATGTGATCCTTGCTGTATAGGGCCGTGTATTATCCTGGTGTAACACAACACCTTTACCATCATTTATCAAAGCAGGCCTCTTTTCTTTCAGTACAACATTCAAGCGCTCTAACTGTTGACAATAGAAGTCTGATGTAATCGTTACATTGAGTGGAAGCAACTCAAAGTGGATCAAGCCAACAATATCCCACTAAACGCTTAACAAGAGTTTCTTAAAATAGAGGTCTATTTTGGGCTGTGCTTTCGCCAATTTACCAGCTTTGAGCCATTGTCTGCACGCTTAACATTTTTATAATATATCCATTTTTCATCTCCAGTCACTAACCTGTCCAAAAAAAAGGTGAGTTAGGTTTACGAAAGTGCAGAGAAGTGCAAATGTCCACTCTTCCTCTAAGGTTAGCTTCTGCCAAGTCATGGGAGACCCATTTCCAAGTTTTGACATATTTTCCAGCTATTGCACATGATGGTGAACTGTTGAATGGGTTGGATTAAGCTTCTGTGCTAGTTCTTCAACTGTTACAGCACAATCTTCATCATGTGTAGCCAACAGCAAGTCATCATTAAACTTAAGAGAACGACCTGAACGTGGCGCATCACTTAAGCTGTAGTAATCTGATCCGAACTTCTGAAACCACTTTTGACATTTTCTTTCATTGACAGACTCTGCACCATAAACATCTCGAATGCTTCGTGTAGTTTCTGCTGCACTGTTGCCTTTTTTATACTCATAAAGCATAATATGCCTAATGTGCTTCGCAAACACACCCAACTTCTTAAGGCAGCTAGTCATCACCACCAACCACCAGCTTTGGGCTACTCTTTTACCAACGAATAGTGGGATTGACCGTCAGATTATAACGTCCTCAATGGCTTAAATGACCCTCAGATTGCGAGTTGAGCGCCCTAACCACCTAGACATGCCAAGCCGCTAACTCTTTGTAGTTAGTTCATTCTGTTATTAACAGTGTCGAATGTACTGGTATTTCAAAGTCAAAATTCGTTTTAACATTTGTGCGCACTGCACAAGGGCTATTTGCGCATAACTATCATTGAATGTGAACAAATAGACTAGACTCTTGAGGGAAGGCAACTAGCCAGCAGTACCCAACGCCAACTATTGTCTTTTCGAATAGTAGGATTCGACCGTTACTCTTATTACGCGGCTTCAGACACAAAGTGCGAAAAATGATTTTTACTATAACGGGAAGCGAACCATGAACCCTCAGTTAGACAGCTCAGCACTAGGAGTAGGCCTGTTTACCCTACAAACCAGTTTCACATTTCTCACCCTATGAACTAATTACTTCCCTTGAGATCTCCTTATAGCCAATAACACAGCTGATCCCTTGAACCACTTGCATTCCCCTTCCTTTAATTTCCTTATGTTACGACTTGTGATTCACACTGAGAATATACATGCACAGGCTACTGAAATGGTATTGATGTGTTAAGGCTGCTATATCTCGTACGTAATGTGTCTCTCAATGTCGTCGTCTATGCCCCAAATTTCATGTGAAGAAGTGATTAAAAATTTGGCATTACTGGGATTCACTGGAATTTTAATGGGATTTCTGTTTAAATTTTCGAGTGACACATACATATACATCCCACTATAAAACTGTCAGACAGCAATATATAAACATAAAGAAGCAGATTTATTTTTGGAGGAAAGTAATGTTAAGCAGTGTTGTTACCTAGAGACATTCCTTCACATCAAGTCCTTACGACTTCTCTCTTTGTATGTTTATCATCAGATCGTATCTAAAGAAGACAGACCTTAGTTCTATCAAAACACATAGCATCCCCCCTAAACTACTTCATTATACTTATAAACCATTGTCGTCAATTTACTATTATAATAGCATAATATGATTCCAAGGAAAATATTATAGATCCTGTAATAACCAAATGGATCAGGAATCCACGAGCAGCTTAGTGTATAAATCGTTTAGTCTAATGCGTTTTAAAAACCGATGGGTCATCATCGGCGGTACACGTGATCTCACTTACACAATCTTGATTGGAGACTAAGATAATGCTGCTGGATTGATTTTTCTGTCAGTGTTTTTGCGAACGTTTATTTTTGCGACCCTAAACGTGTACTACAGAGTAATTTTAACTTCGCTTTACTCGTATCACAAACTACGTCTACAAGTTACCTTTAAGATTTCTCGACACAAACATATATAGATATATATAAAAAAGGGAGCTGTTAGTCGCCTCATAAACTCTATTTGTTCATAGTCATTACGATTTGTGTAAATTGTTTTAATGCTAACGTACTACAGAAAAAGAAACCTTATCAAGTTGTTTTTTTTCTGCCTCGAGATCATTTTCAACTTGCCATGTATCTTGCCAAGTTGCGAAGAACACGTTGACGGTGGTGACTGCTTGTCATCGTATCAACAAACAGGGTGGCCGTAATAAAATACTTTTCTTAAGTATTATAATTATGCTTAGTAGCCCCCAGAACAAATTCCTCTTAGCATGTTTAGTCCGGTTTCTGCAAACTTGCATTGCCGTTTCAAGGTTTCCTTCGTGTTCTGACTCTTCAAAACATATCATTTACTTTCACACCCTCTGACAAAAAGAGTCCTACATCTACAATAATAATAAATTAGCGCTCTTCATGCCCGCACCTACAATACAAGATTCTATGTCGTCGACCAGCCCAGTGTGACCTAATTTCAATTGGAAGTTTGGTTTCTCACTTTCCATAGTCCACTTTTAGGCAACAACAACTATCTAAAAAAGGCTCGAGGACAAAGCTGACATGATCTCGCACACGGTAAGTCACAAAACTTAGTTTGATCTAACTTAGAGGACGAAGGGCGTGGGCAAAGCACATAGCCACTGTTGCTTTACCATGGCTAATCGCATTGGACATGGAAAAAAGGTCAGTGTTGTATTGCAGCCCCCAGACATTCCGCATTCCGAAGCTACTAAGCTCCTAATCTTATTGATAGAGGGCGTTGGGAGGCGTTGATTACTTGCTGGAAGCAGGGCGAACAGAAGGCCCGCCACACGCGGTAACCCTATAATTTGGTGCCAGAAAGCGATGCTAGAGAAGGGGTGCAAAAATAGACACATGATCTCAAGGTCTTTCTATAGAATATTAAAAATCCAATTCATCCTCGGAATTTTTTATTCCAGATTAAAATGGTTAATTGTGTATTAACCCTAAACTTTCTTGAAGATACGAATAATTTGTATGAGTTACATATAAACATATATATTATTTGCATATTATGAAAAATATGTGGTAAACATTGATGCTCACAAAAAATAAAAAACATTCAACTGGTAATCTTTACAAAGATGTTCACAGAAAGTTATCTTAAGCCGTTCTGAAATGTTCATGTGTTACTTTATTATTGGGTAATTAAATCGATTAAGTGGTATTGCTTACTTTTACAAATACGGTAGAGGTCGTTACACTCTGTAGAGAAGGTTGGTTTGCAGCAATAACTGATATGTATTTATTTCATGCGTAAACACATTTACATTTGTGATTAAAGCTTTAATAGTCATTATCGTGAAAAACAATAATTATAAAAGGTACTATTTTGTCCACTTGGACTAAATCTCATGAAAAAGCAGTAATAAGAGTAATTTAATCTGAAACGAATATTCTAACGATTTACAAACGGTCAATGTTCTTATATGATAGAACTGCTTCGTCAAGCAGTAGTGGTTTATACAGCGACGCCATCTAAGATTCCATTTGGAGAGAGCAACTTTTTAGAGACGCTCTTCTTTATTCTATAGCGAAAATAAAACAGAATGCTGCCTGTCACTGGACAGTACTTTAGTGCACACAATAAAACAGCATGCTGCCTGTCACTGTACTATAGTGCACACAATAAAACAGCATGCTGCCTATCACTGTACTATAGTTAACATAATAAAACAGTATGCTGCCTGTCACTGGACAGTACTTTAGTTCACACAATAAAACAGCATGCTGCCTGTCGCTGTACTATAGTTCACACAATAAAACAGCATGCTGCCTGTCACTGTACTACAGTTCACACAATGCTGCCCGTCAATGTACTATAGTTCACACAATAAAACAGCATGCTGCCTGTCACTGTACTACAGTTCACACAATAAAACAGCATGCTGCCTGTCGCTGTACTATAGTTCACACAATAAAACAGTATGCTGCCCGTCAATGTACTATAGTTCACACAATAAAACAGCATGCTGCCTGTCACTGTACTATAATGCACACAATAAAACAGCATGCTGCCTGTCGCTGTACTATAGTTCACACAATAAAACAGCATGCTGCCTGTCGCTGTACTATAGTGCACACAATAAAACAGCATGCTGCCTGTCGCTGTACTATAGTGCACACAATAAAACAGCATGCTGCCTGTCGCTGTACTATAGTTCACACAATAAAACAGCATGCTGCCTGTCGCTGTACTATAGTGCACACAATAAAACAGCATGCTGCCTGTCGCTGTACTATAGTTCACACAATAAAACAGCATACTGCCTGTCGCTGTACTATAGTGCACACAATAAAACAGCATGCTGCCTGTCGCTGTACTATAGTTCACACAATAAAACAGCATGCTGCCTGTCGCTGTACTATAGTTCACACAATAAAACAGTATGCTGCCTGTCAATGTACTATAGTTCACACAATAAAACAGTATGCTGCCTGTCACTGTACTATAGTGCACACAATAAAACAGCATGCTGCCTGTCAATGTACTATAGTTCACACAATAACTGGTACTTTACTGTCAGGCTTCTAATCTTTTTGAGATTGTGTCCGTCGGTGTAACATCGGTATGTCTAGAGCAGTGGTTCCCAACCTTTTTTATGCCCCGCACCCCTAAAAAAGTTTAATATGTCCTCGCACCCCTCGCAGTAATTATTTATTTGAGAATAAAGGTGAAGATGGCCAAAACAAATGTTATCTCGCACCCTCTGGAACGCTATATCGCACCCCTGGTTGGGAACTACTGGTCTGGAGACTTAGAACGCTAAAATTCGTGATTCAACGCCCAATGTGTCTTTGTTCTATAAAAAAACAAATGAACTTCTTACGGAGGTGGTATCTCATTTGACATACATCAAAAACAATAATTAAATCGCTAAACATATCTACTTCTAAATGGAAGCTCACAAAATCGAGATCCTCTTAGAACTCTTATCATTAAAAGTTTTACCAGTGTAAACCTTGCGATCCACGACACGTATGGCAAGTTTTGTAATTGAAATTACTATTTCCAAAGAACCATAAAATGACGTTCAAACTGATTGTTTTTTCTTGCCCAGTATTCCAATCGGAATGACGAAACTCAGAGTAGAAGTCGGTGAGTGAGTGGTGCGTTTACTGGAGTTTTCAAAGCAGCCAACGCCCACACCTACATTCCTTGTGAATTGTTTATTGCATGTCTTGGAAAGTTACACAAGGGTTCTTGAAAAACTATACGAGGGCTATCTGGGCTAACCGTCCCTCGTTTTGAAGTCAATCCTACTCACCAGTAACTACTGGGCTACTCTCGTCTGAATTAATACTAGGGTTTAACTGTCACTCTTATAGCGCAACCATAAAGTGTGGAACACGAGTTGTTGTTTTTTAAGGGGGGATGCTGTAACAGGAAACGAACCGTGATACCTCAACACCACAGTCCAGCACGCTAACTGCTAGGTCGTGGTCAGCCGGTTCTTTGTGATAACCACTAAATATGCAAGGTTTCAACAATGTTCATCAAATTGACTTCCCTTGAAATCTCTTCATGCACAGAGATTTTTCAGATTAATATTTTGATAGAAATATTGCTTGATACAAAGTGAGACCGTATTACCAGCTGAAACTTCAATGAATTACTTTAACTAATACGAAGGTCACGATAGAAGATCCGGTTAGTGTTCATAATAAGAACCGTATCTTTGAAACCGCTGTTCCAGAATGCATGATCTTAAGCCAGGAACAATAAAAACTCCAAGTTTCACTCATGCTTGCAGGCATTCTAGAGCTCCTTTAGTATATGAGAAGCAAAAAAGAACGAACAGATTTTTAAAACTCGTTTTGATACATTGAATAACAACAGGTGTCGTCGATCGATGGAAATCTAAAGTGTAGGATCGCGATATACTAAGAAAAGGCTACAGTGTTGACATAGTAGTTAAACTAAGATAAAGTGTAAATTCGCCTCTCACAGATGTGTGGGGAATATAAAAAAAACATGGGTTGACCTTCGTTTAGATATACGGTATTAACTCTCACGTTCCAGTCATACATGATGTTTAACTTAGTTCTGCTTTTGTATTATCAAATACTACTTACATGATTTATTTTCTGCTTCACACATTTACACATGGAACAGGAGAGTGAACTTTTACTTGCTTTACATCGAACTACCTTGTTGGAATGATACTCTGATCAATGTTTTGTCATCTTTTTACTGTCTTAATCTGTTCTAAGAACATGAAGACAGAGTTTATTTAGTTGGTGTTTTGACCTGAATCGTTCAGTGTTGTTATAAATCAACGAGTTTACTTACAATCGAGTGTATGACCAAGCCAACAACCATACAGGACGATCATGTTCGATGAAGGAAATTCGAATTTGTGACTCGCAGACTGTGAGTCAAGGGCCCTCACCACCTGGACACACTAGGCCTAATCTCCCATTTTGTGGTACAGTTTTTCTGGTTCTATAAACACAGATCCATCAAATCAAACCCTACGTTTTGTAGCGTTCTAACTGTTTTAATTATTTTTAGAAGTCTTTCACTATATTTTATTTAAATACAGATAAAATTATTTGACTATTTTACGTATCTGAATAACACGACTAAACGTTTCTTGTTTTGTTTTTCTTGCAGAAAGGCATTTCTTCGTAACGCCATTTACGATATAAAATAACAACGACAGTATATGTAAGACATGCCAAATCAACAAAAACAAATCCCTTTGAAAATTTAATGTATTTCATTATTAAACGATTGTATTGTCCAGTTCTTGATTTTGCCCATTGTTTTCCAAAATGTTTTTTTTTTTTCAAACATGTTCGATTATTTGTGGAAATTCTTGATAACTGTTAGGAAATCAAAATCAAACTTCATTATTTTTCCTGGTTCTTCCATTTTATTATTTGTTATTTAATTTTTATTTTTTGGTTTCATTAAGTTAAGCTCGAAGCCACACAATAAGTTTCATGCGGAGTTCTCATCACAGGTATCGAAACCCGATTTCTAGAGCTGAGCTAGTGGAGCATCATTAGGTTTGACGTGCAGTTGGATTCAACAACACAGAACTTAGCCTAACGTTCCAGACAGAACAAAAAACTTAGTAAAAAAACAAACGATGAGGGTGCTGCTAAAATCCTATGCTGTCCAAGCGCTATCTGTTTCACTGTATTACGCATGCGTGTGAGATAAACGAGACTGAATGTTTAACATTCTTAAATTATAAACGGAAGTCATAAACGATTCTAATGAAGTATGTAATCTTCTCCCTTCACCTTCCAATGGGGAGATTATTTAGGTCAATAGATTATTTTTATTGTCTTTAAAACAAGGAAGAATGAGAACATAATTTGGATGAGGTTAGGGTCTGAGGCCAACCAGGAAAGGTTCTGGTAGTATTACGGTTTTGTAGGACATTAAATTATTTTTTATAATTTTTGTTCATAAGAAACATTTAATTTTCAAGTACCTTCTTTTTTGATTTCAGAATTCCACTTTTAGGTTACCAAATTACTTTGCCTAGTTTAATGTTGATACCATGTGTGTGAGTGTTTTCTTATAGCAAAGCCATATTGAGGTATGACTACTAGTATTCTAGTAGTCCACCGAAATGAATCGAACCCCTGATTTTAGCGTTATAAATCCGAACATTTACCGTTGATACTGAACTACAAACCAAGTTTACTTCTAGAAATTGTTGGTACTACGTTATCTAATTGAACCAATATGTTCAAATAAAGTTACATTTTGGCTCCTAAGTGACTGATGAGGCTTTAGCGATCTTTAACCAGCAAATAAGTTTGTGATAGAAACTATTATATATTAGTATTATATGACGTCAATTTAAAAAGCCATTGCCGCTGTTCGTTTTATATTAAACATATGCTATAAATTAAAACTTAGACTCAGGGACTCAGTTGTTTACAAATGATCAAATAAAGTAACTATCGTGGGGAAAAGGAAGTTTTTAAAGGTTAGAAAATGACAACAATGCCAAACATATAAAAATAATTTAAATTAGATCTACACTAACCTGTATGCTAGGCTATAATTTGAAGGTCTATGGTTCGTATCCCGTTACTTCGTTTTGGAATTGTAGATGTACTCTAGAAGTGGAAGCCAAATTCTACTATTCGATTAGAGTAGATCAAAAGTTGGCGGTGAGTGCTGTTGATAAGCTGCCTTTCCTATAATTCAAAATTATAGACGTATATACAGATTTACTAAATCCAACATTGCTTTGAACAATTAAACTTATCACAACTCGCATAAATATCGAACTTCGTTGTTAAAAAAAAAATTTGGTTAGGTGTGGCATGTGAATGTGTGTTTTCTTATAACCACATCTAACTATCTGCTGAGCCCACCGAAGGAAATCGAACCCCTGAATTTAGCACTGGAAATTCGTATAGTTACCGCTGTACTAGTGGGGAACAAGGGGAATGTGAACATGTTGGCGTCAGATGGCTAAGCGGTAATCTTCTGGGCTTATAAGCACTAAAGATCAAGATTAGATACCGGAAGTGGACACAGTACAGATTGTTCATAGTGTAGCTTTAAAAAAACAACTAAAATATGATTATGCATGGCTTGCAAATAAGGTTATAAAGTGTATAACTTCGAAACTACAGAAGACTAAATTGTTTTAGGGTGATAGGATTCAAAAAACGTCGTGATATGTCTGTAAAGAAATTTAACACTTCGTTCTTAACAAGCCCACTAAGATGAATTCATTAACAAGAATTCAATTACACTTTTTTTGTTGTTCCTTTAGTGGGCTGCTACCAACAGGACGTGCGCTAAGTTCTAAACTAGTATTCTAGCTGTTTGCAAGAAACATGCAATGAATCACTTGAGCAGGAATGTTAAAACTTATTCATTGTCGTCCCGCGAGGGTTCTTTTCAGCCGCTATCCCAGATGTACGGTTTGGTAACATCAGCAATATAGAAAAAGTAACTTAATGTGTCATAGATGACTGATTGAAATATGGTTTTAACAATTATACAAGAGGTGTGTATCATTTTCATTATAACTAGGCGTTAAATGTAAGTAATAAGTAAGATAATGTATTAATATATCTTCTCTTTTGTCGGTTTTTAGCGCAAAGTTGTGCATTGGTGTTTTAACATTTATCCATGTGTATTTGGTATTTTAACATTTATCCATGTGTATTTGGTATTTTAACAATTATCCATGTGTATTTGGCATTTTAACATTTATCCATGTGTATTTGGAGGTATGATAAATAAGTAGTAAATCATGTACTGTGTAAAAAATAACAAATCCTAACGGACGATTTCAGAGGAACGCTTCTAAGAATTGTAGTGCACTTAACACTAATTTCCTCTCGTAAAAAAAAAAAAAAAGAATTTTAACGTGTAGGTGATAATTCCAACCTAATAATTATATTATTGTTTAACATCCCCAGAGTAAACTAGGGGGCTTGTAGTACAAATGTGTGAGGTTTGATTCCTATGAATGGCCACAGTTCTGATAACCTTTTTTTCCCTCTTTGCGTTTAAACAAAAGACAAAAATAAATGTAAAAAGAAATCTAACCTAAAAAAATATTTTTCAATGCGGAACAAAGTGTGCGTGCCTGGCTGCATAATTCAGGCACTACTTTCTTCAACAGTACCACCTTTATCTTACCCAACCCTCTCGTTTCGAGGTTGGCCAGGACCTCGGTAGCTCGATAAATTTATCGTATTTAGGTCTAGGGCTAGTTACACAAAAAAAATAATTTAAAATGGAGCAACGATAGCCTGGATCCGTTAGCAACAAGATTTAGGTTATCAAGTTGAGGATAACAAAAGAAAGCAACATATATTCGTACATCGTTGAAGATAAGTATTCGCCAATTTCACGTTTTTGTAGACCATGTATACGACCCTCATTAGTCAAGTATCATATGCTCTCTCACTTGCTGACAATACTATTCTATCTCTTCCATGTATCTACCACTTGTTTCACCTTCCCATTAAAACAAGTCAGGACAATTTCAGAATCCATATTTCTCTGTTAAGTTTTTGGGTTCTGTAGTAAGAGTGTTTTCAGACTTTGTCTGCTATCTAATAATCTCTGTTAAGTTTTCGGGTTCTTTAGTAGAGTGTTTTCAGACTCTATCTGTCTGCTATCTATTCATCTCTGTTACGCTTTCGGGTTCTTTGGATAGAGTGTTTTCAGACTCTATCTGTCTGCTATCTATTCATCTCTGTTACGCTTTCGGGTCCTTTAGATAGAGTGTTTTCAGACTCTGTCTGTCTGCTATCTAATCATCTCTGTTAAGTTTTCAGGTTCTTTAGATAAAGTGTTTTCACATTTTGTCTGTCTGCTATCTAATCATTTCTGTTAAATTTTCGGGTTCTTTAGATAGAGTGTTTTCAGACTCTGTCTGTCTGCTATCTAATCATTTCTGTTAAATTTTCGGGTTCTTTAGATAGAGTGTTTTCAGACTCTGTCTGTCTGCTATCTAATCATTTCTGTTAAATTTTCGGGTTCTTTAGATAAAGTGTTTTCAGACTCTGTCTGTTTGCTATCTAATCATTTCTGTTAAATTTTCGGGTTCTTTAGATAGAGTGTTTTCAGACTCTGTCTGTCTGCTATCTAATCATTTCTGTTAAATTTTCGGGTTCTTTAGATAAAGTGTTTTCAGACTCTGTCTGTCTGCTATCTAATCATTTCTGTTAAATTTTCGGGTTCTTTAGATAAAGTGTTTTCAGACTCTGTCTGTTTGCTATCTAATCATTTCTGCTAAATTTTCGGGTTCTTTAGATAAAGTGTTTTCAGACTCTGTCAGTTTACTGTTTAATCATTGCTGTTACTGTTTCGGGTTTTTAATAAGTGAATTTTCGCATTACATCTGCCAAGAGGCTAATCATCGATATTTAACGATTCTGGTTTTCAAACGACTGTATTTTATAGTGAATTCCAGTCAATGCTGTAAGTATTTTCTAATTGTCAGAATGTTTTCAGTAAAGCAAAAAAAATACCTACAAGGTTGATAAAAGCAGAAGTGAATCGTCTACAGCGTTATGTTTAATGTAATACATTTTTATAACTTAGTAGAAGTTTTTGCTCTACCAATATTATAAACATTATACCAAATGTGCGTTTGTTTTATGGCCACTTTGGGCTCTCTATTAAATCCACCGCGTGGAATCAAACCCCGTATCACAGCGCTGCACTTTCGTATCAACAACCCTTATTTTACATTTTTAGCCTAACGACAACCCCCTTTAAAATGATTGCACAACCATTGTACATTAAGCCGGAACACAACCTTCCTGTAAAATGGTTGTACAACCAACGCATATTGAACTCAAATTGCAAAAAAAAAAAAAAAAACAATTATAGATTTTATTCCAAATCTAGAAATTTCAATATGGGGGTTCTTTTTTAATGAGTCGATTAAAATCACACTTTTGCCTCCCTAAAAAACAGCTTGTTAGTTGTAACTTATTCCTGAAGATTTATGTTTTTAAACATTTTAAAATCTGTGATTTAGTTTTTATAGTAATACCACATAACTGTCAGAACATCGACTCATCACAAAATCCTACATTTCACCATACTCGGTATCATTCCTGTATTTCAGTATTATAAAATTCAACCTAAAATATTTTGTTTCTCTGAAGTTCAGCACAAAGCTAAACATTGGGCTACCTGTGCTCTACCCACCACCGGTATCGAAACCTGATGTTTAGTGTTGTAAATCTGCAGACATGCCGCTGTACCACAGAGGGAAGGAGCATTCGAAATGCCTTGCTTGCTTATTCGTTTTTTTTTAATTTCGCGCAAAGCTACACGAGGGCTATCTGCGCTAGCCGTCCTTAATTTAAAATAGTGTATGACTAGAGGGAAGTCATCACCATCCATCACCAACCTTTGGGCTACTTTTTCACCAACGAATAATGGAATTGATCGTCACATTATAGCGTTCCAATGGCTAAAAGAGCGAGCATGTTTGATGCGACAAGGATTAGAACCTGCGACCTTCAGATTGCGAGACGAGAGCCCTAAACGCCTGGCTCATTCGGAAAGGAAAGAATTATCAGAAAATTCTTTCTAAGCCAAGCTGTGCTTAGCACTAATTAGCAAAAGAGGCACAAGGGTTACAGTTGTATATGTCACTCTTTTCTCTAAGCCTAAGTAAAATTAACAATAATGAATAGAAGAAAAATAAATACAATACCCACTATTCTACAAATAAATACGGTGAGGTTAATACTGATAATACGATTTAAAAATTTTATTTGTAGCTATATTGATCGTAAAGCTACTAAGGCAACCAGAAAGCAACACCTTACTCCAACTGGCCTTGCTAGGAGACTGAATGTCACTCTTATAACGCACTCATAGCTTAAAAGTGAGGAATATTTTATGGTATTGCACGGATTCGAACCCAGTTCGCCAATTCCGAAATTTAGATCTCTGCCAAAAAAAAGACCAACCCATGTCTGGTTTCGAAAACAACTAATTTTGAAAAGTTAGTATACTATCCAGAAATTACTACATTAGTTTCCAATTATACTACATGAACTATAACAAATGTCGTAGAAATGTACCTTTAGATAATTATATTCGGTACCAAAGTAAACTGTCAAAAGGCATTCAGAAACAGGTTGGACTAAACTCTTGACAAGACATGATACATTGAAGGGCTCGTTAATTTTCGTCGCCACTGCAACCCTCATCTAGAAGTCTTCAAACCATTCTCAATAAACGTCAGATGAAATGCCAAGGTAAGGAAGGGATTTCCGTTTAGCAGTTTCCATCCATCAAGGCTAGCTGCTTAGGTTGCTCATTGTATTCACCAGTTCAGGCCAACAACAACAAAAAAAAAAATTTTCGATACAGTTGGAGACCCCCTGTGACGACAGATAAACGGACAGCTTGCAGAGAGGGAGTAATAAAATTTCATTTGGTTTATGGGTTGTTCTGTACAAAGACAATTCAGACAAGTAACAAGGTATGTCACTGATATTCTGATGTCCAACAAGCCTCAAAGCCATCACTAAAACCCAGATACTAACCATATTAGATGCATTAGATGATGTAGCTATAAATATTACTTAAATATCAGTATTGACTTAAATAACGCGCAGCTGTTTCATTTATAGACTTCATAAAACGACGATGACGTGGATTTTCCAACTACATCTTTCAAAATTAGACATTTTTTCGTACAATACGAAATAAGTATATAGAACTGTTAGCTGTGCATCTAAGTGGGGTTGATACTATAATAAATATAAACCGATTTAAGTTCAGAACTGTGCTTAATGCTATTACTACACATGGAAATTAGGATAATATTAAAACACGAATGAAGAGGAAATCCCAGAATTTTTTATACAATAGTTACTTACGTACATCAAATAAAACCTAATGTTAACAAATAGTTAACAACTATTGCAGTTTATCAGGGTTCAGAACGACAGATTTCAATAATACTCATATTTTGTTTAATAAATTATACCGGTTCGTAATTTGTTTATACTGCCCAATTAAATACCAGTCACTCTCTACGTCAGCGATAATTAATCGTTTTAATTATGCTTCTGCGCCACTAGACTTTTCCAGAACATTTGTAATTGAATAATAGCAGATTGCAATATGACGAAAGTCCCTTCTTTGTACACTTAAAAAGTAAAAGAAGTAAATTATTTACTCGCTGAAATCTTCATCTAACTGAGAACTTTCCTGTGAGAAAACACACCAAAATTACATTCAATTACTTCGTTAAGACTTGCCGTTCTTTTATAGCGTTTATGGCCGAAATGTTATATAATTTAATAATTTTGTGCAAGTATGAAGAAACAGCACTGTACAAGGTACAATTTTCGAGAGCCCTCTGCTAGTACAGCGGTAAGACTACGGATTTACAACGCTAAAACTAGGGGTTCGATTTCCCTCGGTGGTCTCAGCAAATAGCCTGATGTGGCTTTGCTATAAGAAAAACACATACACCCAATACTCGAGAGAAAATGCAGTTTTAACTTAATAAATGTTGATTGGTTTGGTTTGGTTTGAATTTCGCACAAAGCTACTCGAGGGCTATCTGTGCTAGCCGTTCCTAATTTAGCAGTGTAAGACTAGAGGGAAGGCAGCTAGTTATCACCACCCACCGCCAACTCTTGGGCTACTCTTTTACCAACGAATAGTGGGATTCACCGTCACATTATAACGTTCACACGACTTAAAGGGTGAGCATGTTTGGTGTGACGGAGATTCGAACCCGCAACCCTCAGATTACAAGTCGAGTGCCTCAACCACCTGGCCATGCCGGGCCAGTTTCTATTGAGCAGTGTAAATTTTTTCTTATGTGGTATTCGGATCGTATATAATAGAGCGTGTTTTTTGTGGACTTATATTTACACAAACATTTTTTATCATCTCGTCAATGTCTTGCTTTACTTCCTCACACATTTCAATCTAATTATTTGATAATTTTGTTAAAATTTGGGTGACAGTATCGAAACTTTAGATTCATATTTAAAATGTTATATGGAACTGGAACTGGCAGCTGAAATGCACCCTATGCACAAGTGGATTAAACAGCCAGACTTCGTACTGTCCAAAATTAATCATCCTTAAATTTGAACTGTTGACCAGAGGGTGTGCTCTCAGCCAGCAGCATGGGTCGCAAGAGCTTTCTTCGACTCTTTGAACCAAATAACAGGACTGACTGTCACTCTTTTTAACAAGCCGACGGTCGAAAGTGTTAAGCTAGTTCAGCGGCATTACGTCTTGAACTTTGGACTGTTCAGTACATAGCCCGATAATGTGCTACATCAAGCCCTATATGTTACATGTTTATCTATTTGCATGTTTCAAACACACCAATCGAAAACGATTTCGTCTTGCCTAAATGTGACCAAGTCCGGTCCTATAAATTAAAATCATTAATACCCTGAGGGTAGCGGATTCGAGTCATTGTCCCCAAAACATTCTCGTCCTTTCAGCTCTATGGGCGTTACAATGTTACTATCAATTCCACTATTCGTTGTAAACGAGTAGCCCAAGAGTTAGCAGCGGATGGTAATGACTAGCTGCCTTCCTTCTAGCCTATCACTGCTGTATTAGGAACGGCTAGCGGTGATAGCCCTCTTATAGCTTTGCAAGAAACTCAAAACAAATCAAGCCAACTGCTTCCTTAAAAATGGAATCAAGTATTCGGGACGTATGTTTATTGAGCATTACCTACACATACTCTTCTTCATATTGCATTTCACTGTTATTTATTGAGTGTACAATCTGTGGTCATTCGACACAGCTTGTTCAAGCATGAGTTTCTACGTATAATGAATGACATTCTTCGCAATACTGTGACTTCGTTCGATATCAGTTAATAATTTCGCTGTATGTCCTTTCTCGGAAGAGGATGTGACTCATTTCGTCCATAGGTCAAGAATTCGATATTAACCAAATATCTAAACTGACGTATCAAAACACGCCACTGAAAACTGTGCTTTTAAAGAGCTAATTAGCCCCCTCTACAGGAAGAGATTCTTATATATATCCATGGAAACTAGCAAAGATTCGTATAAGTATATTGCTACCTATTTTAAGTCATATATAATAAATAAGCTTAAAATACTGAAAACAAAAAATATTCATTAATAAGTTTCCATTGAGTAATTATATATAATTTTTGTTGTGATCTCAAATAACAATAAAGTTATTCAACATTATTTTTGGTATATTCGTTTTCAGACACAGTGTATCAAAAAGCCATAAAACTGACGTGTAGCATCTTTAATATTTTGATTAGGTTTAAATTATAGCAAGCTGATGGCTGTCCTGTTTGTCCTTATATACAGATATATAAAACTGGATAAATAATATAATAAAAATCAGTATGTTCTATGAACATACTGGCATGTTTGGTGAATATATATAAATATATATAAATACAAGTGGTAGGCTTGTAAGTTTTGTTTTATCGTCTTAATTTTTGTTTTGTTTTTGTTTCTTTAACAAACAGACTGTTACTGGAAATTTGTATTTACACGTGCTACAAGACGTTTTCATTCTATAACTCCGAGAATCTCCTGGAAGAGCTATCTTCCAACAGGATGGACCACCACCCCATTTTGCTCGAACTGTTAAAGTGTTTTAAACCAAACTTTTTAGAGCATTGGATTGGTAAGAAAGAACCTATGAAATGACTCATTCGTTTGTCCGTTTAACCCTAACGTCCGGGACTTTTTGAAAACAAAAGTCTGTCATGACAAACCAAAAGACCTTGAAGAATTGAAATGTTGGATTTGTGATGCAATCTTATCTATCTTAACTGTTATGTTAGAAACTGTCTTCTCAGAAGTTTAACACACAATTAGGTTAATTATTGTGAATGATAAAAAGACATGTAGAAGTCTAATAATTACTTGAACTACAACTTACAAGCCAAGCTTACTACTTGTCTTTGTATTATTTTTTTTATCTCAAATAAAAATAAAGTTGTTGGTATATTCATTTTCAGACACTCTGTAGGTAAAATCCTGCACTTTTAATTTAAGTTTAAAAACATCTTTATTATTTAACCGTCAAATATATCTTCTAGATCATTCATATAATACACAAAAAGTGAAAAGCAAATTTTTATAAAGTTACCGTAACAAGCGAGACGAAATGATGTGTTTACTCAGAGGTCCGCGGCATGTTTCGGCCAATCTGTAGGAACATCGGGGGAATGTATAATTCTTAATCAACAGTCATGTTATTAAAATTCCTTTCAAACTAGTTTTTACAACTCCCTGTCTTAATATAAATACTGCGTATTTTACATTAATAGGTTATGTTTTGTAGTATGGACGTATAAGGACTATAGGCCTAGGTATGTATGTCCGCAAGCTTGTCACAATGATTTTGCCAGTTCGTGGAATGAAAATGATTTCGAGGCAATGGCACAGAATATATGTATATATATATATGCATCTGTTATATCAGCAGAAGATATATATAGTATCACGTGACATGTACCCATCCAGCGTTTTCTCTTTGAAACACAGATTCTGAGAAACTCAATGTTATTTGAAATAAGGTTTCATGTTGTTTTGATTTTATCGATCAAGAAAATTGGTCAATTAAATGATTAATTAAAGATGTTTATTGCTTCAATAACTAGCAGTATAAGTTTTAACTTCGTCTAGAAAATAATTATAATTGTGTACGAGGCTTTCACACAAAACCCAAAAGCAATTTTTTTTTTCTATCAAAAAATTTATATTATCCGAGAGCTTAAATTTTGTTAATGCTTTACCTAATCAAAGATTTATTACATTTCATAGGTAGCGGCTTGTGTTTGGAGTCCTGTGCTACTAAGTCATGGACATGAGGCGTAATTATTTGCTGAGGCCAAACCCATGCTGCCCGCTTCACACAGTGTCCTGTGAAGTGGCTGACATACTTCGTGACTGGACGCTGCCCCACATGCAACCCGCCTTGCACGGACGTATCACAGAAGCTGGAACAACAAGCTAGTATAACTTAACTCCTGCAGCAATTAAAGGACAGGCGAACACACAGTAGAACTCTTACATAACCTGGTATGTTTTTCTTCGACTCTTAAATGTCTGCATAGTAGGTCAGATCATACACAGTTTGTTTGTTTGTTTGTTTTGGAATTTCGCACAAAGCTACTCGAGGGCTATCTGCATACACAGAGTCATAAACGAAGAATAAATCAATGCGCATTAAAGGCGTTCTTTTTTGTTGTAGTTTATAACAAATTAACAGTAGAGATACCTAGTGTTATAGTTAATATTCTGTAGGCATTCCTTTCTCTCTTCGACTCTTATTAAACATACCAGTACTCGTTCAAATTGCTTAAAACACACCTATAAATACATTACAAAATGTCACGCTCTGTAGCACAATATTTTCAGTTAATTTTAATATCAATTTCAAAACAGAGGTATGGAAAAAAATGATATTATGCCTGCCGGACAAATCATCTGGGATCTTTTCGTTCAGTTGCAGATCATATCTGTAGGCTAATGTCGACCTGAAATGTTGTTTGTATGCAATGCTATCAACTCGATGTTGACGTGTTGCAATTGTTGCCCGGAAGTAAGAGCACTCGATTTCAGAGCTGAGACATTTGTATAAAACAGCAAAAATAGATTTGTTACCAATACGTTATAATGTGCCACAAAGGTTTAAGTTTGGTTTGTTTTGAATTTCGCGCAAAGCTACTCGAGGGCTATCTGCGCAAGCCCTAATTTAGCAGTGTAAAGACTAGAGGGAAGACAGCTATGTCATCACCACCTTCCATCAGCTCTTGAACTACTCTTTTACCAACGAATTGTGGGATTGACCTCACTTTATGAGGCCTCCATAGCTAAAAAGACGATCATATTTGGTGTGACAGGAAATCGAACCCGCGACCCTCCGATTACCTTAATCACCTGGCCATGCCGGGCCTCCAGAGGGTTAAGTAAAAGTGGTTATAAAAGATAATACATGGCTGACTGTACGTATACCTTATACGTATCATTTGTACGTTAGATTAGGCTTAGATTTCCTTCTTTCGTTGTACATAAAATAAAAATATCCAAATCCGGAAATCAGGAAGTATGCATTACATATGGCCTTAGAGGTATAAGAGTTCTTATCTTTCCATGAAGGTTTAACGTATTATCCTTCAGTGTGTGGGTGAATTATCTTCATATAGTTTACACCCATGATGATTATATATGTGTACATATAAATCACGCTTTTATCTCTTACACATTTTAAGACATCGGCACAAAAACGTGAATTGCGGAGATTAAAATCTTTTAGAGGTAAATCAGAGGCTTCCACAACAACAACGTCGACTGTACTGGTATCGATAATTATGTACAAAGTGAAGAAGATTTCCGATTTATTGATACGACCGTACGCTTCGGGGTATCAACGGAAAGGTTAAATATCGTTTCAACTCTACAGTAAAATATTCGTTACATATACTCCCGTAAGCGATGTTGAAGGTGTCTTGAAACTGTTCCAATAATATTCTGGCCCAATTCCTTGGGAAATTATATGAAGACTTTAAATTATTGGGGCGTTTAATTAGCTGTTACAATGTACCGTATAACGTTATGTGTTTGAACAAACGGAGTTGACGCCCATATCGGAGTCAGTGAAACGGATTATTTTTCTACCACCCAATCACACAATTTTGAACAATGCAAAACATACCTCTTAGGGGCTGGTTTAATGGACACTTACTTAGAATAATCTTTGAGGTTCAATCTGTCTTTATTGTTAAAAGAACAAACTGGTTTAACTTTTGTTTCTTTCCCCAGTTGTAAAAACGACGTCTAAAAAAACGTATATGATATCGTGTTAAAATAAAAATATTGTGGAATGAAAACAATTATAACTTATGTTCTTGTATTATTCCATTTCATATCATGATGTTTGTGTATCGTACAGTTACTTAAAGAGAATGTTAGGTGTATTTCAAGGCATCCTATGAAGCGGTGGATACATTAATGATACATGTGACTTATAGTGAAGTACTGAAAAACATTTGTGATTTCTGCCTTCTGTATGTTATATGCTTGATTAACCACATTTACCCGAATAGATCCATCATTTTCTATTGGTATGTAAGGGTGCATCAAGCCCTATTTGTTTAATTTTGGGCAAAGCTACTCGAGGGTTATCTACGACAGCCCCTAGTTTACAAATGATACACAAAATGAAAATTAGCTAGTCTGTTTTTTGTTATGCAGAAAGGTTTAGAAAAAGCTAAGTGTGCTCTAGCCATCACGGATATTGAAACCCAGTTTTTAGTATTATCAGTCCGCAGACATACCACTGTGCCACTGGGGCACAGCATCTAGTTAACGCTACCCACTGACTGATAGTCACATTATTGACGTCCCCAAAGTTGAAAGAGCAAGAATGTTCGGTGATAGGATTCGAACCCGCGACTGTCAGATTGTGAGTGAAGTTCCCAAGTCATGTGATGTCATCCATCCAAATATCTCTCTCATTAAGTTGATTATTTCCTTGCCTCGGATTCTTTCAGCAACGCCCCTGTGAACACTTTCAGTTCCCAATTATATTTCATGTTTATTTATCCATAATATTTTACAGACTCGGCCTATAATAAGCTTTTAAACCTCTCGTGTCATGCGTTCAGCAACTAAACTCCTCGTTTGTTTGTTGTAAATTTCGCGCAAAGCTACACGAGGACTATCTGCGCTAGCTGTTCCTAATTTACCAGTGTAAGACTAGAAGGAAGGCATCTAGTCATTACCAACCATCGCCAACTCTTGGGCTATTCTTCTACCAACAATAGTGGAATTGACCGTCACATTATAAGACCCCTAAGCATCGTGCCCCTAAACACATTGGAAACGTTTAACGTGTATTTGTTAAAGACCGAGTCAAAATCCACGATGTCAATATTTTTAATCAGCAATCGACCATCAGAAACTTTACGGTTACGTTGTACGTATTGCAAACTGTAACTGTTTGTAAATACGTACGGAATATTATGCACAATCAACACTCATACATCATGCTATTCTTTTCTGAATAACAGTAAAATTATTTGTATTAAAAATAACAATAATTAATAATCGGTATTACAGATATAAAGTTGATAATTTTTGCAATTCGCTTTCTCAGTCTAGTTTACACTACAGCACTCGTTGTTCGCATAAAATGGTGATACAAATAGCGCTTGGACCACCGCTATATCCGTTTACATCCCACTCTGCCTCAGGAGTCTTGGTGTTAAGCTCGCCCTTTCAGCCGTGGGACGTTATAATGTGACGATTAATCCCACTATTCGTTGGAAAAATTAGATCGTACGTAAACGTGAAATTGATTACAAAAAGTTGTGAAATGACCAAAGTTTGTATTATAATAATAGTAAATTTTCGTAATCTAGGTACAATAACTAGTCCGGCATGGTCAGGTGGTGAGGACGTACGACTCGTAATCTGAGGGTTGCGGGTTCGAATCCCCGTCACACCAAACATGTTCGCCATTTCAGCCGTAGGGGCGTATAATTGACGGTCAATCCCACTATTCGTTGGTAAAAGAGTAGCCAAAGAGTTGGCGGTGGGTGGTGATAACTAGCTGCCTTCCCTCTAGTCTTACACTGCTAAATTAGGAACGGCTAGCGCAGATAGCGCTCGTGTAGCTTTGGGCGATATTCTAAATAATTATGCGAAAGGCCTAGTCGGCACCTGTTATAGCATATGTGTGTTGGTTGGCATAAATTAAATGTATTTCCCTTTATTTACAGACATATATTACACTGTGTGCGAATGCACTTTATATAATGCGCAAGATAACATTTTTTAAATGCGCACAACTAGCCTTATTTATTCAGCAACAAACGATTGGGTAAATTTATAAAGGCACATTATGATCATTTGTTTTCAGGGTGGAACACGGTCACGTGAAGTTATCTTTTTAAATAAGTTGGGCGAGGTTGGAATTCCCAGTGGCAAATTCTTTTTTTTTTTAATATCTTTCACTTTTCAAAAATCTAGCAACTGGACGTAAGTCGTCACTTTGTATACACTCAACCAAGTAATATATATTTTTTCTTTAATTTAACATTTGGATTCTCAAAATTTTACATTCAAAACACAAAGAAACACAACATAGATTAGAACTAGTATGGCGTATAAACACCCACTTACCTTATTTTCTGAGAACCTGGACGTTAACACTGTGTACACCACTTAACTTAGAACTATTATGTTGTATAAATACCCAGTAGCATAAATTTCTGTACTTGCTGATGTTCACGCTTTGTATGTACGCCACATAAATTAAAACTATTATGTAGTATAAATACTCAGTACCCTAACTTTCTAGGCACGTGGATGTTCACACAGTGTATGTACACCACGTAAATTAGGACTATTATGTTGTATAAACAATCAGTAACCTCACTTTCGGTGCACGTGTATGTTCACATTGTGTACACCACGTAAATTAAAACTATTATGTTGTATAAGCACTCAGTAACCTAACTTTCTGTGCACGTGTATGTTAACAATGTGTACACCACGTAAATTAGAAGTATTGTGTTGTATAGACATTCAGTAATCTAACTTTCTGTGTACGTTTACGTTCACATCGTGTACACCACGTAAATTAGAAGTATTGTGTTCTATAAACACCCGGTAACCTAACTTTCTGTTCATGTCTACGGTTGAACAAAATGACTACAACTTATAGATGGATTAGTAACAACCAAACACACACCTAAATGTAACGTATAGCACCTGAACACCCTGAAGTTGTATATGCCACGTTATACTTAAGAAGCACTAGAACGCCCTACTGTTTTGTCTAGTCGCGTGGCATGTAATAAATACATAAACATTACGTAGGTGCATTCAGTCGCATGTTATATAAATATAATATTCAAAATGATGCTGGGTATAGGGATATGGCAAGAACACGAAATATTCGGCACAACCAAAGGGTATTTAGCGATATAGGCCTGTATACAGAGTCTCGAATAATCAAAATTATGTTACAGAGAAAACTGGAATATAATAGAGCATTCATTCTTGATAAATTACAAACTTGGTCAATAAAATAATTCGAGTAGCCAACTCTTGGGCTACTCGTTTACCAATGAATAGTGGGATTGATTGTCACATCATAACGCTCCCACTGCTGAAAGGGCAAGCATGTTTGGTGTGGCACTAGGTAAATAATTTCTACTCTATCAAAACATATATAGAAGTTTCTTTCCAGGGGTTTATTCGCATTTTCACTTATTTGTTTATTGCTACTTAATATCAGTTGTTCTCCAAATTTCTTGTTTTCGTTCATACAGCAATGTCTATGTTTTTGATAACTATTTGTTGTGTATTAACTTTAAAGTTGCATTTCTTTCAACACTGAATAAATGTTTTACACAAGTGTCGTTTTTAATCGTTTATTAGTTTTCGTTTTCGATACAGAGTGATAACATGTTCAAGAAATACGACACAGCATCGTATTATTTGAATAAGTGATACATTTAAAACAGTGAGGAAATAATTACTTATTTCTCACAGGCAACAACCAGTACAAACAGCAGATTTATTGAAATGTCTTTCTCCTATCCTATCTTACAGTAACATTTATCTCTTAGCGTCTATTGACAAAATTATATCAGTCATTTTCTAGATAGGAGGCCGAAAGTTGCCTGAAGGGGTCACATGTTTTAATCATTCACATCAGTAAGAATTTCAGTCTACTTACCTTTTGGTAATACAGATAATGAACGTGTGAGAAATAGTGTGTATTCTACGCAGTACTTAACTACTTTTTTATTGGTAATACAGATGATAAACATGTGATAAGCAACATGTATACCACGAAATAATTAAATTATTTTATAGCAATAGGACAGCTGATTTTTAGATTTATCCACAGACGGTGTTGGACGAAATAGTCTTTGTAAAATCGGCACAGTTCACCAACATATATGGTAATAGTTTAATTTCCCTATGCCCTATGATACAGAAAGTGTCCACGTGGACCAATATATTTTATAAGCACATCTCGCATGCTATTTTATTCAACTTGTGTAATATGGTAAACAGTTCATGTTGAACTTAAGTAAAGTAACAAATTTAGTTTGAAGTCACGTCATTATATTCAACATTTTCGTAACTACCGCCACTCTGTTCTACTCTCAGTTCTCTACCGCGACGATCACGATTATCCAATTTATAACTCATGCAGGTTTCTTTATTTTGATTTCCATACAGCATTTATCTTAATACTGGACGTGACTAAACAAAACCGACATTTGAAATACCTATAGTCGGTTGATCCGAGCCTTTTAATTCACGAAGATTTCACTGTCGTTACTTCGGCTTTTGTTTGGAGATGTGCTCCGAGGACACGTTGGAGATGATAATTTAGCAGCAAGCCGTAAAAACTAAAGGCTTTCGTTACCATGGTTTCTGAGTGACAGAATTTATTGTGCGAGCTCTTCTAATCTATTAGCAACAGTAGCACCTGATAGTAAGAAGAAATCAAGTGTAATAATTAGTGGTATAAAATGTATCAGCTATATTTAAAAACATTTGAATTTTCTTAATCACGCTGCCATTTTATGGTTTGTTTTAAATTTTCGCGCAAAGCTACATGAGGGCTATCTGCTCTAAACATTCTTAATTTAGCTGTGCAAGACCAGAGAGAAAGCAGTTAGTCATCACCACCCACCAGCAACTCTTGGGCTACTCTTTTACCAACGAATAGTGAGTTTGGTTTGGCTTGTTTTGAATTTTGCGCAAAGCTACACGAGGGCTATCTGCACCAGCCATCCCTAATTTAGCAGTGTAAGACTAGAGGGAAGGCAGCTAGTCACCACCACCCACAGCCAACTCTTGGGCTACTCTTATACCAACGAATAGTGGGATTGACCGTCACATTATAACGACCCCACAGCTGAAAGGGCAAGTATGTTTGGTGTGACAGGTATTCGAACCCGCGACCCTCAGATTGCGAATCGAGTGCCTTAACCACTTGGCCATGCTGGGTCTCAATCGTAGACAGGACCTCGCGTAATCATTTTCATCTGATGTAATTATTAAGGATATCCACGACTTTTTTGTCGATACCACCTTTCATTGTCTTTGGTTTTAAATACAAGAACTACAGCGATGTTTTAAGTAACAATGAAAACTTGTAAATATATATAATGACAATGTTTATAAGAATTTGTTGACTCCTTTCACGTGATTTTATTAACAACGAATCAAATATCGCCTTTTTATTGTAACTCTCATCTCTCGTTATTGGTTTCTTTTAAACTATCTGGTTTTTGTGTGTGTTTTGTTCTTACAGCAAATTCACATCTGCTGTAAATTATCTAATGAAAATAATTTAAAGTCGAATCCAAATTAGTTTATCGCTTTTTTTTTTCAACTTTTTACAAACTACCTTCTCTGTACACAGTTATATGTCACCAATAATAGTAACTGCACAGCACTAATTTAAGAAATAAACTTACTCGTATAACTTCACGGCTGATTTGCTCTACTGGCTAGAAACATCTGTACTATTTAGAAATAACGCGGCCCGGCATAGATAAGCTTGTTAAGGCGTGCGACTCGTAATCTGAGGGTCGCGGGTTCGCATCCCCATCGCGCCAAACATGCTCGCCCTTCCAGCCGTTGGGGTGTTATAATGTGACGGTCAATCCCACTATTCGCTGGTAAAAGAGTAGCCCAACAGTTGGCAGTGGGTGGTGATGACTAGCTGCCTTCCCTCTAGTCTTGCACTACTAAATTAGGGACGGCTAGCACAGATAGCCCTCTAATAGCTGTGTGCGAAATTCAAAAAACAAACAGAAATAACTCTTTATAATTATTTCTCAACTAAGGACTCGATGCTTCGCTGATCCCGTATAACTTGTATAACATGCCTTTGAAGGTACTAGAACATCTGACGTTGAATCTTCAGAGGTTTCTGGTTTAATTGAACGTTATCATTAGAGCCCTGCATGTCCTTCTAGCTAACAAATAAATTACAGTATTGAAAATTTAGCTCTAAACTTTTTATTACTATTAAGTGTATACAAAATTAAAAAAAGAAATCTTATCACATAGAAATCTCTTAATAGCACCTTTTGGACAAACCTTGAAATGTATGATGGGAATGACGTCAAGCCAATTTTCAATAGTATATATAAGAAGATTTATATATCAATGAAATAAATAATGAAAAACATTTTAAGGTAATAAATTAACATTATTTTAAAATTCCTTCAAAAACTAAACCATTGGTTAATAAATGCATTTAATTCATCAGTTACTGCAGATGCAACGTGCAATAACTGATAGTCCAAGAAGTATTGTTAAGCGTCACTGTATCATAGCAACTTAACGGTAATTCGAAAAAGTTGGTTTATTTGGTTTGTTTTGAATTTCGCGCAAAACTACTCGAGGGCAATCAGAGCTAGCCGTCCCTAATTTAACAACGACTAGAGGGAAGGCAGCTAGTCATCACCCACCGCCAACTGTTGGGCTACTCCTTTACCAACGAATAGTGGGATTGACCGTACATTATAGCGCCCCCACAGCTGAAAGGGCGAGCATGTTTGGTGTGACGGGTATTCGAATCTGCGACCCTCGAATTACAAGTTGAGTACCTTAACCACCTGGTCATGCCGGGCATGAACTGTAAGGGACTCATGATTTTGTTTGTTTGTTAGTTGGGCGTTTCAACGTGCTTCACTTTCAATAAGAATTAGTTTAAATTTGATGATTTTTTAGCCTAAAGTTACACAATGGACTATATGCGCTTTGTATCCCGTAGGGAATCGAACTCCCTATTTTAGCATTGTAAATCTGTACGTCCGCTGATTCACAAGGGAATAAAAACTATACAACTGTCCAATTTTGATTTTCGTACATGTTTTATAGAACGGTACAACTCAATCTGTGTTCTGCTGATGTGTCTGCGCAATATCCATTTGTCAGTAAGATTTGTATCATAAACTGTTGTTGGTTCCAAAAACAAATATATTGATCTCTGGTCTAATCTACACACAGCTAAGAAACCCTGTGAAAAACAAACAAACAACAGCATATTATTCCTTGCTCTCCAAATTTATTATTATTTTTTTTATTTTAGCCGCGGCATAATGGCTTATAAAATGACTGAATGTTTTGTTGTTGTTGTTTTTTCAAGTACAAACTTTTAGCTCATAGTTTCATCATCTCTTCACCAATCTGAGATCTAATTACAGTTTTGAACTCAGGAGGACAAACACTTTAGACTGATGTATTTGACCACGACCAAGGTCTCATAGCTTGATTCACTATAATGCTGCCTAAAAGAATATTGTACTTGAGGGAAGAGATACTGATTAGCAATAGAATAGAATCGGGCGTACCATTGCCTCGCGCTTAGCAATGGTTTAACACCACACTGAAGAATTTATAGCTCTAATTTCCGCCAAACATTGTTTGTTAGCACTTTGTCTTTTCATAGATGGATTCTAAACTAATGCCAGGTGGATAAGGCACTCGACTCGTAATCTGAAAGTCGCGGATTCGAGTTCTCATCACATCAAAAATGCTCGCCCTTTCAGCTGTGGGGGCGTTATAATGTACGGTCAATCCACGATTCGTTGGTAAAGGAGCAGCCCAACAGTTGGCGGTGGGTGGTGATGACTAGTTGCCTTTCCTTTAATCTTTGGTAAATTAGAGTTGATTGCCCTCGAGTAGTTTTGCGCGAAATTCAAACCAAACCAAACCCTAACCCAATATAAAGGTAATTATATGCCTTATAATTAAGGCATATATTAGGATTCGGAATAAAAATAAAACAGTCATTTCAATAAATAAAACATTCACTTTTCCTCACTTTCCAAGAAATGAGACAACTCTTTCAACTTTTAATCACAACTTTATTTTACAAGAATAGGTAAAATATTCTTTACACCGTATATACAGTATCCATGGTAGCATAAAATATTGTATATACAAAGGTACAGCTTTTCCTAGTTCTCAGTTGACATATTGTGTCCTTGGATTTCTGCAAGTTCTTTATCTGGACAGCATCTTCCATTCATTCAGGTTCTTTGGCTTTGGATATCTACTCTGCATCAGGAGGTGGACATACATTACATCAACTAGATTGAGACTTTTTTCCCAGACACTTGCGACCTCTGTGAATATCCAATGGACAATTGTTAGTTTCCCAGTTGCCTTATGTACTATATAATATTCCCAGTAATTTTTTGTCAAATTATCATTTGAAATCACAGACTTTGCAGTTTATACGACCAACATGATTAGGCTATCAAAGCGTGTATGATATAGCACAAGCTACCCACTGGTCTAATGTCACAAGCCGCAGTCAAAGGTCCAATGTTAGTGCAAAAATTTGATTTAATCTCACTTGTATGAAATATCCATAACTGTCTTCGCCTTGACAAAACAGGGTAAGCACTACTTCTTCATATCCTGACTAAACACACCTAATTTGTCAAAATACATTGCGCCCTAGAATGGAGTGCGCACCCGATTTTGAAGGTTTAAACTGAAGATGATTTGTTTTTACACATAAGTTGTACAAATTATATCGTATAATTTCTAAATACAGTAAACAAACATCGATATACTAAACGTTTTTAGATACTTTTCAGTAAATATTTTTACGTGTAAATTTTACGAAATTTGTTGAAAAGTTTATTACATACGTTGTAGTACTCTAAGGTAATGATCCATCTTCACATAAATCTTTGTCATTGCTAGAATTGTCGCTATCATCGAAATTTCTTCATCCTCTTCTGGTTCCCATAACGTGTCTCACCCGTCCCACCCATTCACTGGATCGAATACGCAACATTTTTTTGAAACTTTTACCATTGCTTTAATGTTTTTCGGTGGAATATTTTTTTGTTTGTTTATTTTGAAATTTCGCACAAAGCTACTCGAGAGCTATCTGTGCTAACCGTCCCTAATTTAGCAGTGTAAGACTAGAGGGAAGGCAGCTAATCATCACCACTCACCGCCAACTCTTGGGCTACTCTTTTACCGACGAATAGTGGGATTGACCGTCACATTATGACGCCCTCACGGCTGAAAGGGCGAGCATATTTGGCATGACGGGGATTCAAACTCGTAACCCTCAGGAGCAAGGAGTAAAGTGAGATAATCTCTTTTTTGCTCTCATGCCCCTGTGTCATGCAGGGTTTAAAGCTACCAAAATACGCATTGTCCTTTCTCTGGCGGTAAAATTAACAGCAATGTTTCACTCTTACTCCGTCAGTAGAACCAGTCGTGGCCTAGTATTTAACGTATGCGACTACGAATCAAAGGATCCGTAAAATCGCTCTTCGCACTTTAGAGCGATGGTTGCGTTATGAGAGCAACAGTCAAATTCTATTATTCCATTAAAGTAACTCACAAATTGGTTTTGAGTGCTATTGACTAGCTGTCCTCCCTCTAGTCTGTCATTTCAAAATTAGGGACAGCTAGCGGAGTTAGCCCTTTTGTATCTTACGGCAAACATCCGAAACAAACAAACAATTCTCCAAACAACGATTTCCAAAAAGAAACATTCCACGGACGGTAGCTTACAAGTGAATAAACTGTAAAATATTATCTAAATCTTACGATTCGTTTGTGTGTTGTTTTTTTCCAAACAGAAAAATAATAGATTAAATAGTAATATTTTCTCTATTTTGTCAGACAAAAGAAAGAATATTTTGAGATAATACTCGTTAGTTCGAATTGACTTGACTTAAAATTCAAAATTTCTAAAATACAGTTCCTTCCATGAAGTCCTTGATAAGAAGTGAAATCGATGTTTTAATTATAACATGAAACTAAGAGCATTTTATTTAGTTTGTGTGTTTATATTAACTTTCGCGCTAGATCCATCTGCCTCCGTAATATTGGAAAGGGCCGGCATGGCCAGGTGGTTAATGCATTCGACTCATGAACCGAGGGTCGCAGTTTCGAATCCCCGTCAAACCAAATATGCCCGCCCTTTCAGCCGTGGGGGCGTCATAATGTAACGGTCAATCCCACTCTTCGTTGGTAAAAGAGTAGCCCAAGAGTTGGCGGTGAGTGGTGATGATTAGCTGCCTTCCCTCTAGTTTAACACTGCTAAATTATGGACGGCTAGAGCAAATAGCCCTTGCGTAGCTTTCTGCAAAATTCAAAACAACCCAATATTGGAGTGATAAATTAGAGGAAAGGCAGATAATGAACAACAACCACTGCCAATTCTTGGCCTACTCTAATATTCAGAGGGAAATGACTGTCACTTTTAACACACGTCTACGGCCCCCAAAGTAGAGATACAATTTTTGCGGCGATATCAATGCGGGAACAACAGAGTATCGGATCCACAGACCAGAACGTTCTGATAACTGAGCCCATAGATGACTTCAAAATATTCTGAAAAGTTACACACGGACAACCTGTTTATAGCAGTCCTTAATTATCAAGTTATATAAAAGAAAAAAGACTGAGAGTGAACAGTGCCCATCGCCAGTTCTTGAGTTACCCTCACGTGATGAAAGAATGGAATCTGACTCTCACCATTAAAATCGTTCCCATGGTCGCAAAATCCGAAGCGCATTTTTGAGACAAGGATTCAAGGTACATCTGCAGGTCTTAATTTATTCTTTGAGAGTTCTATCGTCAAGTTTTGCTTTTTTACTGGTCAAGTTCACTGTATTAAACATGACCTCAGACATAAAGTAGTTTCGCAGAAGATGATTTATAGATTATTAAAACCAGTCAATCTATTAAATGTCGCAAATAATAACTTTTTTCTGTTCCTTTTTTTCTCTTCTTTCATAAATAAGAGAAAAGAATTTTAGTAAAATCGTGCGCTATCTATTATGCAGTAGTAATTCGGAGAGCAGGTTCGCCCCCTGTTGAGTGATGTAAGAGGTAAACTCTTCGCGTGCGCTGAACAACGGCCAGACATTGACAACGATACAGCACTCACGCCTTGCGGTGGTAAAGTCTAATTAACAATTACGTGAGGCAGAATTAACAGGTACCCCCATCTACAGCACCAGTTTGAACCCATTTTTCATTTTCGTTGAAGAAATGAATCGTTTTAATATTTTACAAAACTCTATATAACTCAATCTTCTAAAAGCTACAACTGTTAATAACAAATACTTCCAGCAAGGTGATTGGTTCTAAGCCTTTTTTTTACCTGTATGTGTAAGAATGTTGCTTCTTCTGCATATATAGGTGTATATAAATGAAATGTTTATTACGAGATTCTAATTTAAGAAGAAAAAGAAAAGTCCATTGCTAGTCCTTGCCATTATTTATTAACCCATAACGAAAAACAAACACTTACAAGGGCTAGGGTAATGGACAAAACTGGTCGTTGTTTAGTTTAGAATCTCTGTGTAAACGTTTTGGTTTTTATAAGATCTTCTGTCATTCTCATATAATGCTGATTTGACCTTCCATATGCAGTTGATGTAATTTATCATACTCGAATTGTTTACATACTCTTACGTATACATCGTATTGCCACCAATTAACGCCCCGTGGGCGTTGCAAGCTACAAAGGGAGTGCTAATCATAGTATTTGTACTGTTCCGGATTCTATTTTTCACGTGTGACTTGTTGATGTCACTGCTAATAAGCGTTTGTGTGTTCACGTGCAAGTGTTTTTTTTGTTTTGTTTTTCAATTCAAAATTATATGTTGGATTTGGTTTGATTCGAATTTTGCGCAAAGCTACACGATAGCTATCTACGCTAGCCGTCCCTAATTTAGCAGTGTAAGACTAGAGGGAAGACAGTTAGTTATCACCACTCACCCCCAACTCTTGGGCTACTCTTTTACCAACGAATAGTGGGATTGATCGTGACATTACAACGCCCTCACGGTTGAAAGGGCGAGCATGTTTGGTGTGACGAGGATTCGAACTCGCGACTCTCGGATTACGAATCGAGCACCTTAACCGCCGGACCTATATGTTGGATTACTTCTGCTGTCAGAGAAATTAGGCTTTATAACAATACCAGGAGGACGATAATCAGGAGCAATACGATATATATATAAAGTGAGTTTTCATCTGGCATCATTGACGTTATCATTGACTCTACTGAGGTTTAATTCCTTAAGCCTATCTGAATTTTCGAAAGGAAGTGTAAAACATTTAAAATATTTATTTATATAAAAACAACGAAAGTGTATTCATTTTCCGCAAAAGCTGTTCGTAAATAAACAGAACAATAAGCAACTTAAGATATGTTAATTCACTTTCAATGGGAAACATATTGATGAAACAAATTACAAAAAAAAAAAAAGATTAAAAGACGCTCATTGTCGACTTTGCGAAATTGATCAGTTAGTTTAGCAAGAAATTGGAAAACAAGCAGTTTTATTCGTTTGTTATTTAGCATGAAGCTGCGCAATGAGCTCTTGGCGCTGTGCCCACCACAAGTATCGAAAGCCCGTTTTTAGTTAGTGGTAAGTCTGTTGGCTTACCACTAAGCCACTGGAGTTTACAAGAAATGTTATTGTGTTGTTGTTGTGTGTTTTTTTTCCTTATAGCAAAGTAGCCACATCGGGCTATATGCTGAGTACACCGAGGGGAATCGAACCCCTGATTTTAGCGTTGTTGTTTTTTAGCTACACGCTTAATTACATTACAAAATACATACGCAATGTTGAGGTAAAATAAGTTTGGAGCCCAGTATAGTCCGGCGATTAACGTACTGGATTTTTAGCTCTAATATTTGCGTCTCTTTAACGCAAAATAATAACAATCGCGTTCAAAACATTGAGGCCATGGGAGATTTATAAGGTTTATGATACTATCCCACTATACGTTCAGAGAAGAGCGGCCCAGGAGTTGGCGTTAGGTGCTTTGACTAGCTTCCTTTTCTCCAGAATGAAGTTCAAAATTAGGTTTAGCTACCGTAGATTGATCTCAAATAGAGAGAGCCCTGCGGGAAAATGTAAAAACAAACAAATGAAATGGCTAAGCTGGCCAAGTGGTAAAGTACAATGTCTGAGACAGATATCAAATTCACGTTTTACGGCAGTAAAGATAAAATTTCAGTTCTGGCATATGATCGACTTGAAGACAAACCTTCAGTATTTCCTTCGTTTGCCGATAGGTTTCGGAAAAAATTATCTGAAAAGTTACTATAACATCAGGAATATTTAGATTTTTGAGAAATTTATATTTTTTTAATAGTGCTTTTTTCGAAAGTTGCGACTGCCTCTCTAAGTTATATATATTAAAAAATATTTATAAAATGATCTTACATCCATTAGGGCAAATTAAGTTCGGAAAAAAAAACATCACTACAGGATATATAGATTCTGAAGTCTCTTGTGATTTGATTAACTTGACAAATAGCTTTTCAAAATATGTAGATACTGAATTTTAAAAACTAATATGCTTTTAACGGCCTCTTTCTAGTTTGGTTGGTTTGGGTTTTTTCCACACCTTAACCTCTCTCTTTCAGGAATAAGGGGTTGATGGGGTGAGAAACTGTAACAGTTTAGGTATTTTCACAACGCATTCCAGTTTCTTGAGCTGCTTAAAACGTTAATTCATATATAGTGTTAAGTATCACAACTCCAAAATAGCCAATGGGATCTGGTATCGAACGAAAGGCCTTTTAAATGGTGACAAGTGTATAAAATGATATATTCACACAACCCTTATTTAAATTCTGCAACGAATTACTGAGGAGATGACTTTTATTGCATCTCTTTGGCCTTATAAAAATTCAAATACTCTATTGATTATCCTTAAAATTTGTGAAAATTATCAAATTATGTGGATTTTGAAACTTATTAATGTCATTGGTGACAACTGGTGTTTGAAGCTTCGTGTTGTTCCACTACACATTAGAAAAGTCAACAGCAAGTATTTCATTGATCTATCGTAATCTGGGAGTCGCGGGTTCGAATCCCAGTCACACCAAACATGCTCGCCTCTTCAGCCGTGGGGGCGTAATAATGTGACGGTCAATCCCACTATTCGTTGGTAAAAAGTAGCCTAAAAGTTGGCGGTGGGTGGTGAAGAGTAGCTGCCTTCCCTTTGGTCTTACACTGCTAAATTGGTGATGGCTAGTGCAGATAGCCCTCGTGTAGCTTTTAGCGAATTTTAAAAACAAACAAACAAACATTCATCTATTTATATACATACGACTAGTTCAAAGCGTTTTGATCCACGTATTGTGAGTAAAAAACAAACATTTAACTGTATTACTAAGTGGTTAGCTTTACATTGAAAGGGATAAGTTTATGTGATTTTTTTACGCGTCGTTTCTACAAAACAAAAATCTGAAAATCAAGCAATCAAAAGTTGCGCGTTAAACACTACGCTTTGCATTCAGTAGTTCAGTTGTTTAAAGTGTCCTCTTGTGTTAACTATTAATGTCTAAGTTTTAAAGCTCATAACACACTTTATTGATATCATAATATTAATGGATCACTGACGTAATCCACTGACGAAAGTACTTTGCATTACAGATTCTTTATTTTATTTATTTTAAAGGCAACATTATAGCTATGACTAGTTTCAATGTATCAGTCACGAAAAACAAAAGAACAATAAATTTTGAAAGTGCACTTTTAATGACTTTTTAAATAGTTTTGCTTCAAACTTGCGAGCAGAAATCAGCTTCATTTCGCACGCAGGTGTACCGACAAGATGAATAGTTGATTCACTGAATTTTACGTTTTATGTAGACACGTAATTACTAGTCTTTATTCTTTCATTTTCTCTTCCTCTCTTAACAGCTGTTTCTCTGACGAAACGTTTTCACGTGAGTCTATAAAACGTTTTTTTTTTTACTTAGGATTGTTTTATGTTGTATTCGAAATAAAACATGTTTCGTGAGTAAATGTCTCCCTAAGAAAGTAATAGGCCTTGAAAAAAACAACTTTGTAACATAATATAATTTAGCCTGATAACAAATATTATTTATTACCTATTACCGACTTCTGAGAAAAGCCTGTTAGCTCATCTCCGAAATCTGAAAAATATCACTGAGACTCTATATTCGTTGTGTGTATTTCGAGTAGGTTAAAACCTCGCACAGGTTTTTCAACAACTTTTACGATAAAAAAAACACGTTACATATATTTAGTTATGTTTTGATCTTAACAGTTGTTCATGAAGCATTACACAAAGATGGATACAACATTCCCCTACATTGTTCCATGACATTCTAGTACCTAAGTTCTGTCACTTGATGCCTAAATGGTAACACCATGTCACACCAGTTACGGAGGAGACTTCTCACCCAAACACTTAGAACCTCAGTGAACATCCAGTGGATAATTTTTAGTTTTTGTTACCTGATGCACCAAAATTATTCCCAATTATTTCTTTCAAAGTACATATTGTGATTTCTATGACCCATATCAGTCATACCAATAAATCTCACCCAATCACTTTGTTTCATCTTGCTGTCTTTCTAACAATTCTTTCTTACTTTTCTTATGTCTACGTTGTTTGGCAACTTAAACTAGCCCATACTTTATCATAAGTGACAGAAGTCAGTAATGTTAATAACTAAAGTGCATTTTATCTATTGATCAGTTTTCTAATTGCATAAATCCATCTAATTCACTTCACCTTTCATTGTGGGCCAGCAGGGGTGTGGTGTTAGGGGCCTTTGCTACTAGAGGGATGCTGATGTTAGTATGTGATGGCACATGTCCTCTGTATAAACTTAGCTGCAAAAAGGATGTAGTGTAAAATACCTGGTTTGTAAGTTCTACCGCCAGGTGGTTTCAGTAAAGATATGACGATTAGTCGTTTAGTTTAGTCATTTGTTACTAAGCGCAAAACTACACAAAAGGCTATCTGTGCTCTGTCACTACAGGTATCAGAACCCGGTTTCTAGCACTATAAGTCCGCAGACATCCACTGTGCCACTGGAATATACAGAACATCAAACGTTACAACCCCGTATCCCACTACATCGGAAAACACACTCTACTGCAATGATGTCCAGTCAGAGGACGGGTGTTACCTCTAAAGTGTCTCAGCAGGTCAGTTTCGAAGTTTCTACAAAAACAAATTTTATTGTTAAGGTTGAAATTTGGATACACCCACACTTCATCTATCCTGAACTAATCTATTTCATCACATGGTATCTGTAGACATAATATTGTTTGTATGTTGTGTAAACATTTTTTTTTCCACTTTACCGAAAGAGGTATATCTCGTGTATCTGGCTGGAGGCAAAAACAACTGGCCTGCTCTCATAATTTACATCAGTTCTTATTAGGGAATACTCAAACCACCAATTTCATTTATTAGTATATCCAAGTATCAGCAGTAATACTGTCACACTTTTCTCATTGCGTGTGTGATTTTTTTAACGGTGATTTAAGTTGCAATACAAATATTTTTGGGTCAGGTATTGGGAACCCGATAGACAAAATCGAGTTTTCCACATTATAGTCATGTTATGAAAGTGATGGTAAAAATTCCATTATTTAATTACCATAACAAAGAATTGGCAGACGGTGTTGTAGGCCAGCAGCATTCCCTGTAGACTGTCACTTCGATATTAGGGACAGTTTTTATGTTGGTTTATGCAAACGTCCGAAACAGCCAAATATTATGGTTCTTGTTTAACTTCAGTTACCCGATAACCTATTTTAACGTACGTTTTTTTCTGAGGGCCTCCAACACTATCGTGTACCTAAAAAAAACAAAAAACTGTGGCCCAAAAAGTAAATGTTTCAATTCGTATAAATGTAATTTTATGTAAACTATTTATAATTCTATAAATCACATATTATTAAACTATTTTATTAACTCACGGACTGGACACGCGGACTCCAGTTTGAGAACCGGCGAAATATTATATACATATAAAGGGTTGTGTTTTTATTTTTTTGGGTTCTCCCGGACAAATTCAGTAATTTGAGAAACATTAAATTACTGTAAGAGAATTATTGCACACATATTAACAATGGATAAACCTTTTAAATTAAAATTGAACACGCAAAATTAATTACTTGAGAATACAACTAATACCTGACAAAGGACGAAATTCCATTTTTCTTGTTTACCTTCACAGGTAGAGGCATTTTTCAAACACTTCCTACAAGCGGGGGTATAATTGTGATATATTTTGCATATAATAAATATTTATTAGATATTTATTATTCAACTCAACTCGTAGTTTCACACGTATTTCGATTAGTTGGAATTAAGCGCAAAACTACACAAAAGGCTATCTGTGCTCTGCCCACCACGCATCTTGAAACCCGGTTTTTAGCAGTGTGACACCGCAGACATCTCGCTGTGCCACTGATAGGGAGGCATACACATATTTATGCACAGATCAGTTCAGGTTTTAAGTAAAAAACAGCGATACTTTTATTATTGAATATTCACTTATAAAATTCGTTGTGACTGGTTTGTTTTTTTCCAAATCAAAACTTTTATTATTGGATATTCACTAGTAAAATACGTTGTGATTGGTTTGTTTTTTCAAGTCAAAGGAAATTTCAATTTCGTCGATTTTTCTATTCAAAAAATTTCATTTTTTTAATATTATCGGTCTTTTCTGTGAAACGATATTCATGATTTGTTCGTTTGTATAAGTTCAAGCCTATGCAGTGAGCTAATTTATACTGTCTTCTGAGAGGACCGAGTTTCGCATTAAAACCTCTAATACTTACCTATATGCTATCATATCATTTCATAATAATGTAACACATTAGCCTGATGGCCTACTCATCCCATAATAAACCAATACATTTATTAACACACTACTTTATATAAAGTCGTACACAAATATAAATCAGAATACGATTGGAAAAAGGCCTACAATCATCATCAGTTTTACGTCTCTCTACTTTTATTGTATCCATTACACGCCCCATCCTCATCACTGCGAGCTCAACAGGATGATGACGCTAAAAATCGAGTTTTGTTACCCGTGGTGGGCAAACAACCAAACCAAAACAATCAACTAGTATACAATGATAAAATGTGATACCTCAATTCCAAGAGAGGCAAGGCTGGTGAATATGGCACAAAGCACTATAATCAATAGAGCATCACGAAAATCTAACTAGGACTTTTAACTACAAAATGCTAAGCCTTCTCAAATAGGAGAATTTCTTCTAGCCTGAGATAAATATATCAGTTGTAAATCGTGCGATCGGATGACAACATTTAGTACGGCTGACCTTTCGAAACCAGCTCAAGGCTATGTCCCTGGGAATTTCCCGCTTTCCAGTCAGAAGTAACAGAGTGTAGGTTACGTCTGTATAGGACTCCAGTTGTAGGCTTAAGGAACAGAAAAGTGTTTGAAAATAAAACAAAGGAGGGCTAATAAATATTATACATCGTTTACCTTAAGGAGCTGGCATAATTCTAGACAAGTTATTGGCGTCGTTTTAATATCATCTTCATGCCTAATATGACAAAAATAAAATAAAAACTCCTTTAAGTTTTATATGAGACATTACTGTTATTATGGATAAGAACAGTGTAGTTTAAAAATCGCTGCTATACAACTGTTCTGTAATGTTGAACAGAAACAAGGTGTACATAAAAGTAATGATATGAAGAAGAAACAAGGAGCGAGTTCCACTGCCCTATATTGAATAACAGGTCAATAAACAGAACAATGTAGGACGGTCGAACTCAGGTCAAATAACGCTCCAGTGTGTCAGTACGTTGTTAACACCACACTTCAGTTTGTTAGATTGATACGAGGTATGATTGTACGCGTGTGAGATTGACTGATATAGTCGGTAAGGTTTTGGGGGCACAATAGCAACACTGATGTAGTCGGTAAGGTTTTGGGGCACAATAACAACATTGATGTAATCGGTAAGGCTTTGGGGCACAATAACAACATATAATCGGTAAGGTTATTATTGTTGGATCAAATATCAATTTAAAAATATAAAAGCATACGAAGCATCACATAGCTAACTGACCGTTGGAGATGTATCAGATTGACCTTTTGTAGCAAGGAGCAATTGGAGTGAAATTTCACGCAAGTAGGCGGAGGGGGTGGAGACGTTCAGGTAAAACCCCTATTTCTGTGATCTGAAAAGAATTCTCCCTATATATTCATAGTAGAGCTATTTACAGTACTTCATTTTCTACATAATCTATATTTTTCTGATGAAGCATTAACATTTTTGGGCTTGAAATAGACGAACTCCCCCGTATTACTAGCAAGCACAGCATGCTGATTGTGATTGGCACGATACTTGACATCACAAATAGATCCCTTTCTCAAACATTCTGAATTTACTTCCTCCAACTCCGGTATATCCGCTAGGGGGCGTGTGTAAATGTATGTGTCTTTTTTTTTTGCACACAAACAGAGAGAGAGAGAGATTTAAAATATATTTAAAAACCCATTTAAACTTGTCAATAATAATAAAAAGACCCGAACTCAAGAATAAAGTTTTATTCCAGTTTCGTAATATTTAAGATGTTCTTCAGACAAATGTGTTAATTGTTGGAATAGTTCAGCTTTATCTCAGAATTCTCAATCTCTTGAGTAGTGTATGGTCAGGTGGTTAAGGCGCTTGACTCGCAATCTGAGGGGCGTTATAATATAACTGTCAATCCCACTATCCGTTGATAAAAGAGTCGCCTAAGAGTTGGCGCTGGGTGGCGATGACTAGCTGCCTTCCCTGTAATCTTTCACTGCTAAGCTAGCTATGCTAGCGCAGATAATCCTCGTGTAGCTTTGCGCGAAATTCGAAACAAACCAAACAATATTGATAAAATGAGAATAAAAACAACATTAATGTTTTTAAAGCTCCACCTATTAATATGAAAATTTGATCATAATTTGATGGTGCCTTATTTACACACACACACACACATATGCATACACGCACACAGATATGCACATCATTCGTAGAATTACAATCACAAGTTTGTGTGGGTGAGGGTGGTAAAACATGGAGGTGTTTAGTGAAGGTATCAATAAAACAAAAACGCATGTGTAACAAGTTCAAATTTCATTCCATCTAAGCCATCAGGTCCCTACACCAATGATATACTGTCTTGGCTGAGAAGTTTATCTACTGTTCTTCTGCATTGTTATTATTATAGTGACAGAAAAGGTAACATATGATTGGACAAACATGTGCCACTTGTTATTCTGGTCTGTATAAGTTGTTTTGAGTATTTATTCACCAAAACACATAAACACACCTGTTTTGCATAAAAGGGTGTGTCTGTAGTATAATGTTTTTCGAAACAGATCAATGCTTTGTTCAGACAGTTTCTCTGTACTTGGTGTAAAGTCATGCCTCGTCACGTACCAGAAGTTATAGGACGTCAAGCTGTTCGACTATCCAGAAATGATATGAAGCAAACGGACATCACCAGAACGGTAGAGTGCCCCACCCGAGAATGATGCTTCCAGAATTGTGAAACGTCATCGGTTTACAGCTGAAAGGATGTATCAGGAATGTTTACTGAGAGTCAACAAAAAAAAACCATTGCCCGAGATCACTGTGCTTTGATCACGTTAAAACGTCGAGATCGAAAGTCTTACAACACCTTAGAACAGAAATAGCATGAAGACGCTCATTCAGGGATAACGAGAAAAACAGTGACAGGAGACTGACTAAACGATATTATTTTGCAAGAAAGGCTATATGAAAACCGATATTAACCAGAATTCACCACTGTCACTGTGTTAACTGGGCAATATAGCATGCCGATTTACAGTCAGGACACTGGCAATATGTCATCTTTTCATAGGAGTCCTGTTTTCAGCATGTTAAAGCTGATGGTAGAATTTCTGTTTTCCGTTTGCCTGAAGAACAAGCAACAAGAAACACGGGGAGGTAGTGCAGTACATCTTTGGGCGACTTTTGATCATGGTAGAAAACTGTTCTTTACATCCTTCTGGGTAATGCCAATGGCGTCTCCTACTGGCATCATATGGAGACGATTTTTTTGCCATATGCTAGAGCAAGGTTTGTTAATACCCCTGTGTTTCAGGATGACAATGACAATGATAATGTTCACAGTCTACGTTGTACAGAATTATCTCGAACAGGAAGGTGTTGTGAGATTGTCATGGTCAACAAAGTCTCCATATTGTAACTACACTAAGAAGTGTTGGGCAGAATTGAGCCTAAAATTCCCAAACACAACACTAAAACAGCTACTATAGTTTAGTTGTAGCGCTTCTAGTGACCAAATTCGATGAATTCGCGGTTGGATTACATCAACAAACAGCCCGGCGACTGTTTCAAATATCTACGTTGGCGGAAAATTCCCAGCTTTTTCAGAAGCGAAACTTAAAAAAGGTATTTTTGTTGGTCATCACATTATGAAATTGACTTCGGATGACAGTTCAAAAGGACAATGATGAAAGTTGAAAAGGAACCGTGGATTGTCTTTAAATATGTTATTCAGGAAGCAAAGAGAATCCAGATAGTTGGGTTGTAATATAAGCTTGAAAGTTCATTTCTTACACTAACATATTGACTAGTTACCCGAAACCCTTGGTACCGTCAGCGAATAACAAGGGGAAGGATTTCATCAAGGCATCAGGGTAATAGAGAGGAACTATAAGGAAGATGGAACATCAGCATGATGGCTGATTATTACTGGTTATTGACACGAGATGCACCAGAGGCAGTACATCAAATAAAGACCACAACACGTTGTTTTGAGATTAAAAGACGTAGACTTCACAAAGAAAACAGGATGAAAGAGGATGCATTTTCGTTTGACATCAATGTTCTTTCGCAGTATGTCTGCGGACACCGCTAAGCACCGGGTTTCGATACTCGTGGTGGGCAGAACACAGATAGACCATTGTGTAGCTTTGTACTTAATTACAAACAAATAAACAAACTAAATATTCTCTTTTCTTCAGTTTTTTGTATTTTTGTAAACAAACATAATGATATAAAACGTCCATTGTGGTAAACAAAATAACAATTTGATCTCAGCGAGTGTTTTTTTCTTTCCAATTTGTAAAAAAAAAAAATCTTCTTACGTGATAGAAAAAAATAATATTATTTTTGAAATCTGAGTAGTTTGATTGTAGAAAATTCGTTATTAAAACAAAAAAACAATGAAGTTTAAATTCGGGGCTTCTCCGTTACCATCTGGATTGATAAAATAAATAAGATGCTCGATTTGCAATCTGTGGATCACGGGTTTGAATCTCTTCACCGAATGTGCGCCTTTTTAGCCATTTGGAGGTTATAATGTGACGGTTAATCCAATTATTCGATTAGAATAGCCCAAGATTGGACGGTGGGTGGTACTGACTAGGTGCCTTCCTTCTCTTCTGTTCTGTCATTTCTTAAACCTAGACGGCTAGTGCAGATGACCTTCACTGGCTTTGCGCGAAGCTCAGTAAACAAACTTATATAATCATCATATGTCTGAATATGTATGTGGTAAAAGTTCCACACTGCACTGTTGCCCATTGTCATATTAGCCTTAAATTATACACAGGCTGAGTGCATTATGTTAAAACAATTTTGGAGTCTCATCACGAAGTTACAGTCCACGCCGTCACATCTGTTCATGTTCTATCTAACGAACATGCAACTTGGGAACATCTTTCTAGCATATTTTTCATTGGAAAAAACAAAACAAACAAAACAACTCCGACATAACACTGTCATGTCCAAACAACACCCCTCTCCTGGGATATTTTCAATAGGAGTTGTGTCCAGTGACTTGACTGGGATGTCTTCATATGGAATAGAATGAATACCCGTTTCATGTTCCATTTGCTTGAAGTATGCTATTGTATACAAGTGAAACGTATTAGTTTTTCAGTTAGAGCTCATTTTTATTAAACTGCATTTTAATGCCTGGGAAACATGGACGGCTTTACCCACTGACCTTTGTGTTCGTGTATCCTGATCTGTCAGAAGACGCTGTACTTTCCTAACGACGCCTGCAATACGACGTGCTACAGGTCTACTTCTGTATGGTTCTGGGGTAACAAATTGATCCATATTCCTTTGTTTTTCCAGTGTATTAAATATGTTCCCATTGTGGAAATTCTAAATCTCCGATCTAAATACATCTTTATGATCTCAGTGTATAAATATTTTACGTTGAAAGAGGCGGATACTTTACTTCCATAAAAATGATTAATTTCCATCAGCATCACACAACCTACGGAAGGTAAAACAATGTTTATTATAGTTCTTATATATTCTATATTCCAAGGTGATTTTATACTGGCTGTGGTAGTCTTGTGACTTGCTGATTTAGATAATCAAAATCATTTTAGTATAACGACGTATATTTAAGGTATGATTCACTGCGTCTTCTCACCGTCAAGTGATTCTATCCTTACACTCCATTAGTGTCAATCGTAGTAGGTTTATTTAAATTTCGCGCAAAGTTACACGAGGGCTATCTACGCTAGCCGCCCCTAATTTAGCAGTGTAAGGCTAGAGGAAGGCAGCTAGTCACATCTCCCACCATCAACTCTTGAGCTACTCTTTTATCATCGAATAGTGGGATTGACCGTCGCATTATAACACTTTCACGGTTGAAATGACGAACATGTTTGGTGTAACGGAGATTCGAACCCGTGTCCCTCAGACTGCGAGTCGAGCGTCCTCACCACCTCGCTATGTCGGGCCAATTCGAAGTCAAATTATCTGATTAATTAATTCACTGCATTATGCCCCATCGAATTATTCTGTTCTAGTGCATAATACTGGCCAAGGACCAAACTAAACATGTACATACTATTTTCAGCTACCCTTATTTCCGAATGGAACAACTGGTAAGTTCATGAAATCACAACGCTAAAATCCAGAGTTTCCTTCTCTGCAGTGGACACAGCACATAAACCCATTGATACTGATCTAAAGCAAATAAACAATCTCAATTACCGACATTCAAGTTACTCCCTCCTAACTCGTTATTCCGTCATTGGTTGAAGTCAGTCTTTTACTTTTCAAAATGAACTCCCAGTTAAGGAATCTATCTATTCCGTATACTAGTCTAAATTACACTAATAACAACAAGTACCTGGTTTGAGTAATAATCGACTTGTACGCAGTTAATACTTTATTTAAATGGCCCGGCATGGCCAAGCACGTTAAGGCGTGCGACTCGTAATCTGAGGGTCGCGGGTTCGAATACCCGTCGCACAAAGCATGCTCGCCCTTTCAGCCGTGGGGGTGTTATAATGTGACGGTCAATCCCACTATTCGTTGGTAAAAGAGTAGCCCAGGAGTTGGCGGTGGGTGGTGATGACTAGCTGCCTTCCCTCTAGTATTACACTGCTAAATTATGGACGGCTAGCGCAGATAGCCCTCGAGTAGCTATGGGTGAAATTCATAAACAAACAAAAACAAACTTTATTTAAATACGTAGCCACTTTTATTTCATTTTCCGAGTGGAAGTTGGTTATTACTAAATACCTCGCTTAGCAAAGATTTTCTGATTTTGTTAAATATCCTGCAGAACCACAGTACTTATAAAAGTATTAACTTTACATAACTAACACTTTTGGAGACAGGAAGGTGAAATCAAAAAGTGCACGAGTTTTGAGGTTGATACGAAATAAGTACAATTCTTGATCAAACTTAAGCTTCTTGGTCTCGAGTTAAATAAATAAATTTTTTTCCTCTTCCGTAGTCTGCAATTACATACGCCATTATTAGCTAACGTTGTTCTGAACCAAAGAATACAAATAAATCAAATCAAAATTATAATTAAAATCAATTTATTTTTAACAGAAATATAATCATAATTTGTTGTTCTAACTAAACAAGTAAAACCAACAACCTAATAACATAAGCAGTTAGGGACAGCAAAACTTTTCTGTAAGGGATGGCTTACGAAGGCCAGCCTCCAGACTATGATGGAATAGTTTAGACACACCGACAGAAATACCTGATTTAATTAGCATATACTGGTTATAGCGCATTGTCATTATTCTGTCAGTGCTTTACCTATCTGTAATGAAAATCTAACCTTCCAGCTATTGTTTAGCTATTAAAAAATACGATTACCAAATTCCTTCTCTCTCACAAACAAGGTCTATCCTCAGGCCTAATCATTAGTTCGAGTAAAGCCACTAGTTATGAGCGAGCTTTTATGTGTTATTTCTCTTTCTTCTTCCGGGATTAAACCTGCAACTTCTTGCGGGTCAGGTGAGCACTCTGCCTTCTAATGTAAAAGGTTATCTTTCTAGTTGATACTTTTTAAAAATAATTTAGACCGTATATTCTTCCCCGGTTTAATCTCTATATTAGACCAGTAAATAACCTTAAAAGTACCATACTAAGGACACACACAAACATGTTTAAAGAAACACTTCAAAGTTGTTGTGCAAAATAAACCCGAAAACCAAAGAGAGTAAAACCCTTAACTGTTGAGATTGGGGACTCTCCTGAGCAAGTCACATTTTTATTATAAACTGATTATTTTTTTTAATTTTACGCAGATACAAGAGGACTATCTGCGCTAGCCGTCCCTAATTTAATAATGTAAGACAAGAGGGAAGGCAGTGAGTCATCACCACCTACTACCAACTCTTGAGCTACTCTTTTTACCAACGAATAATGGGATTGAACGTTACGTTATAGCGCCCCCACGTCTGAAAGGGTTAGCACGTCTGATGTGATGAGGATTATAACCCGTGACCCTCAGATTGCGAGTCGAGTGCCCTAACCACTTGGCCATGCCGGGCCTAAACTGTACATAAGTAAAAGTATGAACGTACAGGCTACTTTTTACGACGAATTGTTGTTGTTGTTCAGGTGTATAATTCACCTTTTTTGATACACAGATTTATTTTTAATATGTATTTTTATTCATTTTGCATTAAAAAACTATAATAAAACATAAGTTTATTGCATGCTTTTTTTTAAAACCTATTCCCGCGGGTTTTTTGTTGTTGTTTTTTGTCTTGATGCCAATCATGAAAACAAAATTGAAACTGACCAGTTTTTTTATCAGATTGTGCACTCAAATTGTAAGCATTATTTTAAAGTTTACACCACGATTCTGTATATTTCATACAAAAAAGTTCAAGTTATTTCAGTTAATATTGTTCTTTTAGTGAGACCTTACTGTGAATAGATGAGCCATGAGAGGGCGCTGATTAATTAATAGTCGTTCCTTTTCACTGTATGGAAGTTGCACCAGCATCCTCTTCAAATTTCCTGCTCCAAAATATTCTTTGAATTTTTTTTTAGTTGAGTTTTTGAGTAATTGCAATCGTCGTCGCTGGATATTAGCTTGTCAGATATTGACAGTTAAAACTGACGTTGAAAAGTTTGCCTGCCTGGGTGGGGTACAAGTTAACTTGGGTGTGAGTTGATTGTGATACGTAATACAGATACTAGACTGCCAATAAATTAAAGATAGTTTAGTGTAGTTCCCGTTAAAGCAGTGTAAAGAACATATATTTCTTAACGTCTTGGTCTAGGTTGTTCCTTACACATTCGTCATTTCAAAAAAAAACAACGCAATTTCTTTTTTGAATTATTTCTTTAATTCCATGGTAATTCCCATAGAGAGGTTGTCGTACTGAAAGTCTTTCCTTAACCCTTAAACAGCGGAAATTTTGTAGGTGGCAGCATCAGTTGGTGACGGCCACCGTTTAAGGGTTAAAGATCTTCGTTTTCGGTAACTACGGCATGGATTGTTTGTTTGTTTGTTTTTAACTTCGCGCAAAGTTACATGAGAGTTATCTGCGCTGGCTAGCCGTCCCTAATTTACAATGTAAGACTAGAGGGAATGCAGCTAGTAATCACCAACCAACGCGAACTCTTGGGCTACTATTTTACCAACGAATATTAAAATTGACCGTCACATTATAACGCCCCCACGGCTGAAAGGGCAAGCATGTTTGGTGTGACGGGGATTCGAACCCACAACCCTCGGATTAGGAGTCGAGTGCCTTGACCATCTTGCCATGCCGTTACTGTTCGGTTGGAGAGCAAAAGTCTACCCAATGAGCTATTTGCTATATTCTGCCCATTATTCGTATCGAAAACCCAATTTTTAGCGTCGTAACTCTTCAGACTTACCGATGAGCCACTGAAACATTTTGTAAAGTTCAAATTCTTTTGTTTTTACACTTTTTATAATGTATCTCACACTATTTTCTGTCAAAGTAGTTTATTATAAATCTAATAGAGTTTGCTCATAATACTACATTAAAACTGTATACAATGTACCATTACTTTTTTCAAAATTTCGAATATTTCACGAGGCTTGCTTGCTATCAACACTTTATATTGAAAAGTTATGAACTGTTTAACCTATAGTTTAAAAACCTCACATGGATTTTTGTTAACGCTATGGAAAATTCGCGAGTTTTCTCGACACTCAGTTGTTCACTTTCTAACGTGCTTTCTGTCGACGGTTTGCATTACATATCTAGAACATGTTATTATTAACCATTGAATATCTTATAGTGATTTTAGTTACCACCTTATATTGAAAATCTTACGAGCAAAGTGCTATTTGAAGTCTCAGTTTCTTGTTAACATTTCCTAATCAAATATCACAAGGCGTTCTGTTAACACATCACAATAAACTTTCATGGATTTTTCTTACCACCAACGCCAGTGGCATAGCAGTATGTCTGCGAATTTACAAAGCTAGAACCCGGGTTTCGATACCCGTGGTAGGCAGAGTATTGTTTATTTTTATTCCTAATTACCAATAAACAAATTTTCTTAACAGTATATTAAAAAGTTCATACTTGTTTTTAACATTCTGTTGACAATCTTATAAGTCTTTCTGTTAAAACTTCCCAATACAATACCATGAGGCGTCTTGTTAAAGCAGATATTGAAATTCTTTTGAGATATGTTGCGAGTAATTTGAATTGAAAAAAAACAAAAAACATTTCCTAATCAAATATCATAAGGCTTTCTGTTACCACATCCCAATAAACTTTCATGGATTCGTCTTACTTACCACGCTCCCCGCCAGTAGCAACGCGGTATGTCTTCGCTCAATGTATAGCCTCACGCCGTTTACAAGCTGACTTTTCTCCGACTAAGATATCTAATGTCGTCGTAGAAATACTGACGTTCGAAGTTAATTTACTGAAGTTAAACGGTTTATAATGTTCGAAATCTATAAACGTTCTTGCAGTTTTCCAATTAATAAGCGTTTATCACAATTACAGCTTACGAAGTTTATAGCATACTGATTGCAGCAAACCAACGACAGTATTCTAAAACTGTCTCTCCGCGTGTTACGATAGCTCGCTTTTATACGCATTAGGCAAGATCCTCGAAAGTTCATCTGGCAATAATACTATCAGTTACTAGTATTTTACATACATAGTATATTGTTGATTCTTACGATTGAGAATCTTCTACAAATTTGGAGAACAAGTGGGACTCTCGCAGAACACATTTAACAATATACGCTGGATGCATTAAACTGAAACAAACGCGGATATTAAAATAAATGTATAACAGCAAATCGGTTACAATCTGCTAATACACTTTATATATATATATAATGCTTGCTTAAAACACTTTCTACAGAAAATTTGCACTTTTTTCTAATAAAAGCATCAAGCTAGTGGTTAACACTTTCTATCAAAAATCTATTGGAACATGTTTATGTCAGGTGTAACGAGATATTAATCAAACCGTAAGTCAGCTCTTAAAACTGCGCATTCTTCCAATGATTAATGGATTCGTATGTTTATATATACATAACTTAATTAAACGTTTCATTAAAGATACCGAAATGTATATGAAACAAAAATGTGTCCTTCTTTAATCCTATTTAACTCTATCTTTGATAATCTAACTGTCGCAAACGAATGAACATGTTAACCTTGAAAACACAAGACAAGTCAGAGATTAATCGTAGTTCTAGTGAATATCAGCCTAGCTTTCAACAGAAAACTGTCTATTATTTTAAGCCTCAAATTAAAGTTTTGTTCACTAGGCTTTGGCAAAAATTAGAACACAACTGACTAGAAAGTTTCAACTTTTTTTCTTAGTGAAACTGTATCTGATGTGTACATAAATTTGTAAAAATAACGACATGTAATTTTAGGGATATGTTTCGAAGCAATTGTATTGTCTTAGCTTTTATCGTTGTTGTTGTAGCTCAAAGATACATAACGGACTATCTGTCCGCCGCGGGTAACCGAACCCCGGATTTTAGTGTTATAATTCCATATTAATCAGGATTCCATTAAGTAAAAAAAAATGTGACAAATGATATCACATATTTAGTAAAAGTAATTAAATTTGTAAAGTAACAACAGCAACAGATTTATTTAACATTTGCCTAATTTGAATGAAATTTACATAAATCACCTAAAATGTTCCTTATCGTTTCTCTTATAGAAGAACGTTTTGTTTGAATAACACGAGACCTTTCGATATATTAGTTTCTTGTTCTTATGTTTCTTATGCAACTCTTACTGACTCAATTAACATTAATTCTATTACTTATGATTCACGAAATATTCTTATTCTCTCTCCATATGCACCTTTATGTGATATATTTAAATATCTACTTATTCATTCGTGGGTTAATTGAATTCACTTTCCTAACTGAATGCTATGTGAAGAAGGTTAGGCCTAACATTATTGTTTAAGTACATTATATGTACCAAACAAACACATTTATGAAGCTAGGTCCTGTAGTACTAGTTATTTACAAGTTCAACATATTTTTTTTTCATTTGTTTTACAGCTCTAGGCGTCGAAATCACTTCAATCTATTAACCACGCTTTGTCATTTAAAAAGACAATAGGCCAAACTTAAATACACATCTCTTATCAACAGGCTCCCATAAGTCACGAGCTTCACGAGTTTTTGTTAGCACTTTATCATCATCACTCTCTTCAAATGTCCGTAAGCCATCACGAAATGGGCCGTTTAAGACACCCCTACCACCACCTTCTCCTCCTACTCGGAGCCAAAATATTATGTACGACCGCCGTGCGCGTTTCCACAGCTTGTAATTGTAAACAACACTGGGTACCTCGAGGCAGAATGGATTCTCACCAATATATCAAGACCACGTGTTACAAATGCATGAAGGTTTGTGAATTTATTAATTCAGAAACATATATATTTTTGATGTGAACAGGTTTGGAATGAGTTTAATTTGAATCTGCGTAGCTTCAAGCTATTTGGTTTATGGTTTGTCGATACAAGTGATTGTTTCTTCCTCTTTGTTTGATTTCTGAATTTCGCACAAAGCTACTCAAGGGCTATCTGTGCTTACCGTCCCTAATTTAGCAGTGTAAGACTAGAGGGAAGGCAGCAAGTCATCACCACCCATCGCCAACTCTTGGTCTACTCTTTTACCAACAAATAGTGGGATTGATCGTAACATTATAACGTCCCCACGACTGAAATGACGAGCATGTTTGATGTGACGAGGATTAGAACCCGGGACCCTCAGATTACGAGTCGAGTGCCTTAACCATCTGGTCATGCTGTGCCTCGGAATTTAAACTACACATCCAAATGAATTAACTCGTACACACGAACATAAAAAGTTAGTTCTATCAGTAAACAGACAATCCGATAAGATTAATAAAACCAAATAAATATTTTCAAATGAAACTATCTTTTTTCTCTATTAAAATGGCAAATGGGAAGTTTATTTCCCTTTTTCCGATCTTTGCTTTGAATATAGCAAAACAAGTGACAATTTGAAAATTTATGTTTTTTTTTAAGTTCCTAGAAGTTAAATTATCGAATTATTAGTATGTTGTTTGTTGTTCATCGGGAACTTCATAAAAATGTGGTAAAGTTTGTTCGTGGTTACACGTGTACTGTCATGATGTTATCAAAGTTGACTCGTAGTCTGAGGGTCGCGGGTTCGCATCCCCATCGCGCCAAACATGCTCGCCCTCGCAACCGTGGGGGCGTTATAATGTGACAGTCAATCCCACTATTCGTTGGTAAAAGAGTAGCCCAACAGTTGGCGGTGGGTGGTGATAAATAGCTGTCTTCCCTCTAGTCTTAGACTGCTAAATTAAGGACAACTAGTACAAATAGCCCTCGTGTAGCTTTGTGCGAAATTCAAAAACAAAACAAACAAACAAACATTATCGAAGTTGTGTTATGTCATGTATTTTCATGTAATGTTACATATTATGCATCATAATAAATACCGAACTTTTATGTTCCATTACTTTGTATTTTGTGTGGGTATTGAAAAAAAATTGATTCCTCCCTAATCAAAATCGTGAATTTGTTTCTGTGACTTTTCCTCAACCAAAATTGTTACTTTTTTCTGGCAACTGGACAATCGCTTTTCTAGTTCAGAGAAGTTGTCTTCACCGTACACATGCGTGCTTTTGTTTCTGCGAAATTAATACTTAGTTATTACCTCCAAAAACTAGCCCCCCGCTAGTACAGCGGTATGTCTCCGGATTTATAACGCTACAATCAGGGGTTCGATTCTCCTCGGTGGGCTGAGCAGATAGCCCTTTGTGGCTTTGCTAAAAGAAACACACACACAAAAACTGATCGACTACAATGAATTATACTTCCTTGTATTGGTTAATTTAAATTTTTGTTTGGTCAACGAGATAATTTTCGCTGGACGCATGATTACAAAAAAAAAAAAAAGACCCGTCATCTGTAGTCGGACTTTCAATAAGAGCGCAGGAACTAAAGGTGCTGAGGGTGTGGCATTCACCTTAACTTGACGCATGAGGGAAGGGAGGGTGCGCAGGCGTGGTTCTCATCATATAAAAGAGTTCCGGCTTTTTAAAATGGTTAACTCAAAAACTGTTCCAACATAAATGATTTTTGATTGATTGTTCTGCATTTAAAACAGTGGAAAAACAGAAATGTTACAATTCTAAAAACTTACTAGAACGAATAACAACTCTTAAGAATATTTAAATACACATATACAGAAACTTCAAGAACATTCACATAATATCTGTAAACAATATTTAGGTTAAATCTATTACATTAAGGCACCTTGCCTCGTGAAACGTTTCACACATATTTTGGTATGAAATACATGATAAATACAGTGCTAAACTTTCTTTACTTTACTGTTATATTTAACTGTGAATGTTCGATTAAATGAAATGAAAGAAACTGTTTTGTAACCACTGATATAAAACGTTTTCGTCCACGATTATTTCCGCTGTTGGTGTGAAAAAGACATATATTCGTTTCTTTGTAATACTTGCAAACCTGTTCTGGCTCATAGTTTGTTCTGTCTTATTTAGCGACTTCTTTTCCCATCGGTTGTTCAGACTGAGAATTCAAAACATTATTTTTAGATAGATTATGGTAAGTTTCCTCTCCCTTGAGATTTATACAGTCTGTTACCACTCTTTGAAGCTTCCAAAAGCAATCACGCGCTCTCCGAACCTAAAGTTTGTTTGTTTGTTTGTTTGTTTTGGAATATCGCTCAAAGTTATTCGATGGCTATCTGCGCTAGCCGTCTCTAATTTTGCAGTGTAAGACTAGAGGGAAGGCAGCTAGTCATCACCACCCACCACCAACTCTTGGACTACTATTTTACCAACGAATAGTGGGATTGACCATTACATTATAACGCCCCCACAGCTGAAAGTGCGAGCATGTTTTGTGCGACGGGGATTCGAACCCGCGACCCTAAGATTTCGAGTCGAGCGGTTTATCCACCTGGCCATGAGGGGGCCAACCGAACCTACAGAGCTAACAATTATTTTTCCCATTATTATTAAGTTTTAAATTATACGTACCTTATAGTAACCGTTCCTTGACTTTGTAAGTTTTTCTTGTGTTCCCCCCTCCTCGAACGTCGTTTGACAGAATACTTTTATATGCATATAAAATTCAAGTGTAAAGTGTGATCATTTCAGATGCCACAGTCACTTTAAGGTTTGATCATGATTTACTTTGGTACATTACTCTCAATTTCCTAAAGAGCAGATTTGGCTGCGTGAAGTGTTTTATCTACACCTTTTCTCTTATCAAAACCTTAGGATTCCTCGAGCAAACTCCAAGGTTTAGAACATAACTCATGACGTCATTGTCAGACTTTAAGTATGCCATATGTGAATTAAGGCAAGGACACCGGTGTTTATCAGGAGCATTACAGAACGCTGGGGGGAGGGTGGACGACTGACTTCAAAGTAAAATTACGTGAGATGCTTAAATATTATGAGAGTGGGTGCGGGGTTCTGCCACCATACTTCTAACTAAGCGCCTATCTAAAAAGAAAACAAGATGTAACGAAAATAATTTCGTTTTGTTTATCCATTTCTTTCTTCTTGTAAATCTTTAGTGCGAGATTTAAGATCTGTAGCATTGTGGAAGGTAATTAATCGCACATTTTGAGCTATTTTTCCTGTTTATTTTGAAGGTTTATATATTAAAAAAGACGTTTAAAATCTTTTATTTCTTGACGTATCCCTCAGTGGGAGAGTGGTAAGTCTACAGATTAAGGAAACAAAAATCGGGGGGGGGGAAACGATTCCCCTCGGTGGACATCGAAGATAGCTTAAGGTGGCTTTGCTACAAGAGAAACATATTTAACCCTCATGAAAAAGGAAACAAGCAACCAAAACAAAATTCGAAGGAAAACATACTTTTAGAAAATTATTACCTACATGATATTAACTTCTGCCTTGTTTGTTGCCAGATATCTGTTGTATTTATACATCATTATTAAAGTTAATTATGCTGTCAATAATAGCTGTTGACAGATTTCTACTACACTTATATATCGTAACTAGAATTCACTTGACAGTATCCAATGAAGCTGTTGCCTGATATCTGCTGTATTAATACATCATTACTAAATTAATTATGCTGTCAATCATAGCTGTTGACAGATTTCTACTACACTTATATATCGTAACTAGAATTGACTTTCGCATCCAACGTTGCTGTTGCCAGATATTTGCTGTATTTATATACCAATATTATAATTAATTTTGTCATCTAGTATAGCTGTTTCCAGCAATCTGCTATATTTTTATATTACTACTCGACTTAATTGTTATCCAATATAGCTATTGCAAAATATTTAATATACATTACAAACATTATTAAGCTTTATATTCAACATATCTGTTGATAGATATCTGCTATATTCATAAAGGCCCGGCATGGCCAGGTAGGTTAAGGCGTTCGACTCCAAATCTGAGAGTCACGGGTTCGAATCCTCCCGCACCAAATATGCTCGCACTTTCAGCCATGGGATCGTTATAATGATACGGTCAATCCCACTATTCGTTGGTAAAAAAGTAGCCCAAGAGTTGGCGGTGGGTAGTGATGACTAGCTGCCTTCCCTCTAAACTTACACTACTAAATTAGGGACGGCTAGCGCAGATAGCCCTCGAGTAGCCTTGCGCTAAATTCGAAAACATATTTATATATTATCACTAGAATTAATTTTACTATCAATCATGGCTGTCGCCATGTTTCACTATACTCACATGTCATCACTGGTATTGATTTTGCTATCCAATAAATCTGGTGATAGATATGTGCTATATTTATATATGTTTAATAAAATGAACCTCAGAATAACTACAACAACACAGGACGAATTCTATGTTAAATAACAGTAATGACAATATGTATAAAACACGTTGGACAAACTGAATATGGTCGAGAGATGTCATTGTACTTACGTTAGTGGAAACCAGTATAAGGCCTATTTATTTAAATTAATTGTTAGTCTATTATATATTGTTTTTTAAAATGGTTTTCAAATTGATCATCTGCATGAATTATCAAATAAATATAAGAAAAAGAACATATGCGTAATTACGAATTTTAAACTTTTGTAACGTGATGGTCTCGAGCTGTGATAATAACATACAACAAACACTCCACGTTTTATAAAGCGTGAAAATCGTTGTTAGCTTTATTAGCAGCAAGCCTGAGTTTGGCTATCGTCCATGCAGAAGCAATGATAGCTTTTGATTACGCTGAAACACTTACGTAATACTGATGTGAGTCTTGTGGTAAAGTAATCATGTCGTCTAATCTTATACGCAGAACCGAAAAGTTGCTATAATGGACGAATTAAATAAACACAAGTTAAATATGGATTAAACGACGAAATGCTTTGAACGACAGGTAAATAAAATTCGCAACAATTAGAAAGAAGCGCCATCTAACGGTGTTTTATAACACTTGCGTTAATTATTTCCAGTGTTTGTGAGCATACGTACGTTTACCTTTATGTTTTCCACTTAGGACTTAAATTCATGTACATATATTTATTTAACAGAAAATTTTGTTTTAGTTCTTACTTTCTTAATTTTTTCAAGTTATTATACTTAGAATATGCGTAATCTATGTAAGCATCTTTACTTCATGTGATAAAATATCGAAAATCTTTTAATGTATCTGTAATTCATTTTCACTGGCCTGTAAAATGTAGTACCTGAAAAGTAGGGTGTAATATTTCAGTCACGTTTTCATAATATTCCGTAACATAATGTAGACGGCTCGCACAGATAACCCTCGTGAATGTTTGCGCAAAATTAAAAACAAACATTCACGAGGGTTATCTGTGCGAGCCGTCCATACTCTAGCAGTGTAAGAACAGAAGAAAGACAGCTAGTCATCACCACCCACTGCCAACTCTTGGGCTACACTTTTGCCAACGAATAGTTGAAAGGGCTAGCATGTTTGGTGGCACGGTGATTCGAACGCGCGACCCTCGGATTACGAGTCGAGTGCCTTAACCACCAAGACATGCCGGTCGGAAGCGAAAATGAAATCCTGTTTACTGAAGTGGTTCTAGGATCGAACTGAAGTTTCTATCTAACGTATTAAAAGTAATTTATATGCAAAAACGGCTCGTTTGGATTGAGAAAATATTTTACATAGAAGAGCGAACAACGTTTCGACCTTCTTCGGTCATCGTCAGGTTCACAAAGAAAGAGGTAACTGACCGGAAGCTGACCACATGTTTGAAAGGGGTTGTGTAACTGTGTGTCGAAATGTAGAGGGCGGTATTAGATGTTTGAATATATAATTTTATTTATTTTATTATATTAATATAGGTATAAAGGCGTTCCTTTATATTGGTTTATTTTGGGTTTAAGTTGTTGTATAAGTAAGGCTTCTTTAATTTTGCGTTTGTTTATGTTTGTTTCTTTATTTAGTATTTGAGTGTTTTCTATGGTTATGTTGTGTTTATTTGACTTGCAGTGTTCGAAAACGTGTGAAGGTGACTTTTTATGTTCTTTGAATCTGGTTTCCATTTTTCTACTTGTTTCTTCAATATAGAAGTCGTGGCAGTTATCACATTGTATTTTATAAATAATGTTGGTGTGGTGTTTGTCAGTGTAGTTTTACATAGTATAGACCTCAGTTTTGTGCCTGGTTTTGAATAAATTTGGTATTAACTGGAATGTCATATTTTGTTACTAATTTTGCCAAATGTTGGTTATTTGTTTGCTGATGTCAGGAATATATGGTATACAGCAGTATATGGTTTCGTGGTTTTTGATTCATGAGCTGTATTTACTTTAATTGGTGGTTGATTTTGCCTTTTGTCTAGGTGTGTGCGTATAATGTTTTCTACGGTTTGTGGAGGAAACTTATTGATGTTGATGAAGTATTGTTTTATTTTGTCTAATTCATCGTTAATTTTGTCTGGTGAGCATAGTTTTATGGCTGTGTTTATTTGGTTTCTTAGTATGTTGAGTTTTGTTTTGTTTCATGTGCTGAGTCCCAAGGAATGTATAGTCCAGTATGGGTGATTTTTCGGTGGATTTCTGTTTTGAATTGTGTGTCAGTTCTTGTAATTTTGAGGTTAAGAAATGATATTTGATTGCTTTCTTCCTGTTCACATGTGAAGTTAATGTTGGGATGTATAGAGTTAATGTGATTGAAAAATTAAGTATGTGTTCTGTAGATTTGAATCCCGCAACCGTGTCATCTACATATCTGTACCAGTATAGTGGTGGATGTAATGCTGTGTTAATTGCTTGTGTTTCAACTTGTGTCATAAAAATATTGGCTAGAACTGGTGATACTGGGTTGCCCATGCTTAGGCCATTTGTTTGTATATAGTTTTGGTTGTTGAACATGAAGTTTGTCTTTATCGTGGTGAATTCTATGAAGGTTGCTAACTGGTTACTGGGAATTTCTATAGTTGGGTTAGGGTCTCGGATATAGAGTTCTAAGGCTATCTTGCAGGCTTCAGTGGTTGGAACTTCTGTAAAGAGGGATATAACATCGAAACTGGCCATTAAGGCTTTATGATTAAGTTGATTTACATTAGACTTGAAATTAAAAGAGTCTTTGATGAATGAGCTGGCTGATGTTACATATTTGGAGAATGCCCATGCTATGTATTTACCAAGATTGTAATTAAACGATTCATATGTGGACATTATTGGTCGTAATGGACAATCTGGTTTATGAGGTTTGGGGATGCCGTATATTTGCGGTGTGCGTGAGTTGGTTTTACGTAGGTAGGAATAAAGTGTTTGTGAAATTGTGTTGGCTTTTTTCATTTGTAGTAGTAATTTGTTCAGTTGCGTCTCGTGTGTCTTTGTTGGATTTGTGTGTATTGGTTTAAATTTGTTCGTGTCTGATAAGATGTTATTCATTTTTTGGATGTATTCATTCATGTTCATTATGACTATAGCGTTACCTTTATCTGCTTTTAGAATTTTTATGTTTTTGTCTTGTTTTAGGTTTTTAATGGAATTAATGTCGCTTTTTGTAAGGTTGTTTTTAGTTTTCTGTTTTGTGAAATTATGTTGATGGTTTTGTGAGAAAATTCTTTGAAAAATCGTTTAAGATGTTTTTAGGTGTTTCTGGAAAATATAAATTTGTAATTTTACCTGGGAAGTTTGGCTGTTGGATGTCAATAAAATTATCTAAGTTGTCTTCTTTCTGTTGGTTGTGTTTGGTTGTTTCCTTGTTTTTCTTCTCTGTAGAAAGTATCCCGAGTCTCCTGGCTAGGTCTTCTTAACATGTTTTGATTTCTATGGTTGGAATATACCTAGGTGCTATTGCGAAGTTGAGTCCTTTGTTAAGTAGATGTTTCTCGTCTGTGTTTAATTGACGGTCGGATCTGTTAATTATGAGGTTAGTCAACGGTTTGTTGTTTTGGTGTCTTTTCTGTTGTTTGTATCTTAGTTTTTCTAGTTTTTTGTTGTGGCAGATCTTTTTGTCTCTGTCGTTCTTCGTATTGATTTGGTTTATGTTTCGTTGTATAAGTCCGTAAATCTCTGGTTTAATGCAGCATGCCAGTTAATGGTCTAGGTTCATTTTTTGTTTTTGTAAGTCATGTAGTTCTTTGTATTTTGTGTTTAACATGGCTTTAAATAGTTTTTTCTGTAAATTTTGGATAATGTTTGTGCATGTATTAAAATTTTTTGAAAATTTTACCTTTACAAAATTAGGGGTTAGTTGTTCTTTTCTACATTGTTGAATAAAATAAATGTCATTTCTTCTATTAATAATTCGTTGGTTTTAATTTCTTAGTTTCTTAACGATCGTGTGAGCGTGTACTGTTAATAGTGGTGTACGGTATGCTAGTTCAGACATAATGGTAACAGGTAAGTACAAATACACTGAGAAAAACACAAAAACTTACACTTCTCGTACAATCGCCGTGATGAAATAATAATCAGTGATGTCGAGAAACCCACTTGTTGAGAAACTTATATGCAAAAACGGCTCGTTTGGGTTGAGAAAATATTTTACATAGAAGAGCGAACAACGTTTCGACCTTCTTCGGTCATCGTCAGGTTCACAAAGAAATTTCTCAAGAAATTTCTGATGTGGGTTTCTCGACATCACTGAGTATTAAAAGTAACTTATAAATACGTAAATAAACTCAAATACCCTAATTTACAGGGTCTGCACGATGAATTAATGTTTAGTTTCTCGTGCAACCTTAACAGTAAGTACTTGAGAAAGGTGGATGTCGTTCAAAGAGCTTATATTAAGAATGGCAGAAACACTCAGTTTTATTCGTTAATAAATCATTCACCGAACGAGCATTTTAGTTCGCTTTTATGCCAGTTACTTGCACTGAACTTGTCCAGAGAATAGTGAAAACCAAGTCACGTTTAGAGTGCTTTAATTAAGTCAAAATTTTGATTGTACAATAAACGGTTGGCCCCTACGTTATAATACGGGAAGAAACGCGAGGGATATCACTTATAATTCATTCTATTAAACCGTAACTACAATCAAACTTCAGAAAAATCACTGTATAACTAGAAATACACTGAAGGCTTTGGGAAAAATCACTATATAACTAGAAAGTAAGAACGTAACTACTTTAGGAAAAACACTATGCAACTTGAAACGTTCCCCAGTGTCACATCGACATGTCTGCGGATTTATAACCCGAGAAAACGGATTTCAATACCAGTGACTGGTAGATCTGAGGTAGATCAAAGTGTAGCTTTGTGCTTGACTTCAAACCAAACAAAAACAACTAGAAACAATCCACAAACTTCAGAAAAAATCACTGTATAACTAGAAACAAATTTTATAAAATAACTATGTAACTAAAAAAACTTTGGAAAAAATACTTTGCTGCTAAAAAGAAACCTTATAACATAACCAACAAGCCATGAATCTACAAGCAGTTTCGTGTATAAATAGTTTATCAACCAATGTAATACGTTTGTATTTTATTACTATGTGATTTTTACCTGCTTTAAAGGAATACTTAATAAGTACAGGATTACACTGAAACAATTGTAGTTTCGTTGAATAGTTATTCGTTTTGTGTGAGATTTTTTGGTTTTTTTATGCAATGCTTAGCTATTAAAACTATCTGCTAGCGTCCCTAATTTTGAACTACTGCGTGACCAGATGGGTACAGCTATTCAGCAACTACCTACCGCCCACCATTTACAAAAAGGCCCGGCATGGCCAGGTGGTTAAGACACTCGACTCATAATTCGGGGGTCGCAGGTTCGAATCCCTATAAAACCAAACATGCTCGCCCTTTCAGCCGTGGAGGCGTTATAATGTTACGATCATTTCCACTATTCGTTGGTAAAAGAGTTGGCGGTGGGTGGTGATGACTAGCTGCCTTCCCTTTAGTCTTACACTACTAAATTAGGGATGGCTAGCACAGATAGCCCTCGAGTAGCTTTGCGCAAAATTCAAAACAAACCATTCACAATAAAAAATTGTCTGTCGTTCTTGCAACGCACACACAGCTTAAAATACGGGGCATATTTTGTAGTATCGCACGCATTCCAACCCTGATCGCGAGCTTCAAAATTGAACCATCTACCGTAGGGCCAATACACGTCCCCCTTTTGTTGAGGTATTTCATTTACATAGGCAGTTTTATATTTTTAATCAAGCAGCTAATATTTCAGCAAAGTGTGCCTGAATTTGGTTTAACATTTTATTCGATTAAAGGAAAGATTAATTTGAAAATATTTTTTTACACTGCTTCATCGGATCTAGCTCAGTGAATTCCTGGGTAAGATGACATAAATTTATCTAAGAAAATAAAGATTAATGACTTCTTTCGTCAATACTTTTATATTATTCAAAACACTTACCATAAAACTCTTATCTGATATTTTTTCATGTTAATAATCCTTAATATTTATGCAGTGAAAGATGCTTCTGTGTTTAAGGCATTTTCAATTTTGCGTCCAACAACTCTGTTATCCATCTTTGCTTAACTTTATTTACTCTCACATACAAAACTGAAAATTTTCCTAATACTCATTGCCGTAGGAAACATTTTTTAAAGTGATCAGGCCATTATCGTTTTCTAGGTGAGTCTGGAGGAAGCATTCCCCCTCAGAAAAATGTCTGAAAATCTAATGCTACGAAACTGAATCTTGAGCCATTTTAACTTTGAGCAATGCGTACACACAAATAAAAAAAAACAATTTTAAATACACGAGTTTGTAGCTAAGAAAATGTGGTCGGATCACTGCCAGATTGCCATTTCTATAGAGGTCTGGGGGCATTCCCCCAGAACATTTAAAAAAATTCAATGCTATAACATCGAATCTTGAGAATTTTTTTTAAATTATAAATACTGCATACACCCAACGTGATATACCGAATTAAAATAAGCAAGTTTTAGTACGCGAGTTGCAGCTATGAAAAAGTTGTCAGGCTAGGGCCTGACCTCTTTCTACGGCCCTGATATTTTATCATAACTGTTTCTAAATGTTGACAAAACTGAAAAATATCTTTCTGTTTAAGATATTAAACAAATCCTCACATTAGGCTTCCTTAGTTCGATTTAAGAAACGCGATGAGATATCATATTTTACAATATTGTTTAGGCTTACGAAACGCTATAAAACGTCATTATAGACTGTGTTACTTAGGCTTAAAAATGTCAGTAAACGGAATTTATTTAATCCCACATAACATATTTTTATGCAGTGTTTCGTCAAGAGCCTGATGTTCACGTAACAGCTTGTGTGTTGCCTTTCAACGCAGCTTAAATTTAAAGGCTTATCATGTTAAAATTATATGCCCGACGTATTGCCTGTAGTAGACAAAACGTAGATATACCATTGTATATATATATTTATATCTTTACCCTTTAAAGAAACGGATAACAAACACTTGTTTTGGTGCACGTGTAATTTCAGTTGATATTCATGTAGCCTTATGATAAACAACTTGTACTGTCATGTGAATTTAGTTTCATGTAAAGAGCATCTCAACAAACAAACTAATCAACTCATTTAGCAATGCACATATATAGATACTTATGACTTTTCCAGGAGTCGAAATATGTTACTAACTCTGTGTTAAAACTAGGAAAACGAAGAAAGGAACATCCAGTTAGATTATGTCATAAGCAGTTCAGTAATTAACACTTTACATACCTTATGAAGACTTCATGTGGATATAGGTTTTTGTTTGTGAACAGTGTTTTCTTCACTAATTTTCAGTGAAATAAATTTGTACGTACAGTACATTTGTTTGTAGTTTGTATGCTGTATTACAGGATTTACTTAAACATTCTTTGTTCATACGTTGTTAAGAAAGTTAATAAAGAAACTAACAAAAACAAACAAAATTTCCAGCTTTGGTAGACACGATTTAGAGAATAAACAGCCATTGTATACATTATACACATTGTCTATGCATTATAGATACATTATTATTATTAACGTATTGATTGTTTGGAATTAAGCACAAAGCTACACAACCAGCTATCAGTACTCTACCCACAACGGGTATCGAAACCCGGTTTCTAGCGGTGGAAGTCCTCTGTGCTACTGGGAGGAGGGATCAGACATTAGTAAATTGATAAATCGGTATTAGTATTTCGTGATATTTAAAGCTACTGAATTTCAATGTTGAATTTATACAATTTTCCATGAATTTCAAAGACACACTGTTAATGCACTAAGAGAATAGAGAAATAAGGAATTACCTTACTGCACTGTGGCTGCATTGTCTAGCTAGGTTGGCCAGCCAGACAGTTGAATAATTAGTTAATTACTTGGCACCGGTTTATAATGAAGTATTAAAATGTTTAAATTATAGCCGTGCATGTTTATAGCCAGACTTGTGTGATATATCCTTTTAACTGAATTTATATCTCGTGCAGTGACTTCTGTTTAGTGGATAGTTACATACATAAAATAACTTACTACAAGGTGACTTAATCACTTCCTTTCCAACAAGGTCGTAGAAATTACCACTCTATTACTTGGTGCATCACATTATACCTTGAACTTAAGCCAAATGTACGTGTTAGCGAATCTAGGGAGATTAAAACCTGGATAGTTAATTAAACACGTCTGCCCTTGTTTTTCTGAGGTTCACATAAACAGTTGCTGAATATGTTTTAAATGTTATCTTAAAAAGTATCTATTTTATCATTCTACGCAAAAGAAAAAAAATGTTTCCAAGTCTATCGTAATGATGCCAATTAGACTCTCAATAGTAAAGCTATAACTACATTTATATACATATAGTTATTTTCTGTACAAGTGAATATTTTTAGTTAACAAAAACAATTGAATTGTTTAAATACGTCTTTTGTTTAATTAGATATGTTTTATTTACAGACTGTTTAACTGCGCCTAATCGTATACGAAAGTTATAAAATATATATACTGTATACAAATAATCGACATAACAAATACAGCATAAGAATTTTTATGTGACTAAGCCTAACTGTAGCACCTGAACTGTCTCGTCACGTGCTCCTTTTCACTTAAGTTCGGTAAATAAGAATTACTTTACTCCAATTATTCATTGTTATGTCCTCCACAAAATCATTAACTTATATTTTCTCTCTCTTTCTCTTTTTTCTTTTCTTTTTTGAGCCTCGTGCATCAGTGATTATCGAAGCAACAGATAATTTCAACCTCTGCGAGGTTTTCTTTCTGCTGTTGACTGACAGTTTACAAAGAGAAACAAAATGGAATGAAAGATAAAATTTATAGAATGGAGTCGTAAATTCAAACAGCAAAAAAGAGATACTGTGTTTATATTTTCTCTTATGCTCCCCCTAACCTACCCCCAGTAGCTCAGAGGTAAGTCTAAGGGCTTACGACGATAAAAAATAGGGTTTCGATACTTATGGTGGGTAGAGCACAGGCATCCCATTGCATATTTTTGCGCTTAGCAACAACCACTCAACCAACTCTTAAGATCTGTAACACTTGTTGTGTGTATCAACAGTTGCAGTGTTGATTATCGACATTAATGAGAGGAAGAAACTTTAGGATTTGCAGTTTTAGGTAAAACCTTATCTCGGCAGTCCGCATCCAGGTTAGAACCTTACTAAAGTTAAAATTAAACTGCATGCTTATGACAGAGCAAATAGTCAAAGTATTTTCGTCCTGTAAAAGATAAAACACGAGAAAATGACGAATTGGCAAACACAAAGCCTAATGGGCAACGATAATTAAGATTATAACAACAGACTATCGTAAATATTTACAAAAATGTTTAAGTCAAGATAAGACGTATTTCTTCATTAAAGAACTTGGGAGCATACATCCAGATAGAACAGTTTGGCTACTGCTTGCCATTAAAGATGTTAGTGACAGGTGAACCAAAACCTTATACGTGTTGTGAGTGTTTGTATGAAAACCTAAAGTAAAAACGTAGTGTGAGATCGCCTATCCTAGTGCCAAGTACACGAAAGTAAAAATATTGATTAAGTTTTAAACTGAAATCGTTTCTGAACTACGCTATTTTCTGTTATAAGACCAATGTTTTAATTTTTTAAAACCTTTAATCAATAAAGACTGTAAATTACGAAATAGACAGATATATTTTCACTTTTATTTTTTATGTATTTCATTTTTAAATATCAGTACGTAGACTAACAACAATATTATGTAATACTTTTGTTGCTAAGCAACATAACATAACAGAATAGACGGAGCATGATATTACCAAAACACATTGGCTTTTCTATATATTAGAAGCTATCAATTTAACTGACTTTACTAATAATTATCCTTCAAATACATCACAAATTTTAGTTCAAGAATGATCTTAATTTTAATTGGTTTACTAAATAATATACCGACGTTTGAATGGTTCCCCTGTACTTTACTGCCTCTTTGCTGGTCAAGCTTCATTTCGCAAAATGTATTGATTTCATTAAGCTATAAAACGTGAGGTTAAGGTATGTTATAGAGGTTGGGCAGTACTTAACCTGTCATTTTTAGACAGGCTATACGCTAGTAATATTATAGTGTTCGAAACATTAAAGTAAAAAAAATTGTATGTAAGGTCTGGGACCAACACTGTATAGACTTATGTAACTCATGCGACTTGTGGTGAGATTTTTTTTTTTTTTCATTTCGAGCGTAAATACGCGTAAATTGACAAACATCGAAAGATTGCGTTTAGCTATAACATTTTGCACACGGTCGATATACAACATGATTTTCACGGCTAAACAAGCTTCAAAGGAACAAACCACGATATCGACCTTCAACTGTACAGGATCGTGGGAAACAGGCAAGAAAAGATGCTCAACAGCGATCACTTTATACGCTTTTACCTGCAGCAGCCACCTGGTGAGGAAAACTAGCTTCGTATAAATATTCATCGTTTTTGAGGACTGGACACAAGGTAGCATATTTTCAAAAGTAGAAAAGCGGGATATTTTAACAGTTGGACTTATGGGATATGTGACGGCTATGTTACTAGTTGTTTTTTTCTGAATTTCGCGCAAAACTACACTAGGACTGTCTGTGCTAACCGTCCCTAATCTGGCAGTGAAAGACTAGAGAGAGGGAAGGCAACTAGTCATCGTCACCCACCATCAACTACTGGGCTACTCAATAAACCAACGAATAATAAAATTGATCGTCACATTATAACGCCCCCACGGCTGAAGTACGAGCATGTTTGGTGGGACGAGATTCGAGCCCGCGACCCTCAGATTGCGAGTCAGCGTCCTAACCATTTGGCGATGCTAGACCTCATACTAAAAGAGTTTCAACTAATAGCTTAACAGCAATAGTAAGGTTGACAGAATTCACAAAGTGTTCTCTCTAGCTTAACAGCAATAGTAAGGTTGACAGAATTCGTAAAGTGTTCTCTCTTGCTTAACAGCAATAGTAAGGTTGACAGAATTCACAAAGTGTTCTCTCTAGCTTAACAGCAATAGTAAGGTTGACAGAATTCACAAAGTGTTCTCTCTAGCTTAACAGCAATAGTAAGGTTGACAGAATGCATAAAGTGTTTTCTCTAGCTTAACAGCAATAGTAAGGTTGACAGAATTTACAAAGTGTTCTCTCTAGCTTAACAGCAATAGTAAGGTTGACAGAATTCGTAAAGTGTTCTCTCTTGCTTAACAGCAATAGTAAGGTTGACAGAATTCGTAAAGTGTTCTCTCTTGCTTAACAGCAATAGTAAGGTTGACAGAATTCACAAAGTGGTCTCTCTAGCTTAACGGCAATAGTGAGGTTGACAGAATTCACAAAGTGTTCTCTCCAGCTTAACAGTAATAGTAAGGTTGACAGAATTCACAAAGTGTTCTCTTTAGCTTAACAGCAATAGTAAGGTTGACTCAATTCACAAAGTGTTCTCTCTAGCTTAACAGCAATAGTAAGGTTGACAGAATTCACAAAGTGTTATTTCTAGCTTAACAGCAATAGTAAGGTTGACAGAATTCACAAAGTGGTGTCTCTAGCTTAACAGCAATAGTAAGGTTGACAGAATTCATAAAATGTTCTCTCTAGCTTAACAGCAATAGTAAGGTTGACAGAATTCACAAAGTGGTCTCTCCTGCTTCATTAGAAAAAAGTTACTAGAAATGTGTTACTCATCCCACATAAACATAAAAAAATCGGTATCCCACGTGCAAATGTTTACACTTATGCAATCATAGTGGCTGCAACATATTCGTCTTAAATAACACCTTTTTCGTTGTTTCTTTCTTTGTTCATTTGCTGAATTTCGTATAAAGCCATTCGACGACTATCTGTGCTAATTGTCCATAATTTTGAGATGACAGACTTAAGGGAAGAAAACTAGTATATATCACTTATCATCATTTCTTGGTCTGCATTTGTTAGTCCAAATATTGATATTTTACGACCATTCTTATAACACTGTCACGACCTCCCAAGTGCAGAGCGTGTTTTTATGTTTTTTGCACGAACCACAGAACCTCAGATCCACTACAGAAAAAACAATTGAACAAATATCGGAATTATAATTTTAAACTTTCATTTTATTTAATTTATTTGTAAAACGCAACAAAACTTGTACCAAGCACGTGCAACTTTGTAAGTGTGCGTGTGTTTGAATATTTATAAATTACTGTAATTTTTCAACTTCTTGCTTTACCCACTCACAGGGCTTATAAATTACTTCCATAAATTTAAAAGTAAATGTTTTATTTAATCAAGTCAAGCCTTAAACTGAAGTTAATAGAATACTGTTCTTCAAAAACCTTTGTATCGTTGTAAAGTTGTTTTTTGTTGGCGGGTCCTCTTATTATAAATTACCAATCCACGTAAGGATGACAGAACAGTTCACGTTTTCTTCACAGGTTTATACACTTTGTAAGTTCTATGCAACGTTTATAAACGTTTCAACGTAAATACCACGCTAAATGTGCTGACGTAAAAAACTTCACGGTTGATCGATCAAGTAGCTTATAACTCTAACTGAACACTTGGACACTTTATGACTGATTCACCCTACTTTCGAAACAATCCCATTATCTTCTTGAAACTCGTTTTTATAATCTACGCTCGAATTTAATATAAAAGGCGTCGTTACAAATTTTAGAACTTTCTAGGCCTACATTTTTATACGTTCAGACCTTCATGTCATCATGGCGATTTTCAGCTTCGTCTAGCAAACAAAATGTCACAACATTAAGATATAGCATACGACAGCATTTATATTTGAAGGCTTAAGTAACTTGGTTGTGATATTTATAACTGCAGAGTTACAACGCTAGAAACCAGGTTTCGATACCCGTCGTGGACAAAGCACAGATAGCCCATTGTGTACTAAATTACAAAACAAACAAACACTAAAGCAACGAAGTTGTCAGAATCCAGTGCTGACGAGGCATTTTGAAACAACGACAGACCTCACTGGGGTAAGGGGCGTGTGAAATGAGACATGTATTGGGGCTACACCTAAAATAAATCTCATTAGCTTGAGGCAGTAAACAACATTTAGGAGAACTGCCGATAGTTCACGATATTAATCAATATTAACCTCTAATTAGAGCAAGTTGCCCTCTTACTAAAAATCGATTTCATAGTGAGGATAACTAATTAAATATAGTTTTTTCGTTCTCGGAGTCATTCAAATACATTGTTTTCACTCATTAGGGTCTGTAATTAAGCACATTGTTACACAATGGGCTATCTGTGCTTTGCCCACCACGGGCATCGAGATCCAGATTCTAGCATTGTAGTCCGCAGATATACTGCTGTACCACTAGGTGCACACCAGTTGGATATCCCCGTTGTTAATAATTAGAAAATAGGGCTTGCTGTGTCACAATATTTTGTATTATCAATATTATATGAAAGAAAAGGGGAAATATATTCAAGCTACGTCGATGGTTGTAAAACATGATAAAACATCATTAAACTGTATAGGATTAATAGGCTTTATTTTTTTATTCATAAAAGCAAATGAGAAAAGTTTAACAAAAAAAACTTGTTTCACAATTTCTTGTTAAGCACAAACCTACACAATGGAGTATTTGTTCTGTACACACCTCAGGGGTAGCTTTGCGCGAAATCCGAAACATAATAAACCATCTGCTCTAGCCGTCCCTAATTCAGCAGTGTAAAACTAGATGAAAAGTAACTGGTCATCACCATCCACCGCTAACTCTTGGGCTACTCTTTTACCAATGAATAATGGGATTGATCTTTACATTACAACGTCCACACAGCTGAAAGGACGAACATGTTTGGTGGGACGGGGAAACAAACCCGCGACCCTCAGATTGCGAGTCAAGCGCCTTAGCCATCTGGCCTTGCGGGGACCTAAGGGATGGATCCCTGAATTTTTAGATACAAGTCCCTCAGCCTACAACTGAGCCAATTTTAGGCTAGTACTGACCAATTTGTGTTCATGTTGATCAATGGTTTTAAAACCAAGTGTAATATTAGGTCATCTTTGTTGGATATTTAGTTCTTGATGTTGACCTTCATGTTGATGTATGGACCGAGCTTGGCTCAATAGCTAGCGTGCTGGACTGTAGATCTGAGAGTAGCCTATGAGATGGCTGTGGGTGGTGTTGCCTTTTCTCTAGTCTACCACTTATAAATTAGGGAGAGCTAACGTGTAATTTAAGAAACAAACAATGTATTTAGAGGCTTTATGCAACTAACCAAATAAAAATTCAACAAATAACAACAGCTTATTGGGGAGGAAGATGTCTAACCAGCATCTGACCTCCCAATCAGGTCTCCAAGAGCTACATCCTGATTACGATTATTACACTTAGTGCGTTTTCATGTGCCCGCAGAAACCTTATGGTTTTGTTCGTGTAACCTAGTTTAACACGAGTACAAGTCAGTAAAAAATATAATTAAATGTTTTCCAGTACTTTACCACAAGTCACGTGTATCATTAATGTATCCACCGTTTCATAAAATGTCTTCAAACACTTTACACACCTAACAATCCCTTTAAGGAACCGTACAATACACAAACATCATGATGAAATGAAATAATACAGGAACATAAGTTATCCGTGTTTTTCATTTCACGATTTTTTATCTTAACATGATACCACATACGTGATTTTCAGACTTTGCTTTTATGATTGGGGAAAGAAATAAAGCTTAACCATTTTTGTACTTTTAACAGAGATTTTTTTCCCCAGTCAACTTCTACGAGTGTGTTTTTGCAGTGTTTAAAAATGGTTGATGGGTTGGTCAAAAAAATGATCCATTTCATCGAGTGCCATAGGAGCGTCACTTTCCTTCTTACAAGTATACGTAACACTGTGCGGCACATTGTAACAGCTCTGCAAGAAAGTCGCCCAACAAATAAATTTTACTGGATCATTCGCCGTAACGTTGTATTATGGAGCTTCTCTTGGATCTATTAGGTTAAGGCTAATCGACTTTGAAGGCTCAGGTACGTTCGTGTTAACTGTAGCTTTATTCGTAGCTTGTCGAGTACCTTTTATTTGACATTCCCTTGTGACTTTCCACATAGCATACCATGCTACGATTGATTAACTTCTGATGAAATTCCATCTTCGTGTCTGCCAAGTTTTATGGAATATTCCTCGTTAGTGTATACTAGACCAAACCTTTTATATACCTAATGAGATAAAGATAGATATTTGAAGAATTTGTTACTGACGACTATACCTTCATCTACAGTCGAGCAACTTGTAATCATAATCTCAGTATAAATTGTCGTAAATTGCTTAATCTGACAAGCTTCAGTACGTTGTCACACACGCAAATCAACTATATATTTAGTAAACTGTATCACGTATGTAGGTCGACTTAGAGATTCAGTAAACTGAATCACTGTTGGATGGACTATCGCTTCAATTTACTGTCTTCTTGTTGGATCAGTTATAACTTTTGTTTACTTTATGTTTGGATCGACTTTAGTTTTAGTTACTGTCTCACTGTTGAATCGATAATTAGTTTATAGCATAATGATTGGACTGATTCTAGTTTTTAGTACTGTCTTACGCTGTTGCATCGGCCTGTATATTTAATTGTTAACTCTCTCAGGTTTCGATCGGCTATTGTGTTAATTTACTGTCTTATTCTTGGTTCGTACAATCACTAACTTGACTGTTACTTTAATCGTTTTATTGTTGTATTGGACAGTTATTAGTTAATTGCTGTTTTCTTGGATAAATTGTAAAACTAAATCACATTCTATTTGTCCTTCTACCTTTAATATATTACCTTATCCTTATTAGAACTTGACTATCACACCTTTATAATGTCAACTAATTTAACTATAGATTCGTTTATGTATTTTGCAAATAACTTTAGTTAACCTACGTAAGCCTAACTGGATTAATTTTGATAAACCATCATTAACTAATTTGACTCGTTTTAGTAATTATTATATGTATAATCTGGCTATAGTTTAATACACTAAAATGTGTTTTTATTCAACTAATTTTAGTAGTTTCAATACTTTATAACAAAAACTAATTTCCTTCGCGTCTTTCACAGATAATTTTCAATTTCCAGACATTGTTACCACATTACTGTTTGATATGTGTCTCAGTTTAATAATTTATATAGTAATATTTCATATACACCTAAACTAACAAGTTTATAGTAGCCCTAATAAACATCTAAAATGAGAATTTCTACTATACAGTAATGTGTACATATTCTGAAAATTTACACAGTGAACTAACGTATACCTAACCTGACATTTTTCATAACTAATGTACACATAATCTCGCAACCTGCAGAGACCTAATGTACATCTAAACAGACATTTTTTATAGTAGACTAGCACTTACCCAACCTCACCAGTGTTATGGTAGACCAACACGTGCCCAACCTCATCAGTGTTATGGTAAACTAACACGTGCCCAATCTCATCAGTGTTATGGTAGACTAACACATGCTCAGTCTAACAAGTATTATAGTAGATAACACATGCCCAGTCTAACAAGTATTATAGTAGATAACACATGCCCAGTCTAACAAGTATTACAGTAGATAACACATGCCCAGTCTAACAAGTATTATAGTAGATAACACATGCCCAGTCTAACAAGTATTATAGTAGATAACACATGCCCAGTCTAACAAGTATTATAGTAGATAACACATGCCCAGTTTAAAGTTACACACATTTTGAAGTACAAGTTTTGTTATGCAGATGACATGCACTGTCAAATACTGTTTAATCTTACACGCTATACATGCGATTTTACTCACATTGTTGTGGGCAAATTCACACAATTTCGGAAATTATTACATAAGTTTACACAAAGGCTGAATTTGCACGCTAAAAACATGACTTTACTCGTATTGTTATCCGTCGGTTTCGATTTGTTTGTAAGGTAATACATATAGTTGTGTAGCTTATTTGGATATTAACTTTAACACATTTCTCATGAAAGAAAACGAATACTTAAGCTACCGCGTAAGAAACGGACAACAATCCAACTACGTTAGCAATATATGGCGTGTTAGCCACACTTTTAGCCATTGTAATTGACATTAATAGCTCTACTTCTCTCTTTCTGTTGTCATGTTACCATTTTAAATAGTTTCAAAAGTTTGTCCCCCTAACGACGTCACATACAATTTATGAGGATCTCTTTTGTCATCATGAAATCCACAAATTTATACAAGACATGCGCAAAATCCGGTGCTTCTGGCCTCTATCAAGTCTTTGTGGTAGTTGCTATTTACCTTCTTACACCAGTTATAAGGAAAATTACCTAAATACAGTGTTTTACGCCTTGTAAGACGCACTTTTTATTTCTTTAAAAATACCTTGAAAAATCCCTATGCGTCTTCCAAGACAAAAGTGATGGGTTAAGGCAAGAGGTTAGCTTAGGGTCGACTTAAAACGGCCTCTCATACAGATCGTAATCTCATTACTTACCAATTAAAAGTATTTTCAATAGCATAAAACATTTAATTTAACTAATACTGTCAATATACTGTGAAAAATATGATGTATTTGACTGCATTTACTCAGTAGGTTAAAAAAAAGTTGAGGTTACATCAAGGTGTTGGTTGCTGAGTCAAAATATTTTTTCTGAAAACTGTCTTTCCAAAATTAGGGTGCGTCTTCCACGATGTAGCATCTTACAAGACGTAAAATACGGTAATTTTCACTACAATAAACCACTCGTGTGAAAATAATTCTCCAGTTGTCATGGTCATTTACTGACGTTTCGCTGAAATTTTCTTGGAACAATTTCAAAACGCTGATTGTGTAAACATTATATATTACACGAATAAGAAACATGACTTAAAACTGTAAAAATAATCATTTTCATTGGAATAAGCTTGGATAACCACATTGTAAAATTACTCGCAAAATAATAATAATAAAATGGTGATCAAAAGTAACAATACAGTTGTAAAAAGGGAAGATCAAACCTTCATTGTAATCGCAAAAGTCGAGGTGGACACCAGTTTCGGCTCCTGCACTACTCTGGTTGATAGTTTTTGTACTTGTATTTATGGCAAAGCTGCAAAGACCACCTACCGCAGTCCATAATTTTGAACTACTGATCATCCACGCGAAGGATTGACAGCTACGCTTACAACGCATCCACAGCTTAAAGTAAAGGAATATTTTATGATACCGTATACACTGGATTCAAACCCAGCAACCATTTCCGAAATCCCAAATCATTCCACAAGGATCAAAGGCGCCTTTGCTGTTACCTTTTCCTTGGTTATTCTTTCTTCGTGTGAATGTGGGAAGGGAGAAGAGGGGTCGGGTGTGGTAAATAGTTAGCATATCTGGACTGTGAAACTGAGGGTCTATAAATCGCCTCCAGTTACCGCAAAGCGAAAAATGCGCTTTGCAATTTGGAGACTTGTGTATATCATAACAGTAAAAATAAGTGTGTGTTTTTATAGCAAAGCCACATCGGGCTATCTGCTGAGTCAACCGAGGTGAATCGAACCCCTGATTTTAGCGTTGTAAATCCGTAGACTTACCACTGTACCGACGGGAAACCAGTAAAAGTGAAATCGCACTGTTCGGTCAAATAAAAGTAATCCATTTCTAAATTAGGGACAGTTACATGCAAATAGCCGATATATATCTTCAAACGACATTGTATGAAAAAACATTGCATGCCAGTGAGGTAATAAGTACAGAGAAAAAGTACCCATCCTTCAAGTAATACAATTCTTTATATCGATTCTAAGTTTTATTTGTATTTCAGATAATATTGGAGAATGTCTAAAAGAAACCCCAAGACCGTTGACGAAGCAAAGTAAGAAAAAGATCAGGGTTGAAAATTGTGTAACACCATGTCAGGCACTCCATCGTAGGTGCCACGATGTTTTAAATGTGGTATAGAACAATTTGAACATTTCAGATGATACTCCATGGTACAAACAGTTAATTTGTTGCACGAAATACTAGCATAAATGTTTTGCCGGCTTATAGGTTCATTTATTATAGCCATATAAGTATTTGAAATGTGGGTACATTTTTGGGCCAAGCCACCCTTTTATTGGCGCAAAAACCTTTAAAATTGAGAAAACCTAAATGAATGAAGTAACAGTCACACGTGAAGAAAAGTGAAATACAAATACATAGAACATTACGTTCTAAACCAAATCCATTCGTAGTTCCTAATACTGAAAATATATAAAACCTCCAAATGTACCACGAAGTACCAATAACCTGATCCAATGTACAGCACTCACCTGAATCGCGATCTCAGCACTTCAGGATAAGTAACGCCCACAAAACATCACCAAAGTGCAACACAACCATAAGATAATATAGTTTTAATTAAATACAATTAAAATTATGAAACAGAATTATTTTTATTTCTCTGACTTCTTTTATATAAAAGGTCGACTGAGATCGGGACTTCTTCCTTGGATCTGTTACGCGTCTAAATGAAAGGTGTGGTTTTATGGATTTTTACTTAGCAGTTCCTAGACAGTCTTGTCTGTATTACATGGAAGTACAATGCACACTTAATATTGTAAAAAAAAATATAATTGAACAAACTAGTATAGGTTGTAGAATAAATATACAATAAAAGTTAGTGCGCCGTTTTAACCATTGTTTTTTTGTTAATCTCACAATAGCTAAAGTCTTATTCATTCACGATCAAACTTCGCGATTAATAAGTTCAAGTCATGTCACTTTTTTTTATTATTATTTACTTTTAGCCAAACGAAGGTTTCGCTTATGTAGTGCGTGTGTTTTCTTATAGCAAAGCCACATCGATCTACCTGCTGTGTCCATCGAGGGGAATCGAAACTCTTAATTGTAGCGTTATAAATGCCCAAGGAATGATAAAGCTAACTTGAGTAAATTTCCCAAACAAGTTGCTGTTGTTAGTAACATTTAGTTGGTTATTGGAAAGTCATTTGACTTTTCCAAGAGGCTAATTTTAACATAATTCCATTTATTCAGATTGGTAAGACCGTCATTAAATCGGATTTACTAAATGGCTTATGTAATTTGTGGATTTATAGTTTAATAACTAAACTATGTTATTATCTTGAAGCAAATCGCTGTTAAAAAAGCAGCTCTATTTCAGATTTTTTTATGTTCTTATTTCCAAGTAGTTTTTAAAAGTTAGTTTTCAAAAGTGTAATTCTGACAAGAAAAAACTTTAGGTTGACACCAGATGTGTTAGCTCCCACAAGGAAATTCTTAAGTTAACGCCAGATGGTTTAGCTCTCAGAAGAGAAATCTTAGCTTAATGAAACACTCAAATATATTAAAACTGTCTTATCTGACTCTGCCTCTTAGATGATGTTAATACGCAATGATTGGAGCGTTGTATAGGGCAACAGACAGATAACAAACTAAATTCAACTGAAGTTTTTCCCTACCATTATATCACATATGCTGGCCATTTCCGCCGTGGAAGCGTTGTAACGTGAAGGTCAATCCCACTATTCGTTGGTAAAAGAGTAGCCCAAGAGTTGGCGGTGGATAGTGATGACTAACTGCCTTTCATCTAGTCTTACACTGCTAAATTAGGGACGGTTAGCGCAGATAGCCTTCGTGTAGCTTTGCGCGAAATTCAAAACAAACCAAACCCTACCATCAATATCATTAGTGAATTAATACTTCATTTCTTCGGAAATTGTTATTATTACTATTACTGCTTAGTTTTTAATGGCCTTCATATTATTATTACAGTGAAGCTACACAAAGTTTTTCATAATTGTGCTTAATTCACACCAAAAGAAAGACACTTGTCAATGGTATCCATCATCCAACTAACTGTTGGTTACTCTTCTCTTATCGTATAATAAGATTTGATAATCACTCTTATTATACATCCACGACCCCAGCAACGGGACGCGAACAATAACTGCGGTGGGTGTCTTTAACTAGCTGCTTCCTCTCTAGCCGATCAGTTCAATATTAGGAGCGGATACGTCCAGATAGTGCTTGTGTTTCTGAAAAAGTGTGTGTTTGTTCTTAAAGCAAAACCACATCGGGCAACCTGCTGAGTCCACCAAGGAGAATCAAAACCCTGACGTCAGCCTTGTAAATCCGTAAACTTACTTCTGTAACAGCGGGAGACTTCTGAAACAAAGTTTCTTTTAAACGAAATCGGTCGTACTTTCTCTCTCTCTCTTTTTTTACTCAATTATTCAGTTCTGCAATTTCGTGTATTAGATGAGCACTTAGAAGAACCATATGTAACTCTAACAGTGTGTTTTATGTAAGCACTTAGAAGAACCATATGTAACTCTAACAGTGTGTTTTATGTAAGCACTTAGTAGAACCATATGTAACTCTAATAGTGTGTGTTTTATGTAAACACTTAGTAGAACCATATGTACCTCTAACCGTGTGTGTATTAGGTAAGCACTTAGTAGAACCATATGTACCTCTAACAGTGTGTGTATTAGGTAAGCATTTAGTAGAACCATATGTACCTCTAACAGTATGTGTATTAGGTAAGCACTTAGTAGAACCATATGTACCTCTAACAGTATGTGTATTGTGTGAAGACGAAAATTCCAGATATCTTTCTCATCTTGTATCTTGACGAGAAATTCTTCGACAAATTAAGCCTATCTAATCTGAGTTTGACGTTTTAGCAAGACAAAAAATGTAATGAATCCTTCCCATCTAAAGATAAGAAAGCGAAAAGTTCTCCTATCTCATTATCTAGTAGTTGACACTTATTTTATAATACGTGACTTATATATATATATCATACCACCAGAGAGCGTTGCATGTGCGTCAACCTATATATAATTGTTTTCTTAACCGAACAGGACTGATTTATTTGAAAACTAAAGACAGGATAATTAGTATAATCTAAATCGTTTATTATCAATATAATCCTTATAATTCTGTATATAGATGCGTCAGTAAATCTTATAGTGTTTTTTTTCACGTAATCTTATAAATAAATGACATTATTATATTTTTTATGCCTCTCACAGTGTCTTCCTTCGCGTAATCTTATAAGTAAATGATATTATTATATTTTTTGTGCCTAAACTAACAAAAAGTTAATACCAGGATTAACTGAATATGACGTTAACATGTTAATCCCTTTACGTGCTTTGACTTCCACTGAAGTCGCCAAATATTTTAACCGTCAAAGAAACATTCATTCATTACGACAGCAAAAAACATTAACAGCAACATCCAGAAGGAATGAAAAAAAAATTAAACTCCTCGACAATCTACACAAAAAATAATGAACCCTAAAACTACTGAGTTGTTTCTATAACGTTCACTACCAGTAATGGGGTCATATAAATATTGAAATATATAAAATAATTTTATGTCTTGCCTGTTCTTAACATACGTTTCTTTATTTGTAATAAAGTACAAGGCTACACAATGGACTGTCTGTGCGCTGCTACCACCACTGGTATCGAAACCCGGTTTCGAGCGTTGTAAGTTCCTAGTCATACTGCTGTACCACGGAAGGGAGGGGCTTTGCCTGTTTCAACATGTTAAAAAGTGAGTAAAATAACCGGGTGAACCCTCTCACTCGGTTTAGTGCATAAAGAATTTTTTTTTGTAATTTTCTTAAAGCTGATGAGGTCCATATCCCCCCTTCTTCGATAACTTTAGGATTAATGTTGAAAATAAAAAGAACTGACGACTCAATTAAACTATACTACACATTACCTCGCTGGCTTAGTGTATTGGGAGGGGGGATGGAAACGTTAAATACTGGGTTTCGATACCCGTGATGGAAAGAGCACAGATGCTCCACTTGTGTCGAACAACAAAGCGAACTAATATACCGAGCATTGAACGAGTGAGAAAAGTTACTTCACATACAAATACGCATTACTTTTCCTATAGCCAAGTTTTCAAAACACATGCTTTATCACACTACACAAGGTAATAACGAATGTTCGACATGCCTACCACCTGGAGCCTCCAATCACCTACTTTATCATTTTCTCCTTTTAACGATAGCTGTCGGTATTGCTGCTTTTAAAAAAACAATTGGGCTAAAACAGTCAACTATTTTCTCTGGTAAAGAAACTATGTTTTTGAAGCACGTGGACTTGTCGTGCTAGCCTTGCGTTAGTGTTTATTAACAGTTCGAGCACTGACAGCATCCTGATTATAGCGTTATTTATCTGTATATTTATCCTTCTGCAATGTGCGTCGCGTTTAGTATAAAGCTTCAAAAGCATGATTGAAGAACATTCGCAAAATACCATTGAAACCGGTCAAATTCTTGAAATATGCGGGTTGACTATAAAGTTGTTGTTTTGAATTAAGCACAAAGCTACACCATAGACTATCCGTGCTCTGCCCACCACGGGTATCGAAACCCGGTTTTTAGCGTTGTGAGACCGCAGACACACCGCTGAGCCACTAGGGAGCTAACTGTTAAGTTCAGTGAAATATTCACATTTTCAAAACGAATGCAGTTTTATGAATACGGATTAATTTTCTTTTTTAAATATCTAAAGAGACAATAAAATACAACTACGAGTCATTAGATTATACAAATTATTCGTCGTTATTTCTACTATAGTAAAAGGGATGGTATGTGTAAAGCTGCAATACCGTAAACAGTAATTACTGTCGTAAGATATTTCCATATTTGGTGTTTATATTTCGTGTCATTAGATATTTAACCATTGTAAAATAAAATAGAAAATAAAACTGTCATTTTAGTTCCACTTTATACACATTAGTTACGATTCAAATAACGAACGTTGCTTTCGGACTGTCGAGTCTAATTATTATGGTAAAACAACTTATTATATATGTACAATACCATAGATTCTGCACTGTGCTTATCTAACATGGATGTTTGTGAACCTTGGATGTGAAAACTTCTGATTCTCGTTTATTATATTATTAACGCTATCAATCGCACCCAGTTTCATTGAAATCGCTTGTTTGTTTTCTTGTGTGTGTGATGTGTTTGGGGGGAGGTGGGGGTAGAGTATTCTCTTTCATTTTCCGAGTGAAGGCGTTGCTCCTAACTGGTCTAAGATGCGGTCCCTACACCTCTCTGCTGCTGTGCGAGTTTTGACACTTCCATGCATGACGCCATCTTGTCTGATTATTTGTTTGTTTGTTTTGAATTTTGCGTAAGGCTACACAAGGGCTATCTGCGCTAGCCGTCCCTAATTTAGCAGTGTAAGACTACGAGACGAGTGCCTTAACCACCAAGTCATGCCGAGCACATGCCAGGAGGTAAAGAGACATTTACATAACTCAACTCACCTTACATTTTCAACAAATCGATATCTGAAATGTCACACGTAGCATTCTTTGTTCCATTAGAATATTCGCGTGAAGTTATACAAGGATTACCTGCTTATGACCGCCGCTAAATGAGAGTACACAGAGCGCTTCTGCAGAAACGAGGCGTGAACGATGAAACTATGGATTCACAATCCTGGCGACGTTTTATTATTTTAATTTAATCTGATAACTACTTAATTTTGAAAAACAATACAACAATAAACAAATGAATAACTACCACCCCCCATTGTGGAGAGAAAGTATTGAAATGACACCGATTTGTTGTGCGGGGGGAGCGTTCCTTTCGATTTTGTTGTTTCATCTCTGTGTTCCAAATCGACGATTCTACTCCTGCAAAAAAACTCTAATTTCGTTAGCCTTAAATTCAGACAACTATTTCCGTTTCTCTTCTACTTTACTGCACCGAACTTTGTATCCACAACTTTCTTTTCGTAAATCTCTTCAAGATACAATTATTTCTTAGTAGAGTGGAACAGTTTGTTTGATTACACAGTTTTATTTACTATCAATATATTGAACACACACACGCACAAACAAACCTCACATTAAAGTAACACTTACAAATGTCATCATTGCTTTCGTGATTACCAGAAAACAAAAAACTGGACGTTGAACTCAATAATTATTCTTCATCTTCTTTAGCTACTGTCTGTGCCACTTATAAAACAAGTATAAAAACATGCAACCCAGACATGGATCAGCGCACTATCTACTTAATTTCAATATTAAAAAATAATAATAACTCCAGAAGTAACGGCATGGCCAGGTGGTTAAGGCAATCGACTAGTAATCCGAGGGTTACGGGTTCGAATCCCCGTCACACCAAATATGCTCACCCTTTCAGCTGTGGGGGCGTTACACATGACGGTCAATCCCACTATTCATTGATAAAAGAGTAAACCACAAGTGGGTGGTGATGACTAGCTGCCTTCCCTCTAGTCTTACACTGCTAAATTAGAAACGGCTGGCACACATAGCCCTCCTATAGCTTGGCGCGAAATTCAAAACAAACCAGAAGCCACATAATAAGGGCGTGCGACAATCTTCCAGTGTATAAGAACACCAGCTTCATTTCAAATCTCATTAGCGTTTGTAATCTGGTTAACCATCCTTTTAGAACAGTGGTCCTCAATTATTTTCTAAAATAAGCTACTTGGTTGGGGAATACGTTGTTCCCCAAATACAGTTTTACGTACGTCGGCGATATCCGTGAACATGGTGCTGGCACAGCCCAAGGATCACCTACTGGGCGCTAATGTTCTAAAATAATCTCCCTCCGCTATGTTAATATTGGTATAACAAAAATATCAACTTCTCAAACATAAAGCTACTTGGCTTATAAACAAAACAGTTTTATATTACTGACACCCTTAACTTGTCCTGTTTGGAGATCAGCGAAAAAACAAAAAATAGAGTAACGAGTAACAACACATGGACAAAATTACACATAACAAGCATATAATTTAGGATAACTATCCTGAAGATAAATATTGATATATATTTATTTTATAATGACGTGTATGTGTGTTTTCATATAGCAAAGCTACACTGGCCTATCTGCAGATTCTTCCGAGGGAACTCAAACCCCTGATTTTATTATGATAATCACTTTATATCTTTATTTAAGTAATCAAGTTGATCATGTTCCACTTTGTGAGAGATTATTTAAGTAATAACGTTGGCCATGTTTCACTTGAGAATGTTATTTAAGTAATCAAGTGGGCTTTGTTCCACTTTGTGAGAGTTTGATTTAGGAAATCAAGTTGGCTCTGTTCCACTTTGTGAGAGTGTTATTTAAGTAATCACATTAGCTATATTTCACTTTGTGAGAGTTTTATTTAGGTAATCAAGTTTGCTATGTTCCACTTTGTGAGAGTTTTATTTAAGTCATCAAGTTGGCTATGTTCCACTTTGTGAGAGTGTTACTTAAGTAACGAAGTTGGTTATGTTCCACTTTGTGAGAGTTTTATTTAAGTCATCAAGTTGGCTATGTTCCACTTTGTGAGAGTGTTACTTAAGTAACGAAGTTGGTCATATTCCACTTTGTGAGAGTGTTGTAGTAACGAGGTTGGTCATGTTCCACTTTGTGAGAGTGTTGTAGTAACGAGGTTAATCATGTTCCACTTTGTGAGAATGTTGTAGTAACGAGGTTGGTCATATTCCACTTTGTGAGAGTGTTGTAGTAACGAGGTTGGTCATGTTCCACTTTGTGAGAGTTTTGTTTGTTTTGTGTGAATGCATCTTATGATTTATTCTATTGTTAACTTAAAACTTAAAATTTCTGAATATATAGTTGCTTTAATTCTATTATACATCATAGCAGCAACTGAAAATAGATAAATAAAAAGAGAGTTCAGCTTTCTAGCATTTCCCCTCACCCTGTTAATATTTAAGGAACAATTCAATATTACTATGGTTATACAAGTTCATAAACTTTCAAACTTTTTACTTAATAAGGATATTAATGCGCCCTCTTATCAGAAGCTGTTTTTTATACAAATTATTCATATTGTAAATATTAAGGTCTGTTTGTTTTTTTTTGAATTTCGCACAAAGCTACTCGAGGGCTATCTGTGCTAACCGTCCCTGATTTAGCAGTGTAAGACTAAGGCAGCTAGTCATCACGACCCACCACCAACTCTTGGGCTACTCTTTTACCAACGAATAGTGGGATTGACGGTCACATTATAACGCCCCCACCGCTGAAAGGGCGAGAATGTTTGGCGCGACGGGGATGCGAACTCGCGACCCTCAGATTACGAGTCGCACGCCTTAACACGCTTGGCAATGCCGGGTCCTTTCTGAAGGGAAAAACTACAAACGAGCAGTGTCTCAGTCGTTAAAACTGATAGGTTAAACAACAGCTTGCGTGGAAAATTTGTTTTAATAATATTTTAATATTTATTTTGATCGAAGAATGAGATTTATAAACAGATTTAAGGTTTAACTATGGGTTTACCGTCAAGTCTCATCTTGTGCGATATTTTCATGGATAGGTGTAAAACTAATGGTTTACAGAACACCAAACTACACAAAGCTACACGAGTGTAATCTGCTCTAGCCGATCCTAATTTAGCAGTTAAAGACTAGATGGAGATAGCTGGTAATTACCACCCACCGTCAACTCTTGAGCTACTCTTTTGCCAACAGATAAAGTATTGACCGTCGCATTCTAACGTCCCCACTGCTGAAAGGACAAACATATTTGGTGAGACAGAGATTCGAACCCTCGATCTTCAGACTGCGAGTTGAGCGACCTGACAACCCAAGCACGCCAGGACCGAAATTTAAATTATTACATTCGGATTATGTAAATAGATTACACTCTCGTGACGTGGCGGCATGGAAAAGAAAACTTGTTAGATTTTGCTAATTACCTGAACAGTTTTAAAAACCAGTACACTGTTGTTCCTTCATGTCAAGGAAAATTAAAATAAATTCAAACCCACCGTTTACTGCAAATTTTTTTGTTTCTGTTATAACAATAAAATCATGTCACGCGAATCCACAAGAACATTTCGCGTTTCTATTCTAATGTTTAAAGATCTTGAAAGTTATGTTCTAAGCAAGATTTTTAAAAATCAATTGTTATTAATTAAATATTTCGCAATGAAGAATTTTTAAAAATAAATATAATGAATATGAATGATAAAAATAAGAAAAGTGAACGCTTCGCACTGGCCAAACATATGATTCGGTGGGGGTAAGGGAGCTGTTTGTGTTCGACTTAATAATAGTCAGTTAGAAATAATAGTGAAGCTGTAGAAGTAATTAAACACAGTGAAAATAATTATCATATCTTGAATGAGGATAAATGGTTGGGAGGTCAAAAGGTAAACATATGTTTCGATCTTCTTTAGGTCCTGCTGTGTGTAGGTCATGACAAGTAACATGACTAGGTGTTCCGGTTTAAATGATCTGTAATCAAGTTTTTGTTATCCACTCATGAAGATGGCGTGATTATCATAGAAACATGTAGATTTCGTTTTTGAGACTGTTGGTGGTCTCAAATTAAAGTTCAAGTTGGGTACTTTTGTTTGTAATTAAGCACAGAACTACACAATGGGCTATCTGTGCTCTGCCTACCACGAGTATTGAAACCCGGTTTCTGAAGTAGCAAGTCCGAAGACATACCGCTGTGCCATTGGCGGAAAGGGGAGGCAATTATGTACTTAAATAAAAAAAGTTTGTCGATTGATTTTGATTCCTTACAAAAATTCTTTGAATTCTTGGCTTCAATCATGTGTTCTGACAATACTATGCTCTGCGGTGTGACAGCCGAAGTTTACGGACGTACAACGTTAAAATCTGAATTTTGAATGCTGCGTTGGACTCAGCAGATAGCCCAATATGGCTTTTTTATTAACAAACAAAATTACAATGCAATAATTTGAAACTTTGCAGTAAAATTTAAATAATCACGAAACAGCCTGACCACAAACTGTAAAAAAAAGCTGTTAACAAAAACTTAAATTGATAAAAGAAATGCTTAAGTTTGTTCCTTCTCAACTGAATTTCCGACATGATCACGTACTTCCAAAGAATTAACAGCGACCTCTGCAAATTTATAATTTGCTTTGTTATTCGATATAAGATGCGAAATATTTCAGCGATAAAAAAATCGTCATTTTCATTAAGAGAAGAAATACCAAATGATTTTTTCAAACGTAAGGGAAAATTCTCTCGTGGATTTGTGAATTGCAGGAATATTATATGTCTTGTAGAACTAGAGTTTATAAGTGAGTCAAGGAATTATAATTAAAGTTGTGATGCAATCAAAAAGTCATTATTGTTAACTGTGTTTTGTGCGTGTATATGTGTTTTTTATGAATATGCGCGAGATTATTGAAAAGCAACAACGTGAAATTAGTGGACTTATAGCAGAAGCAAGTTGAAACAAGTGCCATACACATATGAATCACAGACATTCTTTTCAAACCCCTTTATGGAATACTGACAACCTTATGTAAGTTGAATTCGTAAGAAACCAATATTTTTAAAAATACGCCCTCTATCTTCTTTGGGAAGACAATTACAAATTTTGCTCTTCTGCTCCCGTGGTTAGGGAGCTCAATTCGTAATTTGAGGATCGCGGACTTGAATTTCCGTTAGATCAAACACGCTCGCCCTTTCAGTCGTGGTTGCGTTATAATGTCACGTTCAATCCCACTCTTCCCTGGTAAAATAATAGGCCACGAGTTAGCGGTGGGATGTAATGACCAGCTGCCTTCCTTCTAGCGTTAGGTGGCTGAATTAGGAACGGTTAGCGCAGATAGTCCTTGTATAGCTTTGCGCGAAATTAAAAAACAAAAACTCTGCTCGTGAGAAGGGTAGGTGAAACTAAAAAATAAAGAAAGAAAATGGACACGAAGAGTCTGTGAACGTAGAAAGGTCGTTAACTTTGGAAACAAAAACCGTACCATTTTTATATATATATATATATGTGACAGATACTGGAATTCGACAAAAATTTTATTCATACGTAAAAAAGAACAGACGTCTGAAGGTGCTTAATCTAAAGTCCGCGTAATTTCAAAACCTCCCAAGGCCACTTTAAGTTAACTTCTTGGCCTCCTGTACCCTTAAAGGAATTCAAAGTTGCGAGGTCACCGAGACGTTGCTGACCAGTACTCCTTCCAGAAGACAAAGTGAGACTCTGGTTCCAATACTCCTCGAAGTTTATTACTTTTCAGTGTAGTGGTTTGTTATGTTATCTTTTATTTTGCTATTTCACTAACTGTTGTGGTATTTTGTTCTTCTATCAGTTTAGTCACGTAACGTGATGTACAAATATTTGAGGCGAAAACAAATACAATAATATATATTTTTTTGTAAGTTTTGGGGTTTTTCCTACATTATAGATGACCTTTCTCAGCCATTAGTAAATATATAATTTGATTTTGACAGATAAATTCACAACATTTGGGTTAACTAACCTCCTCTGACCTAATTTACAGACTGCATAGGGAAAAGAGTTTCATCATTTCCACCAAGCCGATCTTCTGTGTACCATTTTCCATTCAGAAGTCGCAACAACTGCTATGGTCACAGAAATTTCTGAATTACAGTTACAAGGCATGACTGAAGTTCTGTTTATTATCAACCGCACGCGGAACTCATGATAAGTAGCCTACTGAGTTAAACCCTGGTTGTCCCTGTACGGGATAGGCGTCGTGCATATCATCTCTGTCCTTGTTTTCCCCTCTACATGTGGCAAGGACAAAACTTACCAGCCGACGCCCTTTCTTCCGCGTGGACACTGTTGACTTCTCCTGGGCCTAAATTGTCTTCACCCTGATGGGTGGTCATGCAGAAAGTGGTGTAGGATAAAAACATGAAAGAAAATTAAGTTAAGGAAACACAACTTAAGTTATGATGTTGTTAGGTTGTCATTTCGCGCCACCACCCGCTTTACGGACGGAAATTTCTATTCAAGTTGACGGCCTGATTATGAATAACTTCTTAAGCCTTTTTAGAACTACTTCTTCCATAAACTCAAACACAAAAAAAGTGTTTTAAATTAACTAAATAATTTAATGTTATTAAATATGTTAATTCCGATTTATAATGGCACGAATTTACAATTTTCCAATGTGATATAATTCACACTGGTACACATGTTATAAAAGTAACTGACGATGAAAACAAAGTATCAGACGCTATTACGTCTATCCTATACCAGCCGGCTTCCTAAATTAAGCCCCGAAATTGGGCGAAATGCCTCATTAATAATCAATACAACAGATATAGTGTGGTTGACATTATTCTGGAAAAGACGGTTATATACCCTTCTCAAAAGCGATCACTCTTTGGTGGTATAACACTACCAAATAAACGTCACACAGTATCGAAATGTAGTTCTGATACATCCCGTTCCACAGCGTTTTAATAATTTCTGTGGCTGTCACATGACTAGTTACTTTCCCTCATGTCCATCAGTTCAAAATTAGGGGGCCCCCGCTAGCACAGCGGTATGTCTTCGGATTTACAACGCTAAAATCAGGGGTTCGATTCCCCTCGGTGGGCTCAGCAGATAGCCCGATGTGGCTTTGCTATAAGAAAACAAACACTCAAAATTAGGGTTAAAGTTCACACAGTTACAATTAAAACCGAGTCACTCCCATCGTGTTCTTGCTAACACTTATTCATTCAGGTTCTTGAATAGACCTTGTAGGCAGAGGTAGATTTGCGACGTTTACTTTTGAATGAACAGTCTGCCAGGAACAAACGAGATCTGAACAAAGTTTTGGCACTATCGACTACCTCACCCATCTGACGAATGTCTGCAAGATATCAAAACGTATCCAGGTTTAATCTTTTCAAGGTCGAAAAGAATTACACACTAATTATACTTGTACACTAATTACACATTTAGTTATCCAAAGTACTGAATGAACTCGTTCACGTTTTTCTATCTTTGAATAGAATTGTTATTCAGTATATTCAGTTAATAAAAATCTGAAACTTCGACATAATTACCGTGCTTTAAACGTGAATACGCGACATTCGAGAAAACAATTAACGTTAAAAATAAATTACGTTGATGCAATTATTAACCTTGGGGTAACATTTCAATTTGTAAAGAATTTGTTTAAGCGCAAAGCTAAATTTTCGCAAACTTGTACTCTGTCCACCACGACTTGCAAAAAGTCTTGCGGATGGAAACGTGTTATTTGACATGTAGGTCTGTACTAGAGACAATATATAATACACGACAGAAACTTGAAGAAAGAAAGAATGAAAAACTGAGACAACAGGAATGGAAAACATTATCATACACAAACATATATAACATTCACTTAATATTCTGTTTGTTTGTTGTTGTTTTTACTAGATTCCCAAAAGATATACAACAGTAACAACAACGGTTACAACAGGTTTAAATAATGCCTAACGTTTTAAAAAATGGTCACATTTACGTTTTCTCATAAGATATATCCTCATATACTATACAAGTATTTATACACACACACACTCAATCCCTCAGATATATCCTTAAATACTATACACATATTTATACACACACACACTCAATCCCTCAGATATATCCTTAAACACTATACACATATTTATACACACACACACACTCAGTCCCTCAGATATATTCTAAAATACTATACACATATTTATACACACACACACTCCATCCCTCAGATATATCCTTATATACTATAGATGTATTTATACACACACACTCCATCCTTCAGATACGTCCTTATATACTATAGATGTATTTAAAAACGCACACTCCATTCCTCAGTAGGTAATCTGTTCTAAGAGGATTTATCTAACTGAATAGTCAGTCTGTCCTGAAAAAATTTAAGTAACTGAATAGCCAATCTATCCGAAGAAGACTTGAGCAACTGAATAGCAAGTCTGACCTAAAAAGGCTTAAGAACTGAATAGCCAGTCTCTCATGAGGAGATTATAGTAACTCAATATTCAATCTGTCATAAGGTGATTAAGGTAATTGAATAGTCACTCTGTCCTAAGGAAATTAAAGTAACTAAAAGCTAGTTTGTCCTTAGGATATTTAAGTAACTAAATAGTCAATCTCTCCAAAGAAGATTTAAGCAACTGAATAGCCAGTCTGTTCTAAGGCGATTTAAGCAACTAAATAGTCAATATGTCCAAAGAGACGTAAGCACCTCAATAGCCAGTCTCTCCTAAGAAAGTTTAAGCAACTGAATAGCCAGTCTACCCTAAGAAGATTTAACTAACTGAATAGCCAGTCTCTAATGAGGAGATTTAAGTAACTGAATATTCCATCTGTCCTAAGGTTATTTAGGTAATTGAATAGTGACTCTGTTCTAAGGACTTTAAGTAACTGAATGACCAGTCTGTCCTAAGAAAACGTAAACAACTGAATAGCCACTGTACTAAGAAGAAGTAAGCAACTGAATAGCCACTGTACTAAGAAGAAGTAAGCAACTGAATAATCAGTCTGTCATAAAAAGACGTAAGCAAATGAATAGCCAGTCTGTCCTAAAGTGACGTAAGCAAATGAATAGTCAGTCTGTCCTAGGAAGATTTAAGCAACTGAATAGCCAGTTTGTCCAAAGAAAACTTAAATAACTGAATAGCCAGTCTCTCCTGAGAAGATTTATGCAACTCAATATTCAATCTGTCCTAAAATGATTTAGGTAATTGAATAGTCACTCCGTTCTAAGGAGATTTAAGCAACTGAATAGCCAGTCTCTCCTGAAGAAATTTAAGTAACTGAATATTCAATCTGTTCTAAGGTGATTTAGGTATTTGAATAGTCACTCTGTTCTAAGAAGATTTAAGCAACTGAATAATCAGTCTGTCCTAAGAAGACGTAAGCAACAAATAGCCAGTCTGTCCTTAGAAGACTTAAGCAATTGAATAGTCACACTGTTCTAAGAAGACGAAAGCAACTGAATAGCCAGTCTGTCCTAAGAAAATTTAAGCAACTGAATACCAAGTCTGTCCTAAGCAGACGAAAGCAACTGAATAGTCAGTCTGTCCTAGAAAGATTTAAGCAACTGAATAGCCAGTATGTCCTAAGAAGATTTTAAGCAACTGAATAGCCAGTCTGTCCTAAGAAGACGTAAGCAACTGAATAGTCAGTCTGTCCTAGGAAGTACAAGTAACTGAATAGTCAGTCTATCATAAGAAGATGAATGAAACTGAATATCCAGTCTGTCCTAAGAAGATTTAAGCATCTGAATAGCATATGTGTCGTAAGAAGACGTAAGCAATTGAATAGTCAGTCTATCCTACGAAAATTTAAGCAACTGAACAGCCAATCTGTCCTAAGAAGATTTAAGCAACTGAATAGCCAGCCTGTCCGAAAAGACGTAAGCAACTGAATAGCCAGTGTTCCTAGGAAGAAGTAAGCAACTGAATAATCAGTCTGTCCTAGGAAGATTTAAGTAACTGAATAGCCAGTCTCTCCTAAGAAGACGTAAGCAACTGAATAGCGAGTCTGTCCTTACACGATTTGAGCAAATGAATAGCCAATCTGACCTAATAACACGTAAGCAACTGAATAGTCAGTCTGTCCTACAAAAATTTAAGCAGCTGAATAGCCAGAATTTCCTAAGAAGACGTAAGCAACTGAATAATCAGTCTGTCCTAAGAAGACGAAAAAAACTGAATAGCCAGTTAGTTCTAAGAAGATTTAAGCAACTGAATAGCCAGTCTGTCCTTACAAGACGTAAGCAATTGAATAGTCAGTATGTCCTGAGAAGATTTAAGCAATTGAACAGCCAGTCTGTCCTAAGAAGACGTAAGCAACCGAATAGCCAATCTGTCCTAAGAAGACGTAAGCAACTGAATACTCACTCTGTTCTAAGAAGATGTAAGCAACTGAATATCGGTCTGTCCTAGGAAGATTCAAGAAATTGAATAGCCAGTCTGTCCAAAGAAGATTTAAGCATCTGAATAGTCAGTCTGTCCAAAGAAGACGTAAGCAACTGAAAAGCCAGTCAGTCCTAAGAAGACGTAAGCAACTGAATAGTCAGTCTGTACTAGGAAGATTAAAGCAACTGAATAGCCAGTCTGTCCTAGGAAGACGTCAGCAACTGAATAGCATCCGTCCTAACAAGACGTAAGCAACTGAATAGCCAGTCTGTCCTAAGGATATTTAAGCAACAGAATAGTCACTCTGTTCTAAGAAGACGTAAGCAACTGAATAGCCAGTATGTCCTAAGAAAATTTAAGCAACTGAACAGCCAGTCTCTCCTAAGAACATTTCAGTAACTGAATAGCCAGTCACCCAAAGAAGATTTAAGTAACTGAATAGTAAGTCTGCCCTAATGAGACGTAAACAACTGAATAGCCAGTCTGTCCTAAAAAGATTTAAGCAACTGAATAGCAGTTTGTCCTAAGAACACGTAAGCAACTGAATAGTCAGTCTATCCTACGAAAATTTAAGCAACTGAACAGCCAATCTGTCCTAAGAAGATTTAAGCAACTGAATAGCCAGCCTGTCCGAAAAAGACGTAAGCAACTCAATAGCCAGTGTTCCTAGGAAGAAGTAAGCAACTGAATAATCAGTCTGTCCTAGGAAGATTTAAGTAACTGAATAGCCAGTCTGTCCTAAGAAGACGTAAGCAACTGAATAGCGAGTCTGTCCTTACACGATTTGAGCAAATGAATAGCCAATCTGACCTAATAAAACGTAAGCAACTGAATAGTCAGTCTGTCCTAAAAAAATTTAAGCAGCTGAATAGCCAGAATTTCCTAAGAAGACGTAAGCAACTGAATAATCAGTCTGTCCTAAGAAGACGAAAAAAAACTGAATAGCCAGTTAGTTCTAAGAAGATTTAAGCAACTGAATAGCCAGTCTGTCCTTACAAGACGTAAGCAATTGAATAGTCAGTATGTCCTGAGAAGATTTAAGCAATTGAACAGCCAGTCTGTCCTAAGAAGACGTAAGCAACCGAATAGCCAATCTGTCCTAAGAAGACGTAAGCAACTGAATACTCACTCTGTTCTAAGAAGATGTAAGCAACTGAATATCGGTCTGTCCTAGGAAGATTCAAGAAATTGAATAGCCAGTCTGTCCAAAGAAGATTTAAGCATCTGAATAGTCAGTCTGTCCAAAGAAGACGTAAGCAACTGAAAAGCCAGTCAGTCCTAAGAAGACGTAAGCAACTGAATAGTCAGTCTGTACTAGGAAGATTAAAGCAACTGAATAGCCAGTCTGTCCTAGGAAGACGTCAGCAACTGAATAGCATCCGTACTAACAAGACGTAAGCAACTGAATAGCCAGTCTGTCCTAAGGATATTTAAGCAACTGAATAGTCACTCTGTTCTAAGAAGACGTAAGCAACTGAATAGCTAGTATGTCCTAAGAACATTTAAGCAACTGAACAGCCAGTCTCTCCTAAGAACATTTCAGTAACTGAATAGCCAGTCACTCCAAAGAAGATTTAAGTAACTGAATAGTAAGTCTGCCCTAATGAGATGTAAACAACTGAATAGCCAGTCTGTCCTAAAAAGATTTAAGCAACTGAATAGCAGTTTGTCCTAAGAACACGTAAGCCACTGAATAGTCAGTCTGTCTTAACAAGATTTAAGCAACTGAATAGCCAGTCTGTCCTAAGAAGACGTAAGAAACTGAATAGCCAGTCTGTCCTAAGAAGACGAAAGAAACTGAATAGCCAATCTGTCTTAGGAAGTTTATGTACTGAATAGTCAGTCTGTCCTAAGAAGACGTAAGCAACTGAATACCCAGTCTGCCCAAGAAGATTTAAGCAACTGAATAGCCAGTCTGTTTTAAAAAGATTTAAGCAACTGAATAGCAGTTTGTCCTAAGAACACGTAAGCAACTGAAAAGCCAGTCTGTCCTACGAAGATTTAAGCAACTGAATAGCCAGGATGATCTAAGAAGATTTAAGCAACTGAATAGCCAGTCTGTCCTAAAAAGACGTTAGCAACTGAATAGCCAGTCTGTCCTAAGAAAACGTAAGCAAATGAATAGCCAGTCTCTCCTAAGAAGACGTAAGCAAACGAATAGCCAGTTTGTCCCAACAAAATTTAAGCAACTGAATAGTCAGTCTGTCTTAGGAAGATTTAAGCAACTAAATAGCCAGTCTGTCATAAGAAAACGTAAGCAACTGAATAGCCAGTCTTTCCTAAGGTGACGTAAGAAGCTGAATAAACAGTCTGTTCTAAGAAGGCTTAAGCACCTAAATAGCCAGCATATCCTAAGAACATTTAAGTCAGTGAATAGCCAGTCTCTCCAAAGGAGATTTAAGTAACTGAATAGTCAATCTGTCCAAAGGTGATTTAGATGATTGAATAGTCACTCTGTCCTCAGGATATTTAAGCAACTGAATAGCCTGTCTCTCCTGAAGAGGTTTAAGTGACTGAATAGTCAATCCGTCCTAAGGTGATTTAGATGATTGAATAGTCACTCTGTCCTCAGGATATTTAAGCAACTGAATAGCCTGTCTCTCCTGAAGAGGATTAAGTGACTGAATAGTCAATCTGTCCTAAGGTGATTTAGGTAATTGAATAGTCACTCTGTTCTTAGGAGATTTAAGTAACTGAATAGTCAGTCTGTCCTAAGAAGACGTAAGCAACTGAATAGCCAGACTGGGCTAAAAAACCGTAAGCAAAAAAAAAATCAGTCTGACCTAATAAGACGCAAGCAACTAAATAGCCAGTCTGTCCTAAGGAGACTTAAGTAACTGAATAGTCAGTCTGTCCTAAGAAGACGCAAGAAACTGAATAACCAGTCTGTCCTAAGAGGACGTAAGCAACTGAATAATCAGTCTGTCCAAAGAAGACGTAAGTAAATGAATAGCCAGTCTGTCCTAAGAAGACGTAAGCAACTGAATAGCTAATCATCAGTGATGACGAGAAACCCACTTGTTGAGAAACGTTGTTCGCTCTTCTATGTAAAAGTGTTTTCAGCCCAAACGAGCCGTTTTTGCATATGAATAGCTAATCAGTCCTAAAAAGACGTAAGCAACTCAATAATTAGTCTGTTCTAAGAAGAAGTAAGCAACTGAATAGCCAGTGTGTTCTAAGAAAATTTAAGCTACTGAACAGCCAGTCTCTTATTAGAAGATTTGAGAAACTGAATAGTCAATATGTCCTAAGGTGATTTAGGTCATGGAATAGTCACTCTTTCCAAAGGAGATTAAAGCAACTGAATAGCCAGTCTCTCCAGAAGAAACATAAGTAACTGAATATTTAACCTGTCCTAAGGTAATTTAGGTAATTGAAAAGTAACTCTGTTCAAAGAAGATTTAAGTAACTGAATAGTCAGTCTGTCCTAAGAAGTCGTAAGTAACTTAATAGCCAGTCTGTCCTAGGAAATACAGGTAACTGAATAGTCAGTCTGTCTTAGGAAGAACAAGTAACTGAATAGTCAGTCTGTCCTAAAAAAGACGTAAGCAACTGAATAGCGGTCTTTCCTAAGAAGATTTAAGCAACTGAATAACCAGTCGGTCCTAAGAAGGCTTAATAAGGTGAATAGCTAGTATGTTCTAAGAAAGCTTAAGCTCCTGAATAGCCAGTATGTCCTGAGAAGACGTAAGCAACTGAAGAGTCAGTCTGTCCTAATAAGATTTAAGTCACTGAAAAGTCAGTCTGTCCTAAGAAGACGTAAGCAACTGAATAGGCAGTCTCTCGTATGAAAACGTAAGCAACTAAATAATAAGTCCGTCCTAAGAAAATTTAAGCAACTGAATAGTCAGTCTAATCTAAGAAGGCGTAAGCAACTGAGTAGCCAGTCTGTCCTAAGAAAACGTAAGCAACTAAATAGCAATCTCTTCTAAGAAGGCGTAACCAACTGAATAGTCAGTCTGTCCTAGGAAGATTTAAGCAACTGAATAGCCTATCTGCCCTAAGAAGACGTAAGCAACTGAATAGCCAGTCTGTCCTAAGAAAACTTAAGAACCTGAATAACCAGTATGTCCTAAGAATTCGTAAGCAACTGAATAGTGAGTCTCTACTGAGAAGATTTAAGTAACTGAATAGTCAATCTGTCCTGAAGAGATGTAAGTAACTGAATATTCAATCTGTTCTAAAGTGATTTAGGTAATTGAATAGTCACTCTGTTCTAAAGTGATTTAAGTAATTGAATAGTCAGTCTGTCCTAAGAAGATTTAAGCAACTGAATAGCCAGTCTGTTCTAAGAAGATTTAAGCAACTGAATAGCCAGTCTATCCTTACAAGACGTAAGCAATTGAATAGTCAGTCTGTTCTGAGAAGATTTAAGCAACTGAATAGCCAGTCTGTCCTAAGAAGATATAAGTAACTGAATAGCTAGTCTGTCCTAGGAAGATTTAAGCAACTGAATGGCAAGTCTGTCTTGAGAAGACGTAAGCAACTGAATAGTCAGTCTCTCCTAGGAAGTACAAGTAACTAAATAGTCAGTCTTTCCTAAGAATACGAATGAAAGTGAATAGTCAGTCTGTCCTAAGAATACGAATGAAACTGAATAGACAGTCTGTACTAAGAAGATTTAAGCAACTGAATAGCCAGTCTGTCCGAAAAAGACGTAAGCAACTGAATAGCCAATGTTTCTAAGAAGAAGTAAGGAACTGAATAGTCACTCTGTAATCGGAAGATTTAAGTAACTGAATAGCCAGTCTGTCCTAAGAAGACGTAAGAAACTGAATAACCAGTCTCTCCAGAAGAAATTTAACTAACTGAATATTAAATCTGTCCTAAGGTGATTTAGGTAATTGAATGGTCACTTTCTTCTAAAGAGATTTAAGTAACCAAATAGTCAGTCTGTCCTAAAAAGACGTAAAAAACAAAATAGCCAGTCTGTCATAAGAAGACGTTAGCAACTGAATAGCCAGTCTGTCCTAAAAATATTTAAGCAACTGAATAGTCAGTCTGTCCTTACAAGACGTAAGCAATTGAATAGTCAGTATGTCCTCAGAAGATTTAAGCAATTGAACAGCCAGTCTGTCCTAAGAAGACGTAAGCAACCGAATAGCCAATCTGTCCTAAGAAGACGTAAGCAACTGAATACTCACTCTGTCCTAGGAAGATTCAAGAAATTGAATAGCCAGTCTGTCCAAAGAAGATTTAAGCATCTGAATAGTCAGTCTGTCCAAAGAAGATTTAAGCATCTGAATAGTCAGTCTGTCCAAAGAAGACGTAAGCAACTGAAAAGCCAGTCAGTCCTAAGAAGACGTAAGCAACTGAATAGTCAGTCTGTACTAGGAAGATTAAAGCAACTGAATAGCCAGTCTGTCCTAGGAAGACGTCAGCAACTGAATAGCATCCGTCCTAACAAGACGTAAGCAACTGAATAGCCAGTCTGTCCTAAGGATATTTAAGCAACTGAATAGTCACTCTGTTCTAAGAAGACGTAAGCAACTGAATAGCCAGTATGTCCTAAGAAAATTTAAGCAACTGAACAGCCAGTCTCTCCTAAGAACATTTCAGTAACTGAATAGCCAGTCACTCCAAAGAAGATTTAAGTAACTGAATAGTAAGTCTGCCCTAATGAGACGTAAACAACTGAATAGCCAGTCTGTCCTAAAAAGATTTAAGCAACTGAATAGCAGTTTGTCCTAAGAACACGTAAGCAACTGAATAGTCAGTCTATCCTACGAAAATTTAAGCAACTGAACAGCCAATCTGTCCTAAGAAGATTTAAGCAACTGAATAGCCAGCCTGTCCGAAAAAGACGTAAGCAACTTAATAGCCAGTATTCCTAGGAAGAAGTAAGCAACTGAATAATCAGTCTGACCTAGGAAGATTTAAGTAACTGAATAGCCAGTCTGTCCTAAGAAGACGTAAGCAACTGAATAGCGAGTCTGTCCTTACACGATTTGAGCAAATGAATAGCCAATCTGACCTAATAAAACGTAAGCAACTGAATAGTCAGTCTGTCCTAAAAAAATTTAAGCAGCTGAATAGCCAGAATTTCCTAAGAAGACGTAAGCAACTGAATAGCATCCGTACTAACAAGACGTAAGCAACTGAATAGCCAGTCTGTCCTAAGGATATTTAAGCAACTGAATAGTCACTCTGTTCTAAGAAGACGTAAGCAACTGAATAGCCAGTATGTCCTAAGAACATTTAAGCAACTGAACAGCCAGTCTCTCCTAAGAACATTTCAGTAACTGAATAGCCAGTCACTCCAAAGAAGATTTAAGTAACTGAATAGTAAGTCTGCCCTAATGAGATGTAAACAACTGAATAGCCAGTCTGTCCTAAAAAGATTTAAGCAACTGAATAGCAGTTTGTCCTAAGAACACGTAAGCCACTGAATAGTCAGTCTGTCTTAACAAGATTTAAGCAACTGAATAGCCAGTCTGTCCTAAGAAGACGTAAGAAACTGAATAGCCAGTCTGTCCTAAGAAGACGAAAGAAACTGAATAGCCAATCTGTCTTAGGAAGTTTATGTACTGAATAGTCAGTCTGTCCTAAGAAGACGTAAGCAACTGAATACCCAGTCTGCCCAAGAAGATTTAAGCAACTGAATAGCCAGTCTGTTTTAAAAGATTTAAGCAACTGAATAGCAGTTTGTCCTAAGAACACGTAAGCAACTGAAAAGCCAGTCTGTCCTACGAAGATTTAAGCAACTGAATAGCCAGGATGATCTAAGAAGATTTAAGCAACTGAATAGCCAGTCTGTCCTAAAAGACGTTAGCAACTGAATAGCCAGTCTGTCCTAAGAAAACGTAAGCAAATGAATAGCCAGTCTCTCCTAAGAAGACGTAAGCAAACGAATAGCCAGTTTGTCCCAACAAAATTTAAGCAACTGAATAGTCAGTCTGTCTTAGGAAGATTTAAGCAACTAAATAGCCAGTCTGTCATAAGAAAACGTAAGCAACTGAATAGCCAGTCTTTCCTAAGGTGACGTAAGAAGCTGAATAAACAGTCTGTTCTAAGAAGGCTTAAGCACCTAAATAGCCAGCATATCCTAAGAACATTTAAGTCAGTGAATAGCCAGTCTCTCCAAAGGAGATTTAAGTAACTGAATAGTCAATCTGTCCAAAGGTGATTTAGATGATTGAATAGTCACTCTGTCCTCAGGATATTTAAGCAACTGAATAGCCTGTCTCTCCTGAAGAGGTTTAAGTGACTGAATAGTCAATCCGTCCTAAGGTGATTTAGATGATTGAATAGTCACTCTGTCCTCAGGATATTTAAGCAACTGAATAGCCTGTCTCTCCTGAAGAGGATTAAGTGACTGAATAGTCAATCTGTCCTAAGGTGATTTAGGTAATTGAATAGTCACTCTGTTCTTAGGAGATTTAAATAACTGAATAGTCAGTCTGTCCTAAGAAGACGTAAGCAACTGAATAGCCAGACTGGGCTAAAAAACCGTAAGCAACTAAAAAATCAGTCTGACCTAATAAGACGCAAGCAACTAAATAGCCAGTCTGTCCTAAGGAGACTTAAGTAACTGAATAGTCAGTCTGTCCTAAGAAGACGCAAGAAACTGAATAACCAGTCTGTCCTAAGAGGACGTAAGCAACTGAATAATCAGTCTGTCCAAAGAAGACGTAAGTAAATGAATAGCCAGTCTGTCCTAAGAAGACGTAAGCAACTGAATAGCTAATCATCAGTGATGACGAGAAACCCACTTGTTGAGAAACGTTGTTCGCTCTTCTATGTAAAAGTGTTTTCTCAGCCCAAACGAGCCGTTTTTGCATATGAATAGCTAATCAGTCCTAAAAAGACGTAAGCAACTCAATAATTAGTCTGTTCTAAGAAGAAGTAAGCAACTGAATAGCCAGTGTGTTCTAAGAAAATTTAAGCTACTGAACAGCCAGTCTCTTATTAGAAGATTTGAGAAACTGAATAGTCAATATGTCCTAAGGTGATTTAGGTCATGGAATAGTCACTCTTTCCAAAGGAGATTAAAGCAACTGAATAGCCAGTCTCTCCAGAAGAAACATAAGTAACTGAATATTTAACCTGTCCTAAGGTAATTTAGGTAATTGAAAGTAACTCTGTTCAAAGAAGATTTAAGTAACTGAATAGTCAGTCTGTCCTAAGAAGTCGTAAGTAACTTAATAGCCAGTCTGTCCTAGGAAATACAGGTAACTGAATAGTCAGTCTGTCTTAGGAAGAACAAGTAACTGAATAGTCAGTCTGTCCTAAAAAGACGTAAGCAACTGAATAGCGGTCTTTCCTAAGAAGATTTAAGCAACTGAATAACCAGTCGGTCCTAAGAAGGCTTAATAAGGTGAATAGCTAGTATGTTCTAAGAAAGCTTAAGCTCCTGAATAGCCAGTATGTCCTGAGAAGACGTAAGCAACTGAAGAGTCAGTCTGTCCTAATAAGATTTAAGTCACTGAAAAGTCAGTCTGTCCTAAGAAGACGTAAGCAACTGAATAGGCAGTCTCTCGTATGAAAACGTAAGCAACTAAATAATAAGTCCGTCCTAAGAAAATTTAAGCAACTGAATAGTCAGTCTAATCTAAGAAGGCGTAAGCAACTGAGTAGCCAGTCTGTCCTAAGAAAACGTAAGCAACTAAATAGCAATCTCTTCTAAGAAGGCGTAACCAACTGAATAGTCAGTCTGTCCTAGGAAGATTTAAGCAACTGAATAGCCTATCTGCCCTAAGAAGACGTAAGCAACTGAATAGCCAGTCTGTCCTAAGAAAACTTAAGAACCTGAATAACCAGTATGTCCTAAGAATTCGTAAGCAACTGAATAGTGAGTCTCTACTGAGAAGATTTAAGTAACTGAATAGTCAATCTGTCCTGAAGAGATGTAAGTAACTGAATATTCAATCTGTTCTAAAAGTGATTTAGGTAATTGAATAGTCACTCTGTTCTAAAGTGATTTAAGTAATTGAATAGTCAGTCTGTCCTAAGAAGATTTAAGCAACTGAATAGCCAGTCTGTTCTAAGAAGATTTAAGCAACTGAATAGCCAGTCTATCCTTACAAGACGTAAGCAATTGAATAGTCAGTCTGTTCTGAGAAGATTTAAGCAACTGAATAGCCAGTCTGTCCTAAGAAGATATAAGTAACTGAATAGCTGGTCTGTCCTAGGAAGATTTAAGCAACTGAATGGCAAGTCTGTCTTGAGAAGACGTAAGCAACTGAATAGTCAGTCTCTCCTAGGAAGTACAAGTAACTAAATAGTCAGTCTTTCCTAAGAATACGAATGAAAGTGAATAGTCAGTCTGTCCTAAGAATACGAATGAAACTGAATAGACAGTCTGTCCTAAGAAGATTTAAGCAACTGAATAGCCAGTCTGTCCGAAAAGACGTAAGCAACTGAATAGCCAATGTTTCTAAGAAGAAGTAAGGAACTGAATAGTCACTCTGTAATCGGAAGATTTAAGTAACTGAATAGCCAGTCTGTCCTAAGAAGACGTAAGAAACTGAATAACCAGTCTCTCCAGAAGAAATTTAACTAACTGAATATTAAATCTGTCCTAAGGTGATTTAGGTAATTGAATGGTCACTTTCTTCTAAAGAGATTTAAGTAACCAAATAGTCAGTCTGTCCTAAAAAGACGTAAAAAACAAAATAGCCAGTCTGTCATAAGAAGACGTTAGCAACTGAATAGCCAGTCTGTCCTAAAATATTTAAGCAACTGAATAGTCAGTCTGTCCTTACAAGACGTAAGCAATTGAATAGCCAGTCTGTCCTAAGAAGATTTAAGCAATTGAACAGCCAGTCTGTCCTAAGAAGACGTAAGCAACTGAATAGCCAATCTGTCCTAAGAAGACGTAAGCAACTGAATACTCACTCTGTCCTAGGAAGATTCAAGAAATTGAATAGCCAGTCTGTCCAAAGAAGATTTAAGCATCTGAATAGTCAGTCTGTCCAAAGAAGATTTAAGCATCTGAATAGTCAGTCTGTCCAAAGAAGACGTAAGCAACTGAAAAGCCAGTCAGTCCTAAGAAGACGTAAGCAACTGAATAGTCAGTCTGTACTAGGAAGATTAAAGCAACTGAATAGCCAGTCTGTCCTAGGAAGACGTCAGCAACTGAATAGCATCCGTCCTAACAAGACGTAAGCAACTGAATAGCCAGTCTGTCCTAAGGATATTTAAGCAACTGAATAGTCACTCTGTTCTAAGAAGACGTAAGCAACTGAATAGCCAGTATGTCCTAAGAAAATTTAAGCAACTGAACAGCCAGTCTCTCCTAAGAACATTTCAGTAACTGAATAGCCAGTCACTCCAAAGAAGATTTAAGTAACTGAATAGTAAGTCTGCCCTAATGAGACGTAAACAACTGAATAGCCAGTCTGTCCTAAAAAGATTTAAGCAACTGAATAGCAGTTTGTCCTAAGAACACGTAAGCAACTGAATAGTCAGTCTATCCTACGAAAATTTAAGCAACTGAACAGCCAATCTGTCCTAAGAAGATTTAAGCAACTGAATAGCCAGCCTGTCCGAAAAAGACGTAAGCAACTCAATAGCCAGTATTCCTAGGAAGAAGTAAGCAACTGAATAATCAGTCTGACCTAGGAAGATTTAAGTAACTGAATAGCCAGTCTGTCCTAAGAAGACGTAAGCAACTGAATAGCGAGTCTGTCCTTACAACGATTTGAGCAAATGAATAGCCAATCTGACCTAATAAAACGTAAGCAACTGAATAGTCAGTCTGTCCTAAAAAAATTTAAGCAGCTGAATAGCCAGAATTTCCTAAGAAGACGTAAGCAACTGAATAATCAGTCTGTCCTAAGAAGACGAAAAAAACTGAATAGCCAGTTAGTTCTAAGAAGATTTAAGCAACTGAATAGCCAGTCTGTCCTTACAAGACGTAAGCAATTGAATAGTCAGTATGTCCTGAGAAGATTTAAGCAATTGAACAGCCAGTCTGTCCTAAGAAGACGTAAGCAACCGAATAGCCAATCTGTCCTAAGAAGACGTAAGCAACTGAATACTCACTCTGTTCTAAGAAGATGTAAGCAACAGAATATCGGTCTGTCCTAGGAAGATTCAAGAAATTGAATAGCCAGTCTGTCCAAAGAAGATTTAAGCATCTGAATAGTCAGTCTGTCCAAAGAAGACGTAAGCAACTGAAAAGCCAGTCAGTCCTAAGAAGACGTAAGCAACTGAATAGTCAGTCTGTACTAGGAAGATTAAAGCAACTGAATAGCCAGTCTGTCCTAGGAAGACGTCAGCAACTGAATAGCATCCGTCCTAACAAGACGTAAGCAACTGAATAGCCAGTCTGTCCTAAGGATATTTAAGCAACTGAATAGTCACTCTGTTCTAAGAAGACGTAAGCAACTGAATAGCCAGTATGTCCTAAGAAAATTTAAGCAACTGAACAGCCAGTCTCTCCTAAGAACATTTCAGTAACTGAATAGCCAGTCACTCCAAAGAAGATTTAAGTAACTGAATAGTAAGTCTGCCCTAATGAGATGTAAACAACTGAATAGCCAGTCTGTCCTAAAAAGATTTAAGCAACTGAATAGCAGTTTGTCCTAAGAACACGTAAGCCACTGAATAGTCAGTCTGTCTTAACAAGATTTAAGCAACTGAATAGCCAGTCTGTCCTAAGAAGACGTAAGAAACTGAATAGCCAGTCTGTCCTAAGAAGACGAAAGAAACTGAATAGCCAATCTGTCTTAGGAAGTTTATGTACTGAATAGTCAGTCTGTCCTAAGAAGACGTAAGCAACTGAATACCCAGTCTGCCCAAGAAGATTTAAGCAACTGAATAGCCAGTCTGTTTTAAGAAGATTTAAGCAACTGAATAGCAGTTTGTCCTAAGAACACGTAAGCAACTGAAAAGCCAGTCTGTCCTACGAAGATTTAAGCAACTGAATAGCCAGGATGATCTAAGAAGATTTAAGCAACTGAATAGCCAGTCTGTCCTAAAAAGACGTTAGCAACTGAATAGCCAGTCTGTCCTAAGAAAACGTAAGCAACTGAATAGCCAGTCTGTCCTAAGAAGACGTAAGCAAATGAATAGCCAGTCTCCTAAGAAGACGTAAGCAAACGAATAGCCAGTTTGTCCCAACAAAATTTAAGCAACTGAATAGTCAGTCTGTCTTAGGAAGATTTAAGCAACTAAATAGCTAGTCTGTCATAAGAAAACGTAAGCAACTGAATAGCCAGTCTTTCCTAAGGTGACGTAAGAAGCTGAATAAACAGTCTGTTCTAAGAAGGCTTAAGCACCTAAATAGCCAGCATATCCTAAGAACATTTAAGTCAGTGAATAGCCAGTCTCTCCAAAGGAGATTTAAGTAACTGAATAGTCAATCTGTCCTAAGGTGATTTAGATGATTGAATAGTCACTCTGTCCTCAGGATATTTAAGCAACTGAATAGCCTGTCTCTCCTGAAGAGGTTTAAGTGACTGAATAGTCAATCCGTCCTAAGGTGATTTAGATGATTGAATAGTCACTCTGTCCTCAGGATATTTAAGCAACTGAATAGCCTGTCTCTCCTGAAGAGGATTAAGTGACTGAATAGTCAATCTGTCCTAAGGTGATTTAGGTAATTGAATAGTCACTCTGTTCTTAGGAGATTTAAGTAACTGAATAGTCAGTCTGTCCTAAGAAGACGTAAGCAACTGAATAGCCAGACTGGGCTAAAAAAACCGTAAGCAACTAAAAAATCAGTCTGACCTAATAAGACGCAAGCAACTAAATAGCCAGTCTGTCCTAAGGAGACTTAAGTAACTGAATAGTCAGTCTGTCCTAAGAAGACGCAAGAAACTGAATAACCAGTCTGTCCTAAGAGGACGTAAGCAACTGAATAATCAGTCTGTCCAAAGAAAACGCAAACAACTTAATTGTCAGTCTGTCCAAAGAAGACGTAAGTAAATGAATAGCCAGTCTGTCCTAAGAAGACGTAAGCAACTGAATAGCTAATCATCAGTGAAGACGAGAAACCCACTTGTTGAGAAACGTTGTTCGCTCTTCTATGTAAAAGTGTTTTCTCAGCCCAAACGAGCCGTTTTTGCATATGAATAGCTAATCAGTCCTAAAAAGACGTAAGCAACTCAATAATTAGTCTGTTCTAAGAAGAAGTAAGCAACTGAATAGCCAGTGTGTTCTAAGAAAATTTAAGCTACTGAACATCCAGTCTCTTATTAGAAGATTTGAGAAACTGAATAGTCAATATGTCCTAAGGTGATTTAGGTCATGGAATAGTCACTCTTTCCAAAGGAGATTAAAGCAACTGAATAGCCAGTCTCTCCAGAAGAAACATAAGTAACTGAATATATAACCTGTCCTAAGGTAATTTAGGTAATTGAAAAGTAACTCTGTTCAAAGAAGATTTAAGTAACTGAATAGTCAGTCTGTCCTAAGAAGTCGTAAGCAACTGAATAGCCAGTCTGTCCTAGGAAATACAGGTAACTGAATAGTCAGTCTGTCTTAGGAAGAACAAGTAACTGAATAGTCAGTCTGTCCTAAAAAGACGTAAGCAACTGAATAGCGGTCTTTTCTAAGAAGATTTAAGCAACTGAATAACCAGTCGGTCCTAAGAAGGCTTAATAAGGTGAATAGCTAGTATGTTCTAAGAAAGCTTAAGCTCCTGAATAACCAGTATGTCCTGAGAAGACGTAAGCAACTGAAGAGTCAGTCTGTCCTAATAAGATTTAAGTCACTGAAAAGTCAGTCTGTCCTAAGAACACGTAAGCAACTGAATAGGCAGTCTCTCCTATGAAAACGTAAGCAACTAAATAATAAGTCCGTCCTAAGAAAATTTAAGCAACTGAATAGTCAGTCTAATCTAAGAAGGCGTAAGCAACTGAGTAGCCAGTCTGTCCTAAGAAAACGTAAGCAACTAAATAGCAATCTCTTCTAAGAAGGCGTAACCAACTGAATAGTCAGTCTGTCATAGGAAGATTTAAGCAACTGAATAGCCTATCTGCCCTAAGAAGACGTAAGCAACTGAATAGCCAGTCTGTCCTAAGAAAACTTAAGAACCTGAATAACCAGTATGTCCTAAGAATTCGTAAGCAACTGAATAGTGAGTCTCTACTGAGAAGATTTAAGTAACTGAATAGTCAATCTGTCCTGAAGAGATGTAAGTAACTGAATATTCAATCTGTTCTAAAGTGATTTAGGTAATTGAATAGTCACTCTGTTCTAAAGTGATTTAAGTTATTGAATAGTCAGTCTGTCCTAAGAAGATTTAAGCAACTGAATAGCCAGTCTGTTCTAAGAAGATTTAAGCAACTGAATAGCCAGTCTGTCCTAAGAAGATGTAAGAAACTGAATAGCTAGTCTGTCCTAGGAAGATTTAAGCAACTGAATGGCAAGTCTGTCTTGAGAAGACGTAAGCAACTGAATAGTCAGTCTCTCCTAGGAAGTACAAGTAACTAAATAGTCAGTCTTTCCTAAGAATACGAATGAAAGTGAATAGTCAGTCTGTCCTAAGAATACGAATGAAACTGAATAGACAGTCTGTCCTAAGAAGATTTAAGCAACTCAATAGCCAGTCTGTCCGAAAAAGACGTAAGCAACTGAATAGCCAGTGTTTCTAAGAAGAAGTAAGGAACTGAATAGTCACTCTGTAATCGGAAGATTTAAGTAACTGAATAGCCAGTCTGTCGTAAGAAGACGTAAGCAACTGAATAACCAGTCTCTCCAGAAGAAATTTAACTAACTGAATATTCAATCTGTCCTAAGGTGATTTAGGTAATTGAATGGTCACTTTCTTCTAAAGAGATTTAAGTAACCAAATAGTCAGTCTGTCCTAAAAAGACGTAAAAAACAAAATAGCCAGTCTGTCATAAGAAGACGTTAACAACTGAATAGCCAGTCTGTCCTAAAAATATTTAAGCAACTGAATAGTCAGTCTGTCCTCGGAAGATTTAAGTAACTGAATAGCCAGTCTGTCCAAAGAAAACGTAAGCAACTGAATAGCCAGTCTGTCCTTAGAAGATTTAAGCAAATGAATAGCCAATCTGACCAAATAAGACGTAAGCAACTGAATAGTCAGTCTGTCCTAGGAAAATTTAAGCAGCTGAATAACCAGTCTTTCCTAAAAAGACGTAAGCAACTGAATAGCCAGTCTGTCCTAAGAAGACGTAAGCAACTGAATAGCCAGTCTGTCCTAAGAAGATCTAAGTAACTGAATAGCCAATGTGTCCTAAGAAGACATAAGCATTTGAATAGTCAGTCTATCGTACGAAAATTTAAGCAACTGAACAGCCAGTCTGTCCTAAGACGATGTAACCCACTAAATAGCTATTATGTCCAAAGAAGATTTAAGCAACTGAATAGTCAATATGTCCTACAGAGACGTAAGCTACTGAATAGCTAGTCTGTCCTAAGAAAACAGAAGCACCTGAATAACCAGTCTCTCTTAAGAGGACGCAAGGAACTAAATACTCAGTTTGTCCTAGGAAGATTTAAGCAACTGAATAGCCAGTCTGTCCTAAGAAGACGTAAGCAACTGAATAGTCAGTCTGTCCTAAGAAGAGTTAAGTCACTGAATAGACCGTCTGTCCTAAGGAGACGTAAGATACTGAATAGCCAGTCTGTTCCAAGAAGACGTAAGCAACTAAATAATCAGTCTGTCCTAAGAAGACGCAAGCAACTGAATAGTCAGTCAGTCCTAAAAAGATTTAAGAAACTGAATTGTCATCTGTTCTTAAAAGATGTAAGCAACTGAATAGCCAATCTGTCCAAAGAAGATTTAAGCAACTGAATAGTCAATATGTCCTACAGAGACGTAAGCTACTGAATAGCCAGTCTATCGTACAAAAATGTAAGCAACTGAACAGCCAGTCTGTCCAAAGAAGATTTAAGCAACTGAATAGTCAATATGTCCTACAGAGACGTAAGCTACTGAACAGCCAGTCTGTCCTAAGAAGACGTAAGCAACTGAATAGCCAGTCTCTCCGAAGAAGACGTAAGCAACTGAATAGCCAGTTTGTCCCAACAAGATTTAAGCAACTGAATAGTCAGTCTGTCTTAGGAAGATTTAAGCAACTAAATAGCTAGTCTGTCATAAGAAAACGTAACCAACTGAATAGCCAGTCTTTCCTGAGAAGACGTAAGAAGTTGAATAAACAGTCTGTTCTAATAAGGCTTAAGCACCTAAATAGCCAGCATCTCCTAATAACACTTAAGCCACTGAATAGCCAGTCTCTCCAAAGGAGATTTAAGTAAGTGAATAGTCAATCTGTCCTAAGGTGATTTAGATGATTGAATAGTCACTCTGTCCTCAGGATATTTAAGCAACTGAATAGCCAGTCTCTCCTGAAGAGGTTTAAGTAACTGAATAGTCAATCTGTCCTAAGGTGATTTAGGTAATTGAATAGTCACTCTGTTCTTAGGAGATTTAAGTAAGTGAATAGTCAGTCTGTCCTAAGAAGACGCAAGCAACTGAATAGCCATTCACTCTTTACAAGATTTAAGCAACTGAATAGCCAGTCTTTCCTAAGAAGACGTAAGCAACTGAATAGCCAGTCTGTGCTAAAAAAACGTAAGCAACTAAATAATCAATCTGTCATAAGAAGACGAAAGCAACTAAATAGCCTGTCTGTCCTAAGAAGATTTAAGACACTGAATAGTCAGTCTGTACTAAGAAGGCGTAAACAACTTAATTGCCAGTCTGTCCTACGAAGATTAAAGCAACTGAATAATTAGTCTGCTCTAAGAAGAATTAAGCAACTGACTAGCCAATATGTCCCAAGAAGACATAAGCAACTGAATAGCCAGTCTGTCCTAGGAAGATTTAAACAACTCAATAGCCAGTACGTCCTAAGAAGACGTACGCAATTGCATAGCCTGTCTGTTCTAAGAAGACGTAAGCAACTGAATATCGATCTGTCCTACAAAGATTCAAGCAACTGAATAGCGAATCTGTCCTAAGAAGGAGCAAGCAACTAAACAGCAAGTCTGTCCTAAGAAGGCTTAAGAACCTGAATAACTAGAATGTTCTAAGATTTCGTGAGCAACTGAATAGTCAGTCTCTCCTGAAAAGATTTAAGTAACTTAATAGTCAATCTGTCCTTAGGTGATTTAGGTAATTGAATAGTCACTCTGTCGTAAGGAGATTTAAGCAACTGAATAGCCAGTCTCTCCTGAAGAGATTTAAGTAACTAAATATTCAATCTGTCCTAAGGTGATTTAGGTAATTGAATAGTCACTCTGTTCTAAAAAGATTTAAGAAACTGAATAGCCAGTCTGTCCTAAGAAAACAGAAGCACCTGAATAACCAGTCTCTCTTAAGATGACGCAAGAAACTAAATAGTCAGTTTGTCCTAGGAAGATTTAAGCAACTGAATAGCCAGTCTCTCTATTAAAACATAAGCAACTGAATAATAAGTCTTTCCTAAGAAGATTTAAGCAACTAAATAGCAATCTGTTCTAAAAAGGAGTAACCAACTGAATAGTCAGTCTGTCCCAGGAAGATTTAAGCAACTGAATAACCTATCTGCCGTAAGAAGACGTAAGCAACTGAATAGCCAGTCTATCCTAAAAAGATTTAAGCAACTGCATAGCCAGTCTCACCTAAGAAGACGAAAGCAACTGAATAGTCAGTCTGTCTTAGGAAAATTTAAGCAACTGAATAGCCAGTCTGTTCTAAAAAGAGGTAAGCAACTGAATGGTCAGTCTGTACTAAGAAGATTTAAGTCACTGAATAGTCAGTCTGACTAAGAAGGCGTAAGCAACTTAATTGCCAGTCTCTCCTAAGAAGATTTAAGCAATGAATAATCAGTCTGCTCTAAGAAGATTCAAGCAACTGAATAGCCAATCTCTCTCACGAAGATATAAGCAACTGAATAGCCAGTCTGTCCTAGAAAGATTTAAGCATCTAAATAGCCAGTACGTCCTAAGAAGACGTACGCAATTGCATAGCCAGTCTGTTCTAAGAAGACGTAATCAACTGAATATCGGTCTGTCCTAGGAAGATTCAAGCAACTGAATTGCCTGTCTGTCCTAAGAAGACGCAAGCAACTAAATAGCAAGTCTGTCCTAAGAAGGCTTAAGAACCTGAATAACCAGAATGTCCTAAGAAGACGTAAGCAACTGAATAGTCAGTCTCTCCTGAAAATATTTAAGTAACTGAATAGTCAATCTCTCCTTAGGTGATTTAGTTAATTGAATAGTCATTCTGTCCTAAGGAGATTTGAGCAACTGAATAGCCAGTCTCTCCTGATGAGATTTAAGTAACTGAATATTCATTCTGTCCTAAGATGATTTAGGTAATTGAATAGTCACTCTGTTCTAAAGAGATTCAAGCAACTGAATAACCAGTTTGTCCTAAGAAGACGTAAGCAACTGAATAGCCAGTCTGTCCTAAAAAGACGTAAGCAACTGAATAGCGGTCTTTCCTAAGAAGATTTAAGCAACTGAATAACCAGTCTGTCCTAAGAAGGCTAAAGAACTGAATAGCTAGTCTGTTCTAAGAAAGCTTAAGCTCCTGAATAACCAGTATGTCCTGAGAAGACGTAAGCAACTGAATAGTCAGTCTGTCCTAATAAGATTTAAGTCACTGAAAAGTCAGTCTGTCCTAAGAAGACGTAAGCAACTGAATAGTCAGTCTCTCCTATTAAAACGTAAGCAACTGAATAATAAGTCCGTCCTAAGAAAATTTAAGCAACTGAATAGTAACTCTAATCTAAGAAGGTATAAGCAACTGAGTAGCCAGTCTGTCCTAAGAAAACGTAAGCAACTAAATAGCAATCTGTTCTAAGAAGGCGTAACCAGCTGAATAATCAGTCTGTCCTAGGAAGATTTAAGCAACTGAATAGCCAATCTGCCCTAAGAAGACGTAAGCAACTGAATAGCCAGTCTGTCCTAAGAAGGCTTAAGAACCTGAATAACCAGTATGTCCTAAGAATTCGTAAGCAACTGAATAGTGAGTCTCTACTGAGAAGATTTAAGTAACTGAATAGTCAATCTGTCCTAAGGTGATTTAGGTAATTGAATAATCACTCTGTTCTAAAGTGATTTAAGTAACTGAATAGTCAGTCTGCCCTAAGAAGACGTAAGAAACTGAATAGCCAGTCTGTCCTAAGAAAACAGAAGCAACTGAATAACCAGTCTCTCTAAGAGGACGCAAAAAATTAAATAGTCAATTTGTCATGGGAAGATTTAAGCAACTGAATAGCCAGTCTGTCCTAAGAAGATGTAAGCAACTGAATAGCCAGTCTGTCCTAAGAAGACGTAAGCAACTGAATAGTCAGTCTGTTTTAAAAAATACAAGTAACTGAATAGTCAGTCTGTCTTAGGAAATACAAGTAACTGAATAGCCAGTCTGTCCTAAGAAGATCTGAGCAACTGAATAGCTAATCTGTCCTAAGAAGACGTAAGCAATTGAATAGTCAGTCTATCGTACAAAAATTTAAGCAACTGAATAGACAGTCTCTCCTTAAAAGACGTTAGCAACTGAATAGCCAGTCTGTCCTAAGAAGACGTAAGCAACTGAATAGCCAGTCTGTCCTAAGAAGACGTAAGCAACTGAATAGCCAGTCTCTCCTAAGAAGACGTAAGCAACCGAATAGCCAGTTTGTCCCAACAAGATTTAAGCAACTCAATAGTCAGTCTGTCTTAGGAAGATTTAAGCAACTAAATAGCCAGTCTGTCATGAGAAAACGTAAGCAACTGAATAGCCAGTCTTTCCTAAGGTGACATAAGAAGCTGAATAAACAGTCTGTTCTAAGAAGGCTTAAGCACCTAAATAGCCAGCATATCCTAAGAACATTTAAGTCAGTGAATAGCCAGTCTCTCCAAAGGAGATTTAAGTAACTGAATAGTCAATCTGTCCTAAGGTGATTTAGATGATTGAATAGTCACTCTGTCCTCAGGATATTTAAGCAACTGAATAGACTGTCTCTCCTGAAGAGCTTTAAGTAACTGAATAGTCAATCTGTCCTAAGGTGATTTAGGTAATTGAATAGTCACTCTGTTCTTAGGAGATTTAAGTAACTGAATAGTCAGTCTGTCCTAAGAAGACGTAAGCAACTGAATAGCCAGTCTGGGCTAAAAAAACGTAAGCAACTAAATAGCCAGTCTGTCCTAAGGAGATTTAAGTAACTGAATAGTCAGTCTGTCCTAAGAAGACGCAAGAAACTGAATAACCAGTCTGTCCTAAGAGGATGTAAGCAACTGAATAATCAGTCCGTCCAAAGAAAACGCAAACAACTTAATTGTCAGTCTGTCCAAAGAAGACGTAAGCAAATGAATAGCCAGTCTGTCATGAAAAGATTTAAGTAAATGAATAGCCAGTGCGTTCTAAGAAATTTAAGCTACTGAACAGCCAGTCTCTTCTTAGAAGATTTGAAAAACTGAATACTCAATATGCCCTAAGGTGATTTAGGTCATGGAATAGTCACTCATTCCAAAGGAGATTTAAGCAACTGAATAGCCAGTCTCTCCAGAAGAAACTTAAGTAACTGAATATTTAACCAGTCCTAAGGTAATTTAGGTAATTGAAAAGTAACTCTGTTCAAAGAAGATTTAAGTAACTGAATAGTCAGTCTGTCCTAAGAAGTCGTAAGTAACTTAATAGCCAGTCTGTCCTAAGAAGACGCAAGCAACTAAATAGCCATTCACTCTTTAGAAGATTTAAGCAACTGAATAGCCAGTCTATCCTAAGAAGACGTAAGCAACTGAATAGCCAGTCTGTCCTGAAAATACGCAAGCAACTGAATAGCCATTCTGTCCTAAGAAGACGTAAGCAACTGAATAGCCAGTCTGTCCCAAAAAGATTTAAGCAACTGAATAGTCAGTCTTCTTAGGAAGATTTAAGCAACTGAATAGTCAGTCTTCTTAGGATGATTTAAGAAACTGAATAGCCAGTCTGTCATAATAAAACGTAAGCAACTCAATAGCCAGTCTTTCCTAAGACGACGTAAGCAGCTGAATAAACAGTCTGTTCTAAGAAGGCTTAAGCACCTAAATAGCCAGCATCTCCTAAGAACATTTAAGCAACTGAATAGCCAGTCTCTCCTGAAGAGGTTTAAGTAACTGAATAGTCAATCTGTCTTAAGGTGATTGAGGTAATTGAATAGTCACTCTGTTCTTAGGAGATTTAAGTAACTGAATAATCAGTCTGTCCTAATAAGACACAAACAACTAAATAGCCAGTCTGTCCTAAAGAGATTTAAGTAACTGAATAGTCAGTCTGTCCTAAGAAGACGCAAGAAACTGAATAACCAGTCTGTTCTAAGAGGACGATAGCAACTGAATAATCAGTCTGTCCAAAGAAAACGCAAGCAACTTAATTGTCACTCTGTCCAAAGAAGACGTAAGGAAATGAATAGCCAGTCTGTCATGAAAAGATTTAAGTAAATGAATAGCCAGTACGTCCTAAGAAGACGTACGCAATTGCATAACCAATCTGTTCTAAGAAAACTTAAGCAACTGAATAGTCAGTCTGCCCTAAGAAGACGTAAGATACTGAATAGCCAGTATGTCCTAAGAAAACAGAAGCACCAGAACCAGTCTCTCTTAAGAGGACGCAAGAAACTAAATAGTCAGTTTGTCCTAGGAAGATTTAAGCAACAGAATAGCCAGTCTGTCCTAAGAAGACGTAAGCAACTGAATAGTCAGTCTGTCCTAAGAAGAGTTAAGTCAATGAATAGACCGTCTGTCCTAAAAAGACGTAAGCAACTGAATCGCCAGTCTGTCCTAAGAACACGTAAGCAACTGAATAATCAGTCTGTCTTAAGAAGATTTAAGCAACTGAATAGCCAGTCTGTCCAAATAAGACGTAAGCAACTAAATAATCATTCTGTCCTAAGAAGACACAAGCAACTGAATAGTCAGTTAGTCCTAAAAAGATTTAAGAAACTGAATTGTCACTCTGTTCTAAAAAGATGTAAGCAACTTAATTGCCAGTCTGTCCTAAAAAGATTTAAGCAACTGAATAACTAGTTGGTCCTAAGAAGGCTTAAGAAGCTGAATAGCTAGTATGTTCTAAGAAAGCTTAAGCTCCTGAATAACCAGTATGTCCTGAGAAGACGTAAGCAACTGAATAGTCAGTCTGTCCTAATAAGGTTTAAGTCACTGAAAAGTCAGTCTGTCCTAAGAAGACGTAAGCAACGGAATAGGCAGTCTCTCCTATGAAAACGTAAGCAACTGAATAATAAGTCCGTCCTAAGAAAATTTAAGCAATTGAATAGCCACTCTAATCTAAGAAGGCGTAAGCAACTGAGTAGCCAGTCTGTCCTAAGAAAACGTAAGCAACTAAATAGCAATCTGTTCTAAGAAGGCGTAACCAACTGAATAGTCAGTCTGTCCTAGGAAGATTTAAGCAACTGAATAGCCTATCTGCCCTAAGAAGACGTAAGCAACTGAATAGCCAGTCTGTCCTAAGACGGCTTAAGAACCTGAATAACCAGTATGTCCTAAGAATTCGTAAGCAACTGAATAGTGAGTCTCTACTGAGAAGATTTAAGTAACTTAATAGTCAATCTGTCCTGAAGAGATGTAAGTAACTGAATATTCAATCTGATCTAAGGTGATTTAGGTAATTGAATAGTCACTCTGTTCTAAAGTGATTTAAGTAACTGAATAGTCAGTCTGCCCTAAGAAAACGTAAGAAACTGAATAGCCAGTCTCTCTTAAGAGGACGCAAAAAAGTAAATAGTCAATTTGTCATGGGAAGATTTAAGCAACTGAATAGCCAGTCTGTCCTAAGAAGACGTAAGCAATTGAATAGCTAGTCTGTCCTAAGAAGACGTAAGCAACTGAATAGTCAGTCTGTCCTAGAAAATAAAAGTAACTGAATAGTCAGTCTGTCTTAGGAAATACAAGTAACTGAATAGTCAGTCTGTCCTAAGAAGACGAATGAAACTGAATAGCCAGTCTGTCCTAAGAAGATCTAAGCAACTGTATAGCTAATGTGTCCTAATAAGACGTAATAAATTGAATAGTCAGTCTATCGTACAAAAATTTAAGCAACTGAACACCCAGTCTGAACTAAAAAAACGTAAGCAACTAAATAATCAGTCTGTCCTAATAAGACCAAAGCAACTGAATAGCCATTCACTCTTTACAAGATTTAAGCAACTAAATAGCCAGTCTTTCCTAAGACGTAAGCAACTGAATAGCCAGTCTGGGCTAAAAAAACGTAAGCAACTAAATAATCAGTCTGTCCTAATAAGACGCAAGCAACTAAATAGCAAGTCTGTCCTAAGAAGATTTAAGACACTGAATAGTCAGTCTGTACTAAGAAGGCGTAAACAACTTAATTGCCAGTCTGTCCTAAGAAGATTAAAGCAACTGAATAATTAATCTGCTCTAAGAAGATTTAAGCAACTGAATAGCCAATATGTCCCAAGAAGACGTAAGCAACTGAATAGCCAGTCTGTCCTAGGAAGATTTAAGCAACTGAATAGCCAGTACGTCCTAAGAAGACATACGCAATTGCATAGTCAGTCTGTCCTAAGAAGACGAATGAAACTGAATAGCCAGTCTGTCCTAAGAAGATCTAAGCAACTGAAAAGCTAATGTGTCCTAATAAGACGAAATCAATTGAATAGTCAGTCTATCGTACAAAAATTTAAGCAACTGAACAGCCAGACTGTCCTAAGACGACGTAAGGAACTAAATAGCCCTTCTGTCCTAAGACGATTTAAGCAACTGAATAGCCAGTATGTCCTAAAAAGACGTTAGCAACTGAATAGCCAGTCTGTCTTAAGAAGAGGTAAGCAACTGAATAGCCAGTTTCTCCTAAGAAGACGTAAGCAACTGAATAGCCTGTCTGTCCTAAGAAGAGTTAAGCAACTGAATAGCCAGTCTGTCCTAAGAAGACGTAAGCAACTAAATAGCCAGTCTGTCATAAGAAAACGTAAGCAACTGAATTGCCAGTCTTTCCTAAGGTGACGTAAAAAGCTGAATAAACAGTCCGTACTAAGAAGGCTTATCCACCTAAATAGCCAGCATCTCCTAAGAACATTTAAGTCAGTGAATAGCCAGTCTCTCCAAAGGATATTTAAGTAACTGAATAGTCAATCTGTCCTAAGGTGATTTAGATGATTCAATAGTCACTCTGTCCTCAGGATATTTAAGCAACTGAATAGCCAGTCTCTTTTGAAGAGGTTTAAGTAACTAAATAGTGAATCTGTCCTAAGGTGATTTAGGTAATTGAATAGTCACTCTGTTCTTAGGAGATTTAAGTAACTGAATAGTCAGTCTGTCCTAAGAAGACGTAAGCAACTGAATAGCCAGTCTGGGCTAAAAAAAACGTAAGCAACTAAATACTCAGTCTGTCGTAATAAGACCATAGCAGCTGAATAGCCATTCACTCTTTACAAGATTTAAGCAACTAAATAATCAGTCTGTCTTAATAAGACGCAAGCAACTAAATAGCCAGTCTGTCCTAAGAAGATTTAAGACACTGAATAGTCAGTCTGTACTAAGAAGGCGTATACAACTTAATTGCCAGTCTGTCCTAAGAAGATTAAAGCAACTGAATAATTAGTCTGCTCTAAGAAGATTTCAGCAACTGAATAGCCAATATGTCCCAAGAAGACGTAAGCAACTGAATAGCCAGTCTGTCCTAGGAAGATTTAAGCAACTGAATAGCCAGTACGTCCTAAGAAGACATACGCAATTGCATAGCCAGTCTGTTCTAAATAGACGTAAGCAACTGAATATCGGTCTATCCTACGAAGAATCAAGCAACTGAGTAGCATATCTGTCCTAAGAAGGCGCAAGAAACTAAACAGCAAGTCTGTCCTAAGAAGGCTTAAGAACCTGAATAACAAGAATGTCCTAAGAAGACGTAAGCAACTGAATAGTCAGTCTCTCCTGAAGAGATTTAAGTAACTGAATATTCAATCTGTCCTAAGGTGATTTAGGTAATTGAATAGACACTCTGGTCTAAGGAAATTTAATGAACTAAATAGCCAATCTGTCCTAAGAAAACGTAAGCATCTGAATAGCCAGTCTGTCCTAAGAACACGTAAGCAACTGAATAGCCAGTCTGACCTAAAAAGATTTAAGCAACTGAATATTCAGTCTGTCCTAAGAAGACGTAAGCAAACAAATAATCAGTCTGTCCTGAGAAGACGCAAGCAACTGAATAGCCAGTCAGTCCTAAAAAGATATAAGCAACTGAATTGTCACTCTGTTCTAAGAAGGCGAAAGCAACTGAATAGCCAGTCTATCCCAAAAAGACGTAAGCAAAAGAATACCCATTCTGTCTTAAAAAGATTAAAGCAACTGAATAGTCACTCTCATCTAAGAAGGCGTAAGCAACTGAAGAGACAGTCTGTCCTAAGAAAACGTAAGCAACTGAATAGCAATCTGTTCTAAGAAGGCGTAAGCAACTCAATAGCCAGTCTCTTCTAAGAAGACGTAAGCAACTGAATTGCCAGTCTTTCCTAAGGGGACGTAAAAAGCTGAATAAACAGTCCGTACTAAGAAGGCTTATCCACCTAAATAGCCAGCATCTCCTAAGAACATTTAAGTCAGTGAATAGCCAGTCTCTCCAAAGGATATTTAAGTAACTGAATAGTCAATCTGTCCTAAGGTGATTTAGATGATTCAATAGTCACTCTGTCCTAAGAAAATTTCAGCAACTGTATAGCCAGTCTGTCCTGTGAAGATTTGAGCAACTGAATAACCATTCTGTCCTAATAAGATTTAAGGAACTGAATATTCACTATTTTCTAAGAAGGCTTAAGCAGTTGAATAGCCATTCTCTCCTAAGAAGGCTTAATCAACTGAATAGCCAGTATCTTTTGAGAACATAAAAGGAACTAAATAGCCAGTATGTCCTGAGAAGATTTAAGTAACTAAATAGCCAGTCTCTCCTGAAAAGTTTTATGTAACTGAATAGTCAATCTGTCCTAAAGTGATATAGGATATTTGAATAGTCACTACGTCCTTAGTAGATTTAAGCAACTAAATAGCCAGTCTGTCCTAAGAAGACGTAAACAGATGAATAGCCACTATGTCCTAAGAAGGCTTAAGCATCTGATTAGCCAATATCTCCTAAGAACATTTAAGTAACTGAATAGCCAGTCTATTCTGAGAAGATTTAAGTAACTGATTAGCCAGTCTCTCCTAAGAAGATTTAAGTAACTGAATTCTCAATCTGTCCTAAGGTGATTTAAGTAATTGAATAGTCAGTCTGTCCTAAGAGGACTTAAGCAACTAAATAGCCAATCTGTCCTAAAAAGACGTGAGCAACTGAATAGCCAGTCCCTCCTATGAAAACGTAAGCAACTGAATAATAAGTCTGTCCTATGAAGATTTAAGCAACTGAATAGTCACTCTAATCTAAGAAGGCGTAAGCAACTGAATAGCCAGTCTGTCCTAAGAAAAAGTAAGCAACTAAATAGCAATCTGTTCTGAGAAGGCGTAACCAACTGAGTAGTCAGTCTGTCCTAGGAAGATTTAAGCAACTGAATAGCCTATCTGCCCTAAGAAGACCTAAGCAACTGAATAGCCAGTCTGTTTTAAAAAGATTTAAGAAACTGAATATCCAGTCTGACCTAAGAAGACGAAAGCAACTGAATAGTCACTCTGTCCTAGGAAAATGTAAGCAACTGAATAGCCAGTCTGTTCTAAAAAGACGTAACCAACTGAATAGTCAGTCTGTCCTAAGAAGATTTAAGTCACTCAATAGTCAGTCTGACTAAGAAGACGTAAGCAACTTAATTGCCAGTCTGTCCTCAGAAGATTTAAGCAATGAATACTCTTCTGCTCTAAGAAGATACAAGCAACTGAATAGTCAATCTATCCCAACAAGACGTAAACAACTGAATAGTCAGTCTGTCCTAGGAAGATTTAAGCAACTGAATAGCCAGTACGTCCTAAGAAGACGTACACAATGGCATAGCCAGTCTGTTCTAAGAAGACGTAAGCACCTGAATATCGGTCTGTCCTAGGAAAATTTAAGCAACTGAATAGCCAGTACGTCCTAAGAAGACGTACACAATGGCATAGCCTGTCTGTCCTAAGAAGACGCAAGCAACTAAATAGCAAGTCTGTCCTAAGAAGGCTTAACAACCTGAATAATAAAAATATCTTAAGAAGACCTAAGCAACTGAATAGTCAGTCTCTCCTGAAAAGATTTAAGTAACTAAATAGTAAATCTGTCCTTAGGTGATTTACGTAATTGAATAGTCACTCTGTCCTAAGGAGATTTGAGCAACTGAATAGCCAGTATCTCCTGAAGAGATTTAAGTAACTGAATATTCAATCTGTCCTAAGATGATTTAGGTAATTGAATAGTCACTCTGTTCTATAGGGATTTAAGCAACTGAATAGCCAGTTTGTCGTAAGAAGACGTAAGCAACTGAATAGCCAGTCTGTCCTAAGAAGACGTAAGCAACTAAATAGACAGTTTCTCCTAAGAAGACGTAAGCAACTGAATAGCCTGTCTGTCCTAAGAAGAGTTAAGCAACTGAATAGCCAGTCTGTCCTAAGAAGACGTAAGCAACTAAATAGCCAGTCTGTCATAAGAAAACGTAAGCAACTGAATAGCCAGTCTTTCCTAAGGTGACGTAAAAGCTGAATAAACAGTCCGTACTAAGAAGGCTTATCCACCTAAATAGCCAGCATCTCCTAAGAACATTTAAGTCAGTGAATAGCCAGTCTCTCCAAAGGATATTTAAGTAACTGAATAGTCAATCTGTCCTAAGGTGATTTAGATGATTCAATAGTCACTCTGTCCTCAGGATATTTAAGCAACTGAATAGCCAGTCTCTTTTGAAGAGGTTTAAGTAACTAAATAGTGAATCTGTCCTAAGGTGATTTAGGTAATTGAATAGTCACTCTGTTCTTAGGAGATTTAAGTAACTGAATAGTCAGTCTGTCCTAAGAAGACGTAAGCAACTGAATAGCCAGTCTGGGCTAAAAAAACGTAAGCAACTAAATACTCAGTCTGTCGTAATAAGACCATAGCAGCTGAATAGCCATTCACTCTTTACAAGATTTAAGCAACTAAATAATCAGTCTGTCTTAATAAGACGCAAGCAACTAAATAGCCAGTCTGTCCTAAGAAGATTTAAGACACTGAATAGTCAGTCTGTACTAAGAAGGCGTATACAACTTAATTGCCAGTCTGTCCTAAGAAGATTAAAGCAACTGAATAATTAGTCTGCTCTAAGAAGATTTCAGCAACTGAATAGCCAATATGTCCCAAGAAGACGTAAGCAACTGAATAGCCAGTCTGTCCTAGGAAGATTTAAGCAACTGAATAGCCAGTACGTCCTAAGAAGACATACGCAATTGCATAGCCAGTCTGTTCTAAATAGACGTAAGCAACTGAATATCGGTCTATCCTACGAAGAATCAAGCAACTGAATAGCATATCTGTCCTAAGAAGGCGCAAGAAACTAAACAGCAAGTCTGTCCTAAGAAGGCTTAAGAACCTGAATAACAAGAATGTCCTAAGAAGACGTAAGCAACTGAATAGTCAGTCTCTCCTGAAAAGATTTAAGTAACTTAATAGTCAATCTGTCCTTAGGTGATTTAGGTAATTGAATAGTCACTCTGTCATAAGAAGATTTAAGCAACTGAATAGCCAGTCTTTCCTGAAGAGATTTAAGTAACTGAATATTCAATCTGTCCTAAGGTGATTTAGGTAATTGAATAGACACTCTGGTCTAAGGAAATTTAATTAACTAAATAGCCAATCTGTCCTAAGAAAACGTAAGCATCTGAATAGCCAGTCTGTCCTAAGAACACGTAAGCAACTGAATAGCCAGTCTGACCTAAAAAGATTTAAGCAACTGAATAGCTAGTCTGTCCTAAGAAGACGTAAGCAACTGAATATTCAGTCTGTCCTAAGAAGACGTAAGCAAACAAATAATCAGTCTGTCCTGAGAAGACGCAAGCAACTGAATAGCCAATCTATCCCAAAAAGACGTAAGCAAAAGAATACCCATTCTGTCCTAAGAAGATTAAAGCAACTGAATAGTCACTCTCATCTAAGAAGGCGTAAGCAACTGAAGAGACAGTCTGTCCTAAGAAAACGTAAGCAACTGAATAGCAATCTGTTCTAAGAAGGCGTAAGCAACTCTATAGCCAGTCTCTTCTAAGAAGACGTAAGCAACTGAATAGTAGTCTGTTCTAAGAAAATTTCAGCAACTGTATAGCCAGTCTGTCCTGTGAAGATTTGAGCAACTGAATAACCATTTTGTCCTAATAAGATTTAAGGAACTGAATATTCACTATTTTCTAAGAAGGCTTAAGCAGTTGAATAGCCATTCTCTCCTAAGAAGGCTTAATCAACTGAATAGCCAGTCTGGGCTAAAAAAAGGTAAGCAACTAAATAATCAGTCTGTCTTAATAAGACGCAAGCAACTAAATAGCCAGTCTGTCCTAAGAAGATTAAAGCAACTGAATAATTAGTCTGCTCTAAGAAGATTTCAGCAACTGAATAGCCAATATGTCCCAAGAAGACGTAAGCAACTGAATAGCCAGTCTGTCCTAGGAAGATTTAAGCAACTGAATAGCCAGTACGTCCTAAGAAGACATAAGCAACTGAATAGCCAGTCTGTTCTAAAAGACGTAAGCAACTGAATATCAGTCTGTCCTAAGAAGATTCAAGCAACTGAATAGCATATCTGTCCTAAGAAGGCGCAAGAAACTAAATAGCAAGTCTGTCCTAAGAAGGCTTAAGAACTGAATAACAAGAATGTCCTAAGAAGACGTAAGCAACTGAATAGTCAGTCTCTCCTGAAAAAGATTTAAGTAACTGAATAGTCAATCTGTCCTTAGGTGATTTAAGTAACTGAATAGTCACTCTGTCATAAGGAGATTTAAGCAACTGAATAGCCAGTCTTTCCTGAAGAGATTTAAGCAACTGAATATTCAATCTGTCCTAAAGTGATTTAGGTAATTGAATAGTCACTCTGTCTAAGGAAATTTAAGCAACTGAATAGCCAATCTGTCCTAAGAAACGTAAGCAACTGAATAGCCAGTCTGTCCTAAGAAGACGTAAGCAACTGAATAGCCAGTCTGTCCTAAAAGATTTAAGCAACTGAATAGCTAGTCTGTCCTAAGAAGACGTAAGCAACTGAATAGTCAGTCTGTCCTAAGAAGACGTAAGCAAACAAATAATCAGTCTGTCCTAAGAAGACGCAAGCAACTGAATAGCCAGTCTGTCCTAAAAAGATATAAGCAACTGAATTGTCAGTCTGTTCTAAGAAGGCGAAAGCAACTGAATAGCCAGTCTATCCCAAAAAAACGTAAGCAAAAAACAATACACATTCTGTCCTAAGAAGATTAAAGCAACTGAATAGTCAGTCTCATCTAAGAAGGCGTAAGCAACTGAATAGCCAGTCTGTCCTAAGAAGACGTAAGCAACTGAATAGGCAGTCTCTCCTAAGAAAACGTAAGCAACTGAATAATAAGTCTGTCCTAAGAAAATTTAAGCAATTGAATAGTCACTCTAATCTAAGAAGGCGTAAGCAACTGAATAGCCAGTCTGTCCTAAGAAAACGTAAGTAACTGAATAGTCAGTCTGTCCTAAGAAGACGAATGAAAATGAATAGCCAGTCTGTCCTAAGAAGATTTAAGCAACTGAATAGCTAATGTGTCCTAATAAGACGTAATCAATTGAATAGTCAGTCTATCGTACAAAAATTTAAGCAACTGAATAGCCAGTCTGTCCTAAAAAAACGTAAGCAACTAAATAATCAGTCTGTCCTAAGAAGACCAAAGCAACTGAATAGCCATTCCTCTTTAGAAGATTTAAGCAACAAATAGCCAGTCTTTCCTAAGACGTAAGCAACTGAATAGCCAGTCTGGGCTAAAAAACGTAAGCAACTAAATAATCAGTCTGTCCTAATAAGACGCAAGCAACTAAATAGCCAGTCTGTCCTAAGAAGATTTAAGACACTGAATAGTCAGTCTGTACTAAGAAGGCGTAAACAACTTAATAGCCAGTCTGTCCTAAGAAGATTAAAGCAACTGAATAATTAATCTGCTCTAAGAAGATTTAAGCAACTGAATAGCCAATCTGTCCCAAGAAGACGTAAGCAACTGAATAGCCAGTCTGTCCTAGGAAGATTTAAGCAACTGAATAGCCAGTCGTCCTAAGAAGACATAAGCAACTGAATAGTCAGTCTGTCCTAAGAAGACGGAAGAAACTGAATAGCCAGTCTGTCCTAAGAAGATCTAAGCAACTGAAAAGCTAATCTGTCCTAAGAAGACGAAATCAACTGAATAGTCAGTCTATCGTACAAAAATTTAAGCAACTGAATAGCCAGTCTGTCCTAAGAAGACGTAAGCAACTAAATAGCCCTTCTGTCCTAAGAAGATTTAAGCAACTGAATAGCCAGTATGTCCTAAAAAGACGTTAGCAACTGAATAGCCAGTCTGTCTTAAGAAGAGGTAAGCAACTGAATAGTCAGTCTGTCCTAAGAAGACGTAAGCAACTGAATTGCCAGTTTCTCCTAAGAAGACGTAAGCAACTGAATAGCCAGTCTGTCCTAGGAAGATTTAAGCAACTGAATAGCCAGTACGTCCTAAGAAGACATACGCAATTGCATAGCCAGTCTGTTCTAAATAGACGTAAGCACCTGAATATCGGTCTATCCTACGAAGATTCAAGCAACTGAATAGCATATCTGTCCTAAGAAGGCGCAAGAACCTAAACAGCAAGTCTGTCCTAAGAAGGCTTAAGAACCTGAATAACAAGAATGTCCTAAGAAGACGTAAGCAACTGAATAGTCAGTCTCTCCTGAAAAGATTTAAGTAACTTAATAGTCAATCTGTCCTTAGGTGATTTAGGTAATTGAATAGTCACTCTGTCATAAGGAGATTTAAGCAACTGAATAGCCAGTCTTTCCTGAAGAGATTTAAGTAACTGAATATTCAATCTGTCCTAAGATGATTTAGGTAATTGAATAGACACTCTGGTCTAAGGAAATTTAATTAACTAAATAGCCAATCTGTCCTAAGAAAACGTAAGCATCTGAATAGCCAGTCTGTCCTAAGAACACGTAAGCAACTGAATAGCCAGTCTGACCTAAAAAGATTTAAGCAACTGAATATTCAGTCTGTCCTAAGAAGACGTAAGCAAACAAATAATCAGTCTGTCCTGAGAAGACGCAAGCAACTGAATAGCCAGTCAGTCCTAAAAAGATATAAGCAACTGAATTGTCACTCTGTTCTAAGAAGGCGAAAGCAACTGAATAGCCAGTCTATCCCAAAAAGACGTAAGCAAAAGAATACCCATTCTGTCCTAAGAAGATTAAAGCAACTGAATAGTCACTCTCATCTAAGAAGGCGTAAGCAACTGAAGAGACAGTCTGTCCTAAGAAAACGTAAGCAACTGAATAGCAATCTGTTCTAAGAAGGCGTAAGCAACTCTATAGCCAGTCTCTTCTAAGAAGACGTAAGCAACTGAATAGTAGTCTGTTCTAAGAAAATTTCAGCAACTGTATAGCCAGTCTGTCCTGTGAAGATTTGAGCAACTGAATAACCATTCTGTCCTAATAAGATTTAAGGAACTGAATATTCACTATTTTCTAAGAAGGCTTAAGCAGTTGAATAGCCATTCTCTCCTAAGAAGGCTTAATCAACTGAATAGCCAGTATCTTTTGAGAACATAAAAGGAACTAAATAGCCAGTATGTCCTGAGAAGATTTAAGTAACTAAATAGCCAGTCTCTCCTGAAAAGTTTTATGTAACTGAATAGTCAATCTGTCCTAAGAAGACGTAAACAGATGAATAGCCACTATGTCCTAAGAAGGCTTAAGCATCTGATTAGCCAATATCTCCTAAGAACATTTAAGTAACTGAATAGCCAGTCTATTCTTAGAAGATTTAAGTAACTGATTAGCCAGTCTCTCCTAAGAAGATTTAAGTAACTGAATTCTCAATCTGTCCTAAGGTGATTTAAGTAATTGAATAGTCAGTCTGTCCTAAGAGGACTTAAGCAACTAAATAGCCAATCTGTCCTAAAAAGACGTGAGCAACTGAATAGCCAGTCTCTCCTATGAAAACGTAAGCAACTGAATAATAAGTCTGTCCTATGAAGATTTAAGCAACTGAATAGTCACTCTAATCTAAGAAGGCGTAAGCAACTGAATAGCCAGTCTGTCCTAAGAAAAAGTAAGCAACTAAATAGCAATCTGTTCTGAGAAGGCGTAACCAACTGAGTAGTCAGTCTGTCCTAGGAAGATTTAAGCAACTGAATAGCCTATCTGCCCTAAGAAGACCTAAGCAACTGAATAGCCAGTCTGTTTTAAAAAGATTTAAGAAACTGAATATCCAGTCGGACCTAAGAAGACGAAAGCAACTGAATAGTCACTCTGTCCTAGGAAAATTTAAGCAACTGAATAGTCAGTCTGTCCTAAGAAGATTTAAGTCACTCAATAGTCAGTCTGACTAAGAAGGCGTAAGCAACTTAATTGCCAGTCTGTCCTCAGAAGATTTAAGCAATGAATACTCAGTCTGCTCTAAGAAGATTCAAGCAACTGAATAGTCAATCTATCCCAAGAAGACGTAAACAACTGAATAGTCAGTCTGTCCTAGGAAGATTTAAGCAACTGAATAGCCAGTACGTCCTAAGAAGAAGTACACAATGGCATAGCCAGTCTGTTCTAAGAAGACGTAAGCACCTGAATATCGGTCTGTCCTAGGAAAATTTAAGCAACTGAATAGCCAGTACGTCCTAAGAAGACGTACACAATGGCATAGCCTGTCTGTCCTAAGAAGACGCAAGCAACTAAATAGCAAGTCTGCCCTAAGAAGGCTTAACAACCTGAATAATAAAAATATCTTAAGAAGACCTAAGCAACTGAATAGTCAGTCTCTCCTGAAAAGATTTAAGTAACTAAATAGTAAATCTGTCCTTAGGTGATTTACGTAATTGAATAGTCACTCTGTCCTAAGGAGATTTAAGTAACTGAATATTCAATCTGTCCTAAGATGATTTAGGTAATTGAAAATTCACTCTGTTCTATAGGGATTTAAGCAACTGAATAGCCAGTTTGTCGTAAGAAGACGTAAGCAACTGAATAGCCAGTCTGTCCTAAGAAGACGTAAGCAACTGAATAGACAGTTTCTCCTAAGAAGACGTAAGCAACTGAATAGCCTGTCTGTCCTAAGAAGAGTTAAGCAACTGAATAGCCAGTCTGTCCTAAGAAGACGTAAGCAACTAAATAGCCAGTCTGTCATAAGAAAACGTAAGCAACTGAATAGCCAGTCTTTCCTAAGGTGACGTAAAAGCTGAATAAACAGTCCGTACTAAGAAGGCTTATCCACCTAAATAGCCAGCATCTCCTAAGAACATTTAAGTCAGTGAATAGCCAGTCTCTCCAAAGGATATTTAAGTAACTGAATAGTCAATCTGTCCTAAGGTGATTTAGATGATTCAATAGTCACTCTGTCCTCAGGATATTTAAGCAACTGAATAGCCAGTCTCTTTTGAAGAGGTTTAAGTAACTAAATAGTGAATCTGTCCTAAGGTGATTTAGGTAATTGAATAGTCACTCTGTTCTTAGGAGATTTAAGTAACTGAATAGTCAGTCTGTCCTAAGAAGACGTAAGCAACTGAATAGCCAGTCTGGGCTAAAAACGTAAGCAACTAAATACTCAGTCTGTCCTAATAAGACCATAGCAGCTGAATAGCCATTCACTCTTTACAAGATTTAAGCAACTAAATAGCCAGTCTTTCCTAAGAAGACGTAAGAAACTGAATAGCCAGTCTGGGCTAAAAAAAGGTAAGCAACTAAATAATCAGTCTGTCTTAATAAGACGCAAGCAACTAAATAGCCAGTCTGTCCTAAGAAGATTTAAGACACTGAATAGTCAGTCTGTACTAAGAAGGCGTATACAACTTAATTGCCAGTCTGTCCTAAGAAGATTAAAGCAACTGAATAATTAGTCTGCTCTAAGAAGATTTCAGCAACTGAATAGCCAATATGTCCCAAGAAGACGTAAGCAACTGAATAGCCAGTCTGTCCTAGGAAGATTTAAGCAACTGAATGGCCAGTACGTCCTAAGAAGACATACGCAATTGCATAGCCAGTCTGTTCTAAATAGACGTAAGCAACTGAATATCGGTCTATCCTACGAAGATTCAAGCAACTGAATAGCATATCTGTCCTAAGAAGGCGCAAGAAACTAAACAGCAAGTCTGTCCTAAGAAGGCTTAAGAACCTGAATAACAAGAATGTCCTAAGAAGACGTAAGCAACTGAATAGTCAGTCTCTCCTGAAAAGATTTAAGTAACTTAATAGTCAATCTGTCCTTAGGTGATTTAGGTAATTGAATAGTCACTCTGTCATAAGGAGATTTAAGCAACTGAATAGCCAGTCTTTCCTGAAGAGATTTAAGTAACTGAATATTCAATCTGTCCTAAAGTGATTTAGGTAATTGAATAGACACTCTGGTCTAAGGAAATTTAATTAGCTAAATAGCCAATCTGTCCTAAGTAAACGTAAGCATCTGAATAGCCAGTCTGTCCTAAGAACACGTAAGCAACTGAATAGCCAGTCTGACCTAAAAAGATTTAAGCAACTGAATAGCTAGTCTGTCCTAAGAAGACGTAAGCAACTGAATATTCAGTCTGTCCTAAGAAGACGTAAGCAAACAAATAATCAGTCTGTCCTGAGAAGACGCAAGCAACTGAATAGCCAGTCAGTCCTAAAAAGATATAAGCGACTGAATTGTCACTCTGTTCTAAGAAGGCGAAAGCAACTGAATAGCCAGTCTATCCCAAAAAAACGTAAGCAAAACAATACACATTCTGTCCTAAGAAGATTAAAGCAACTGAATAGTCACTCTCATCTAAGAAGGCGTAAGCAACTGAAGAGACAGTCTGTCCTAAGAAGACGTAAGCAACTGAATAGGCAGTCTCTCCTATGAAAACGTAAGCAACTGAATAATAAGTCCGTCCTAAGAAAATTTAAGCAATTGAATAGTCACTCTAATCTAAGAAGGCGTAAGCAACTGAATAGCCAGTCTGTCCTAAGAAAACGTAAGTAACTGAATAGTCAGTCTGTCCTAAGAAGACGAATGAAAATGAATAGCCAGTCTGTCCTAAGAAGATCTAAGCAACTGTATAGCTAATGTGTCCTAATAAGACGTAATCAATTGAAGAGTCAGTCTATCGTACAAAAATTTAAGCAACTGAACACCCAGTCTGGGCTAAAAAAACGTAAGCAACTAAATAATCAGTCTGTCCTAATAAGACCAAAGAAACTGAATAGCCATTCACTCTTTACAAGATTTAAGCAACTAAATAGCCAGTCTTTCCTAAGACGTAAGCAACTGAATAGCCAGTCTGGGCTAAAAAAACGTAAGGAACTAAATAATCAGTCTGTCCTAATAAGACGCAAGCAACTAAATAACCAGTCTGTCCTAAGAAGATTTAAGACACTGAATAGTCAGTCTGTACTAAGAAGGCGTAAACAACTTAATTGCCAGTCTGTCCTAAGAAGATTAAAGCAACTGAATAATTAATCTGCTCTAAGAAGATTTAAGCAACTGAATAGCCAATCTGTCCCAAGAAGACGTAAGCAACTGAATAGCCAGTCTGTCCTAGGAAGATTTAAGCAACTGAATAGCCAGTACGTCCTAAGAAGACATACGCAATTGCATAGTCAGTCTGTCCTAAGAAGACGGATGAAACTGAATAGCCAGTCTGTCCTAAGAAGATCTAAGCAACTGAAAAGCTAATGTGTCCTAAGAAGACGAAATCAATTGAATAGTCAGTCTATCGTACAAAAATTTAAGCAACTGAACAGCCAGACTGTCCTAAGACGACGTAAGGAACTAAATAGCCCTTCTGTCCTAAGAAGATTTAAGCAACTGAATAGCCAGTATGTCCTAAAAAGACGTTAGCAACTGAATAGCCAGTCTGTCTTAAGAAGAGGTAAGCAACTGAATAGTCAGTCTGTCCTAAGAAGACGTAAGCAACTGAATAGCCAGTTTCTCCTAAGAAGACGTAAGCAACTGAATAGCCAGTCTGTCCTAGGAAGATTTAAGCAACTGAATAGCCAGTACGTCCTAAGAAGACATACGCAATTGCATAGCCAGTCTGTTCTAAATAGACGTAAGCACCTGAATATCGGTCTATCCTACGAAGATTCAAGCAACTGAATAGCATATCTGTCCTAAGAAGGCGCAAGAAACTAAACAGCAAGTCTGTCCTAAGAAGGCTTAAGAACCTGAATAACAAGAATGTCCTAAGAAGACGTAAGCAACTGAATAGTCAGTCTCTCCTGAAAAGATTTAAGTAACTTAATAGTCAATCTGTCCTTAGGTGATTTAGGTAATTGAATAGTCACTCTGTCATAAGGAGATTTAAGCAACTGAATAGCCAGTCTTTCCTGAAGAGATTTAAGTAACTGAATATTCAATCTGTCCTAAGGTGATTTAGGTAATTGAATAGACACTCTGGTCTAAGGAAACTTAATTAACTAAATAGCCAATCTGTCCTAAGAAAACGTAAGCATCTGAATAGCCAGTCTGTCCTAAGAACACGTAAGCAACTGAATAGCCAGTCTGACCTAAAAAGATTTAAGCAACTGAATAGCTAGTCTGTCCTAAGAAGACGTAAGCAACTGAATATTCAGTCTGTCCTAAGAAGACGTAAGCAAACAAATAATCAGTCTGTCCTGAGAAGACGCAAGCAACTGAATAGCCAATCTATCCCAAAAAGACGTAAGCAAAAGAATACCCATTCTGTCCTAAGAAGATTAAAGCAACTGAATAGTCACTCTCATCTAAGAAGGCGTAAGCAACTGAAGAGACAGTCTGTCCTAAGAAAACGTAAGCAACTGAATAGCAATCTGTTCTAAGAAGGCGTAAGCAACTCTATAGCCAGTCTCTTCTAAGAAGACGTAAGCAACTGAATAGTAGTCTGTTCTAAGAAAATTTCAGCAACTGTATAGCCAGTCTGTCCTGTGAAGATTTGAGCAACTGAATAACCATTCTGTCCTAATAAGATTTAAGGAACTGAATATTCACTATTTTCTAAGAAGGCTTAAGCAGTTGAATAGCCATACTCTCCTAAGAAGGCTTAATCAACTGAATAGCCAGTATCTTTTGAGAACATAAAAGGAACTAAATAGCCAGTATGTCCTGAGAAGATATAAGTAACTAAATAGCCAGTCTCTCCTGAAAAGTTTTATGTAACTGAATAATTAATCTGTCCTAAAGTGATATAGGATATTTGAATAGTCACTACGTCCTTAGTAGATTTAAGTAACTAAATAGCCAGTCTGTCCTAAGAAGACGTAAACAGATGAATAGCCACTATGTCCTGAGAAGGCTTAAGCATCTGATTAGCCAATATCTGCTAAGAACATTTAAGTAACTGAATAGCCAGTCTATTCTGAGAAGATTTAAGTAACTGATTAGCCAGTCTCTCCTAAGAAGATTTAAGTAACTGAATTCTCAATCTGTCCTAAGGTGATTTAAGTAATTGAATAGTCAGTCTGTCCTAAGAGGACTTAAGCAACTAAATAGCCAATCTGTCCTAAAAAGACGTGAGCAACTGAATAGCCAGTCTCTCCTATGAAAACGTAAGCAACTGAATAATAAGTCTGTCCTATGAAGATTTAAGCAACTGAATAGTCACTCTAATCTAAGAAGGCATAAGCAACTGAATAGCCAGTCTGTCCTAAGAAAAAGTAAGCAACTAAATAGCAATCTGTTCTGAGAAGGCGTAACCAACTGAGTAGTCAGTCTGTCCTAGGAAGATTTAAGCAACTGAATAGCCTATCTGCCCTAAGAAGACCTAAGCAACTGAATAGCCAGTCTGTTTTAAAAAGATTTAAGAAACTGAATATCCAGTCTGACCTAAGAAGACGAAAGACTTGAATAGTCACTCTGTCCTAGGAAAATTTAAGCAACTGAATAGCCAGTCTGTTCTAAAAAGACGTAACCAACTGAATAGTCAGTCTGTCCTAAGAAGATTTAAGTCACTCAATAGTCAGTCTGACTCAGAAGGCGTAAGCAACTTAATTGCCAGTCTGTCCTCAGAAGATTTAAGAAATGAATACTCAGTCTGCTCTAAGAAGATTCAAGCAACTGAATAGTCAATCTATCCCAAGAAGACGTAAACAACTGAATAGTCAGTCTGTCCTAGGAAGATTTAAGCAACTGAATAGCCAGTACGTCCTACGAAGACGTACACAATGGCATAGCCAGTCTGTTCTAAGTAGACGTAAGCAACTGAATATCGGTCTGTCCTAGGAAAATTTAAGCAACTGAATAGCCAGTACGTCCTAAGAAGACGTACACAATGGCATAGCCTGTCTGTCCTAAGAAGACGCAAGCAACTAAATAGCAAGTCTGTCCTAAGAAGGCTTAACAACCTGAATAATAAAAATATCTTAAGAAGACCTAAGCAACTGAATAGTCAGTCTCTCCTGAAAAGATTTAAGTAACTAAATAGTAAATCTGTCCTTAGGTGATTTACGTAATTGAATAGTCACTCTGTCCTAAGGAGATTTGAGCAACTGAATAGCCAGTATCTCCTGAAGAGATTTAAGTAACTGAATATTCAATCTGTCCTAAGATGATTTAGGTAATTGAATAGTCACTCTGTTCTATAGGGATTTAAGCAACTGAATAGCCAGTTTGTCGTAAGAAGACGTAACCAACTGAATAGCCAGTCTGTCCTAAGAAGACGTAAGCAACTGAATAGCCAGTTTCTCCTAAGAAGACGTAAGCAACTGAATAGCCTGTCTGTCCTAAGAAGACTTAAGCAACTGAATAGCCAGTCTGTTTTAAGAAGACGTAAGCAACTAAATAGCCAGTCTGTCATAAGAAAACGTAAGCAACTGAATAGCCAGTCTTTCCTAAGGTGACGTAAAAAGCTGAATAAACAGTCCGTACTAAGAAGGCTTATCCACCTAAATTGCCAGCATCTCCTAAGAACATTTAAGTCAGTGAATAGCCAGTCTCTCCAAAGGATATTTAAGTAACTGAATAGTCAATCTGTCCTAAGGTGATTTACATGATTCAATAGTCACTCGGTCCTCAGGATATTTAAGCAACTGAATAGCCAGTCTCTTTTGAAGAGGTTAAAGTAACTAAATAGTGAATCTGTCCTAAGGTGATTTAGGTAATTGAATAGTCACTCTGTTCTTAGGAGATTTAAGTAACTGAATAGTCAGTCTGTCCTAAGAAGACGTAAGCAACTGAATAGCCAGTCTGGGCTAAAAAAACGTAAGCAACTAAATACTCAGTCTGTCCTAATAAGACCATAGCAGCTAAATAGCCATTCACTCTTTACAAGATTTAAGCAACTGAATAGCCAGTCTTTCCTGAAGAGATTTAAGTAACTGAATATTCAATCTGTCCTAAAGTGATTTAGGTAATTGAATAGACACTCTGGTCTAAGGAAATTTAATTAGCTAAATAGCCAATCTGTCCTAAGAAAACGTAAGCATCTGAATAGCCAGTCTGTCCTAAGAACACGTAAGCAACTGAATAGCCAGTCTGACCTAAAAAGATTTAAGCAACTGAATAGCTAGTCTGTCCTAAGAAGACGTAAGCAACTGAATATTCAGTCTGTCCTAAGAAGACGTAAGCAAACAAATAATCAGTCTGTCCTGAGAAGACGCAAGCAACTGAATAGCCAGTCAGTTTTAAAAAGATATAAGCAACTGAATTGTCACTCTGTTCTAAGAAGGCGAAAGCAACTGAATAGCCAGTCTATCCCAAAAAGACGTAAGCAAAAGAATACCCATTCTGTCCTAAGAAGATTAAAGCAACTGAATAGTCACTCTCATCTAAGAAGGCTTAAGCAACTGAAGAGACAGTCTGTCCTAAGAAAACGTAAGCAACTGAATAGCAATCTGTTCTAAGAAAGCGTAAGCAACTCAATAGCCAGTCTCTTCTAAGAAGACGTAAGCAACTGAATAGTAGTCTGTCCTAAGAAAATTTTGAGCAACTGTATAGCCAGTCTGTCCTGTGAAGATTTGAGCAACTGAATAACCATTCTGTCCTAATAAGATTTAAGGAACTGAATATTCCCTATTTTCTAAGAAGGCTTAAGCAGTTGAATAGCCATTCTCTCCTAAGAAGGCTTAATCAACTGAATAGCCAGTATCTTTTGAGAACATAAAAGGAACTAAATAGCCAGTAGGTCCTGAGAAGATTTAAGTAACTGAATAGCCAGTCTCTCCTGAAATGTTTTATGTAACTGAATAGTCAATCTGTCCTAAAGTGATATAGGATATTTGAATAGTCACTACGTCCTTAGTAGATTTAAGCAACTAAATAGCCAGTCTGTCCTAAGAAGACGTAAACGGATGAATAGCCACTATGTCCTGAGAAGGCTTAAGCATCTGATTAGCCAATATCTCCTAAGAACATTTAAGTAACTGAATAGCCAGTCTATTCTGAGAAGATTTAAGTAACTGATTAGCCAGTCTCTCCTAAGAAGATTTAAGTAACTGAATTCTCAATCTGTCCTAAGGTGATTTAAGTAATTGAATAGTCAGTCTGTCCTAAGAGGACTTAAGCAACTAAATAGCCAATCTGTCCTAAAAAGACGTGAGCAACTGAATAGCCAGTCTCTCCTATGAAAACGTAAGCAACTGAATAATAAGTCTGTCCTATGAAGATTTAAGCAACTGAATAGTCACTCTAATCTAAGAAGGCGTAAGCAACTGAATAGCCAGTCTGTCCTAAGAAAAAGTAAGCAACTAAATAGCAATCTGTTCTGAGAAGGCGTAACCAACTGAGTAGTCAGTCTGTCCTAGGAAGATTTAAGCAACTGAATAGCCTATCTGCCCTAAGAAGACCTAAGCAACTGAATAGCCAGTCTGTTTTAAAAAGATTTAAGAAACTGAATATCCAGTCTGACCTAAGAAGACGAAAGCAACTGAATAGTCAGTCTGTCCTAAGAAGATTTAAGTCACTCAATAGTCAGTCTGACTAAGAAGGCGTAAGCAACTTAATTGCCAGTCTGTCCTCAGAAGATTTAAGCAATGAATACTCAGTCTGCTCTAAGAAGATTCAAGCAACTGAATAGTCAATCTATCCCAAGAAGACGTAAACAACTGAATAGTCAGTCTGTCCTAGGAAGATTTAAGCAACTGAATAGCCAGTACGTCCTAAGAAGACGTACACAATGGCATAGCCAGTCTGTTCTAAAAAGACGTAACCAACTGAATAGTCAGTCTGTCCTAAGAAGATTTAAGTCACTCAATAGTCAGTCTGACTAAGAAGGCGTAAGCAACTTAATTGCCAGTCTGTCCTCAGAAGATTTAAGCAATGAATACTCAGTCTGCTCTAAGAAGATTCAAGCAACTGAATAGTCAATCTATCCCAAGAAGACGTAAACAACTGAATAGTCAGTCTGTCCTAGGAAGATTTAAGCAACTGAATAGCCAGTACGTCCTAAGAAGACGTACACAATGGCATAGCCAGTCTGTTCTAAGAAGACGTAAGCAACTGAATATCGGTCTGTCCTAGGAAAATTTAAGCAACTGAATAGCCAGTACGTCCTAAGAAGACGTACACAATGGCATAGCCTGTCTGTCCTAAGAAGACGCAAGCAACTAAATAGCAAGTCTGTCCTAAGAAGGCTTAACAACCTGAATAATAAAAATATCTTAAGAAAACCTAAGTAACTGAATAGTCAGTCTCTCCTGAAAAGATTTAAGTAACTAAATAGTAAATCTGCCCTTAGGTGATTTACGTAATTGAATAGTCACTCTGTCCTAAGGAGATTTGAGCAACTGAATAGCCAGTATCTCCTGAAGAGATTTAAGTAACTGAATATTCAATCTGTCCTAAAATGATTTAGGTAATTGAATAGTCACTCTGTTCTATAGGGATTTAAGCAACCGAATAGCCAGTTTGTCGTAAGAAGACGTAAGCAAATGAATAGCCAGTCTGTCCTAAAAACACCTAAGCAACTGAATAGCGGTCTTTCCTAGGAAGATTTAAGCAACTGAATAACCAGTCGGACGTAAGAAAGCTTAAGAAGGTGAATAGCTAGTATGTCCTAAGAAAGCTTAAGCTCCTGAATAACCAGTATGTCCTGAGAAGACGTAAGCAACTGAATAGTCAGTCTGTCCTAATAAGATTTAAGTCACTGAAAAGTCAGTCTGTCCTAAGAAGACGTAAGTAACTGAATAGCCAGTTTCTCCTATGAAAACGTAAGCAACTAAATAATAAGTTCGTCCTAAGAAGATTTAAGCAACTGAATAGTCATTCTACTCTAAGAAAGCGTAAGCAACTGAGTAGCCAGTCTGTCTTAAGAAAACGTAAGCAACTAAATAGCAATCTGTTCTAAGAAGGCGTAACCAACTGAATATTCAGTCTGCCCTAGAAAAATTAAAGCAACTGAATAGCCAGTCTGTTCTAAAAAGACGTAAGCAACTTAATAGCCATTCTGTCCTAAGAAGTTTTAAGTCACTAAATAGTCACTTTGTCCTAAGAAGACGTAAGCAACTAAAAAAGCCAGTCTGTCATAACAACTGAATAGTCAGTCTGTAACAGGAAGATTTAAGCAACTAAATAGCCAATCTGCCCTAAGAAGACTTAAGCAACTGAATAGTCAGTCTCTCCTAGGAGAATTTAAGCAGCTGAATAGCCAGTCTGCCCTAAGAAGACGCAAGCAACTGAATAGCCAGTCTGTCCTAAGAAGACGTAAGCAACTGAATATTCAGTCTGTCATAGGAAGTTTAAGTAACTGAATACTCAGTCTGTCATAAGAAGACGGAAGCAACTGAAAAGCCAGTCTCTTCACGGAAGACGTAAGCAACTCAACAGCCAGTCTGTCCTAAGAAGATTTAAGCAACTGAATAGTCACTATGTCCTACAGAGACGTAAGCTACTGAATAGCCAGTCTGTTCTAAGAAAACAGAAGCACCTGAATAACCAGTCTCTTTTAAGAGGACGCAAGAAACTAAATAGTCAGTTTGTCCTAGGAAGATTTAAGCAAAGGAATAGCCAGTCTGTCCTAAGATGACGTAAGCAACTGAATAGTCAGTCTGTCCTAAGAAGAGGTAAGTCACTGAATAGACCGTCTGTCCTAAAAAACGTAAGCAACTGAATCGCCAGTCTGTTCTAAGGAGACGTAAGCAACTGAATAACCAGTCTGTCCTAAGATGACGTAAGCAACTGAATAGTCAGTCTGTCCTAAGAAAAGTTAAGTCACTGAATAGACCGTCTGTCCTAAAAAGACGTAAGCAACTGAATCGCCAGTCTGTCCTAAGAAGACGTAAGCAACTGAATAATGAGTCTGTCTTAAGAAGATTTAAGCAACTGAATAGCCAACCTGTCTTAAGAAGACGTAAGCAACTGAATAGCCAGTCTGTCCTCAGAAAACGTAAGCAACTGAACAGCCAGTCTGTCCTAAGAAGATTTAAGCAACTGAATAGCCAATCTGTGATAAGAAGACGTAAGCAAATGAATAGCCAGTCTGTTCTAAGAAGACGTAAGCAACTGAATAGTAGTCTGTCCTAAGAAGATTTCAGCAACTGTATAGCCAGTCTGTCCAATGAAAATTTGAGCAACTGAATAACCAGTCTGTCCTAAGAAGGCTTAAGCAACTGAATAGCCAGTCTGTTCTAAAAAGATTCAAGCAACTGAATAGTCAATCTGTCCTAGGAAGATTTAAGCAAATGAATAGCCAGTCTCTCCTAAGAAGATTTAAGCAGCTGAATAGCCAGTCTGTCTGAAGAAGACGAAAGCACCAGAATAGCCACTCTGTCCTAAGAAGACGTAAGCAACTGAATAGTCAGTCGTCTGTCCTAAGAAGATTTAAGTCACTGAATAGTCAGTCTGTTCTAAAAAGACGTGAGCAACTGAATAATCAGTTTGTCTCAAGAAGACTCAAGCAACTGAATAGCCAGTCTGTCCTACGAAGACGTAAGCAACTAAACAGAGAGTCTGTCCTAAAAAGATTCAAACAACTGAATAGCCAATCTGTCCTAAGAAGACGTAAGCAACTGAAAAGCCAGTCTCTCCTAAGAAGACGAAAGCAATTGAATTGTCAGTCTATCCTTGGAAGATTTAAGCAACTGAATAGCCAGTTTGACCTTAGAAGACGTAAACAACTGAATAGTCAGTCTATCTAAGGATAATTTAAGCAACTGAATACCCAGTCTGTCCTAAAAAGACGTAAGCAACTAAATAGCCAGTCTGTCCGAAGAAGATTTAAGCACCTGAATAGTCACTCTAATCTAAGAAGGCGTAAGCATCTGAATCGCCAGTCTGTCCTAAGAAAACGTAAGCAACTGAATAAAAATCTGTTCTATGAAGGCGTAAGCAACTGAATAGCCAGTCTGTTCTACGAAGACGTAAGGAACTGAATAATAGTCTGTCCTAAGAAGATTTCAGCAACTGTATAGCCAGTCTGTCCAATGAAAATTTGAGCAACTGAATAACCAGTCTGTCCTAAGAAGGCTTAAGCACCTGAATAGCAAGTCTGTCATAAGAAGGCTTAATCAACTGAACAGCCAGTTTTTTTTAAGAACATTTAAGTAACTAAATAGCCAGTATGTCCTGAGAAGATTTAAGTAACTGAATAGCAAGTCTCTGCTGAGGAGATTTAAGTAACTGTATAGTCAATCTGTCCTAAGGTGATTTAGGTAATTGAATAGTCACTCCGTCCTTAGTAGATTTAAGCAACTGAATAGCCAGTCTGTTCTAAAAAGACGTGAGGAACTGAATAATTAGTCTGTCCCAAAAAGACGTTAGCAACTGAATAGCCAGTCTGTCCTAAGAAGACGTAAGCAACTGAATAGCAAGTCTGTCCTAAGAAGACGTAAGCAACTGAATAGCCAGTCTGTCCTAGGAAGATTTGAGCAACTGAATAGTCACTCTGTTCTACGATGACGTAAGCAACTGAATAGCCAGTCTATCCTAAGAAGACGTATGCAACTGAATAGCCAGTCTGTTCTAAGAAGATTTAAGCAACTGAATAGTCAGTCTGTCCTCGGAAGATTTAAGCAAATGATTAGCCAGTCTGTCCAAAGAAGATTTAAGTCACTGAATAGTCGGTCTGTCTTAAGAAGACGTAAGCAACTGAATAATGAGTCTGTTCTAAGAAGATTTAAGCAACTAAATAGCCAGTCTGTCCTAAGAAGACGTAAGCAACTGGATAGTCAGTCTGTTTTAAGAAGACGTAAGCAACTGAATAGCAGTCTGTCCTAAGAAGACTCAAATAACTGAATAGCAGTCTGTCCTAAAAAGACGTTAGCAACTGAATAGCCAGTTTGTCCTAAGAAGACGTAAGCAACTGAATAGCCAGTTTGTCCTAAGAAGACGTAAGCAACTGAATAGCAGTTTGTCCTATGAAGATTTAAGCAACCGAATAGCCAGTCTGTCCTAAGAAGACGTAAGCAACTGAATAGCCAGTCTGTCCTAGGAAGATTTGAGCAACTGAATAGTCACTCTGTTCTACGAAGACTTAAGCAACTGAACAGCCAGTCTGTCCTAAGAAGACGTAAGCAATTGAATAGCTAGTCTGGCCTAAGTAGGTTTAAGCAACTGAATAGCCAGTCTCTCCTGAGGAGATTTAAGTAACTGAATATTCAATCTGTCCTTAGGTGATTTAGGTAATTGAATAGTCACTCTATCCTAAGGAGATTTAAGTAACTGAATAGCTAGTCGGTCCTAAGGATATTTAAGTAAGAGGATATCGTTTGTTTTGAATTTCGTGTAAAACTACTCAAGGGCTACCTGCGCCAGCCGTTCCTAATCTAGTAATAATAGGGGGAAGGTAGCTAGTCACCACCACCCACCGCCAACTCTTGGGCTGATCTTTTACCAAAAAATAGTGTGACTGACAGTCACTTTATAAATCCTCAACCCTCAGATTACAAGTCGAGTGTCTTAACCACCTGGCCATGCCGGGCCTATATATGAGGGCCGAATAAGCAAATTATTATTCATTGTAATGACGATTATCCTACACATATGAACAACGTCTGAAAATACTCTCATAAATACGTGTAAAATCACTCGTACGTAACCATATTTTGTTCTTTGGAATTCGTATTTTCCACCTGAGCAGCAGAGACTTTTAAAGTTGAGGCACTTTAGAACTAATGACTAGTCAGTAGTATCTGCTGCCTATGCGACTATTCTTAACCAAACAATGACTTATAATTATAGCTCTCTCACAGATGAAAGAGCGAGGGGAGTTTAGGGCAAGTTGCGGCTCGAACATTTAACCTTCCGTTTTGCAACTTTAAAAACTAGCCACTTGCCTCGCACGGTCCACACAATAAAACAAAAATGTATAACAATTAAAATGCATTGAATCTTCAATTGGTTGCATTCTCTGTTAACAATGTTTTCGGCCGTAATCCCAACAGTATCTCAGAAGATTCGGCTGGCTCAGGAGATTCCGGCAAGTCCAAAACCCTCAAATTAAGTCTAAAATGCTTAATAATTTTCACAGGTGCGAAAATTAATAATAATTTACGTTTACGTTTTCAATTATCCTCCTCGAATTTTCTGGTTTATTTGATATTGAACCATTTCGTCACAAACATAAAGCAGGTTTGTAAAATATTGAAGATTTGTAAAATTTCGTTGAGATTGATAACGATTTTATTAACTCGCGGAAGAATTATGTAATGGTTTCTCCAAAAATAAAATTATAAATTTCTCGAAGATAGAATTTTTTAAAATTATAACTTGCATAAGAATTAATATATAGCTAGTTTTAAAACATTTGCAATTAGAGGATTAGAGGAAAAAATTATGCAACTTAGTTTAACACCTATATATATATAAGTGCTCCTATTACGTTTAAATTGATAAAGATACAAATAAAACATTATCTTGATAAATTAATATCAAAGATGTAAATAACGAAAAGGGCGTAACAAGAAAAGAAAAAGAGAGAAATTATTTTCTAACCATTAAAGAGAACTTATCAACTCAGTAGTAAAACTAATACGTACATAAACATATTTTCAGATGTCGTTATTTTTGTCGCCCTCTCAGGGTTGTTTGTTTCTTTTGAATTTTGCATAATACTACACAAGGGGCATCCGCGCTACCTGTCCCTAATCGAGCAGTGTAAGACTAGAGAGTGTGTGTTTTCTTATAGCAATGTTGGGTTATTTGCTGAGTCCACCAAGGAGAATCGAATCCCCTGATTTTAGAGTTGTAAATCCAAACACTTATCACTGTACCAGCAGGGGAAAAGATTAGAGGGAAGGCAGTCAGTTAGTCATTACTACAGGCTGCCAACTTTTGAGCTACTCTTTTACCAATAAAGAGTAGGATTGGCCATTACTTTATGACGCATCCACGGGTAAAATGGCAAGCATGTTTGGTGGGGCGAAGATTCGAAGTCGCGACCAAAAATTGCGAGTCAAACGCCCTAACCACATGACCATGACGAGAACATATAAAAAACTTGGTTGTTTCTGGCCTCTAGTGTTGTTTGTATACAACTCGCTGATGGAATCGCAAACTGTTTATTTCCTTAGTGTGTGCGATTTCGCGGGCGATAAAATAATCACGTTATTCATGTGACAGAACAAATACAGCTGCAGAGTCGTGCATGACAAAACCATATTTAACAAAGAAAGGTTTTGCAACTGACTGCTGCCGGGCAACAAACGCAGAATAGTAAAAAAAAACTACTTATACAACAACTAAAACCAAAATTAAACCAATATAAAGGAACACCTTTATAATAACCTAAAATCTAATTGCAACGCCACCTACAATCCCGTACATGTTTACACTCTAGTCCCTAAGACTGTGCCTGGCAATGGTCAGTTGCAAACTCTCTTTGGTTTACCTGAAAATGACCTAAGAAGGTCGAAATATCGTTCTCTAAATTATTTTAATACCCATACCAGTAGTCTTGAGAAACATTTTTACTTCAAGTGGGTTTCTCGTCATCACGAAAACCATGGTGAACGTTTCAGATAAAACATAACATTCATATCCCTAACTCAGAATGCTGCCCAGAAATAGAGCAACGAATCAAAAGCATACCCCGCCTACATAGGTTTTACTGTCACAGTTACAACTCCTTTACTGCTAAAAACGCAGATGATGGCTTGAGCCTTGGCCTTTAACAAGACGTGTTAGCCTTTAGGACACACCCACTCATATATCAAGAAGCCTTGTATGTGTAGCTTTTTATTTATGACGTTAAAGATAGTATGGTTGAAAAGCTTCAAGTCTGTTAAAGTGAGAATTATAACAGAAATTTGTGTTCTTATTAATAGAAATGTTTTATTCGGAGAATGTTTAGAAATTTATAATATTGATTTAATTATTATTCTTGAATTTCGCGCACAGTTGCTCGAAATCTTTCCGCGCCCGCTGTCTCTAATTTCGAAATGATAGTCGTTGGTGATGTCTAGCCTAACTAGAGACAATCAGAATAGTAGAATTTGATTGTCACTCCTATAACCCACATACAGCTCCAAAATAAAGAGCGCAGTTTTCTTTCTTTTTTTCGTTAAAGAAACGCGAACCAGGAACTTCAAATCAGTCATTCATGCCTATCAATGAGCCACGTTCGTAATTATTTTGAAAAAGATTCAACGCTGCCAAACTGTATGTTGTAACAGCGTTTCAAAAACAAACATTTTCTCAAAACAATTTCTTTAAAAATGTAATAAGCCGGGCATGGCTATTGATTAAAATGCTCGCACTGTGAATCCAAGGGTACATGGTTCGCGGCCCGGTACCACCAGAACACGCTCAAACATTAAGACCATGAGCACGCTGTAAATGTCACAGTCAAACAATGCTTTTCAGTCGTGTACGAGTATCTCAAGAGTTGAAGATGGGTGCTAACGGCTGGTTTTCTTCCCTTTTGTCTAGTAGTTTAAATTTAGAAACGGCTACGTGCAGATAGCCCTACATACGTATTAATTTGCCAAAAAGTTCTGAAGGAAATAAATCAAACTTAGTTAGCCTTGTTTCTAACGTACTGGTTATTAATTATAGCCTAGATTAGCATGACAGGTCATCCAAGATAGTGACTGGCCACTCTTATATAATCATAGCCTAGATTAGTATGACAGGTCGCCCAAGATAGTGACTGGCCACTCTTATATAATTATAGCCTAGATTAGCATGACAGGTCGTCCAAGATAGTGACTGACCACTCTTATATAATTATAGCCTAGATTAGCATGACAGGTCGCCCAAGATAGTGACTGGCCACTCATATAATTATAGCCTAGATTAGCATGACAGGTCGTCCAAGATAGTGACTGACCACTCTTATATAATTATAGCCTAGATTAGCATGACAGGTCGCCCAAGATAGAGACTAACCACTCTTATAAAATGCTTAGTTTTAGATCGCTTTTATTATATCTATTTCATTATCAATTAGTATGTTGTTATTGGGTTTTTTATCTTTATAAACTATCATTTTCCACAGTATAACTGGGCCTAAAACAATACTCCATATCCTACGCTCAACATCCTAATAAATTCACACCCAGTAACTAACTATAAATAAGAAACTGATCTTAAAATTCCTTGGGTTTATCACATTTTTAAATGTTCCTTTGGAGTTTAAGACGGTCCGTTAAAAAACGTGAACGAGGTTAATTCATCACGATGTGTATATTGAGTTCTTGCTTGATGTGATGTTAAACTACTTAGGTATTCTTATAAAGTTAATTTCTCAGACGTTATTATTATTAAGAGGTGAAAGCAGAGTTAAGCCTTGAAATATCCAGTTATTAAAGGAATATATTTACAATAGCGCGTTAGATGGGTTTCAAACCTATTGAAATGGCTCATGCTTTTAATCACAGTAACTATTCTTAAACGGTAAGTGTAAAATCCACACACGGACAATACGCACTTCTGTATAAATACATACAAATATGCAACGGAAATGAATCATGAGACTGAGATTCAAACAAGCGATATTAAGATACAGATCGTTAGCTCTTTAGAGCTTGCGTCATCTTGGATCGTCTGAGTGTCACGAAATTATACGACAGTATCTTTAATGACAGCATTTTAACTATGTCTTAAGAATTCTGTCTGTTTCCTTCACGGCTAAGAACTTTGATGGCTGATGGACCAAATACCTGAAAGTTAAGAAATGAAACAAAAGTAAACGAAGATAAAATACTTTAAAACGATTTTGATAATTGAAGTTAAACTATTTTGTATGTGGTTTTCCTACGTTTTTACATACCTCAATACTTTACAATGTACGTATGTATATATGTATCAGAGAATATTTAGTTGAAGAAATAGAAATAAGCTTCAACAATAAGTAATGCAGTTACGATTTGCGTTTTCTAGATAGTTTTTTTTTAATTATTTTAGAAGAAAAACAATCGTCCACAAAAAAAATACAGCACGGTTAATTATATTTTAAAACATCTAATTTCATGCGTGATTCGTGGCAGAAATGTCTGATAATTTTAGTATACCATTCTAAATTTGTCTCTGGTAACTTTCAACAACCTACACAATTTTCTGATAATTTTCAATGCCCGTTGTATGGGTTTTTGACAACTTACATAACCCGTTATGTCCGATAATTTTCATATAATATTCCAGACTTGTCCCTGATAATTTTAACAGACCATTGCAAAATTATTAAATAAAGTTTTATACACCGTTCCAGACTTGTCTCTGATAGCTTTCACAGACCATTGCAGAATTTTCTGATAATTTTTATACCCTTAATTCTAATCACTTTTTAAAGAGCTCCTTAACCAAAGAGCTTTTGAAAAAATAGTGACCCTTTCTTTCACTCGCCCATAAGAAAGAAATAAAATCTTTCTTTCAACGTTTTTTAATTGCGAATTATTTATGTATATATATGAACCACTGAGTTTCGCGCCTCTTCTGAAAATAATTTTACTGAGAAACAATACAAGTACCGCTTTTCAACTAAAAATAAATAATCTTAATTAAATACATACATTTTTCAAATAAAAAACTCATATAATACAGTCCGTGCATAAATTAAGTACATTATAAATGTTCAAAGAAATAATACTGGTCAATAAACTTTTTCGTTCCGTCACCCAGCGGCATGTCTGCTAACATATTTTATTCTAACTATATTTTTTTTTTTATTATAAAAGAAATGCAATTTATCTATCTCATAATTTCATACCTCCTATTTGGTTTATTGTCTTTTCTGTAAGGCTTAGGTAACTGTTTTCACAAATCCTACCGACTTTACACTCTCACTTTAAGTGGCGTCCCCCACAAAATGTATAAAATATTTTCGAAATATATCTTTTTACGTTTTACATTACACTTTATAAAATGAAAAATCGTGAAAATTTAGTCATTTTAGAATTATAACTTATCTCAAGATACTTTTATTAAAATTCGTACTGGCATAAGGTTCTTGTTTTTTTCAAAATATCTAACATGAAATGTATGTAAATTTATCTCTAACCTTAAATTGTCTAACCAGCATATAATTCACCACAGTTTATAGATTCCAAAAGATATATTGCGTTTATAAAGTTGTAATAAAAAGAGGTATTTAATAAATAAACACAAAGTTTTCTTATTACTATTCATTACGGTTTTGGTGTTTTTCATGTAACCTAAATGACATAAAACACTGTTCTTTCTTTCACAACTAAAAACAAACAAACACACACAAAAAACCTCCTTCAGAAAAATCTCTTTTTTTTTTCTTTTCTTTATTTAATAAACCATACAAATTTCAAATCTCGAAACCGGTAGAAAAAATTGGTAAAAAACTGTTTGTTTTTTGAATTTCGCATAAAGCTACACGAGGGCTGTCTGCGCTAATTTAGCAGTCTAGGACTAGAGGGAAGGCAGCTAGTCATCATCACCCACTGCCAACTCTTGGGCTACTCTTTCACCAACGAATAGTTGGATTGACCGTCACATTATAAATTCCCACGGCTGGGAGGGTGAGCATATTTAGCGCGACGCGGACGCGAACCCGCGACCCTCGGATTACGAGTCGCACGCTTTACGCGCTAGGCCATGCCGGACCTGCCACTAGAGCTATCGGGTATTAATAAAACAAGGGAGAAATGTCTTTTGATATTCAATGTTTTCTTATTTATATACACCAACACAGCACTAAGATTCACCTATGGATTTGAATAAGGAAACACTGGAAGATCAGAATTTTCCACCCTTCCTTTATTAATATTTTATACCGGTTTCATGGCTTGAAATTTATATAAATTATCAATTTCTTTTCTGAAAAAGTTATATATACCAAATGTATTATGGATCTGTGCAATTAAATATTCTGATAAAAACTTTCCTCTATCCTCAATTTCACGCTTACTTGTTTTGTAATACACTTGATTACATAATATATATAAAAGCTAACACATACATATATAATCAACGCCCCTTAATATTCCTGGCACTGAGACTTTAAGTACCTTTAATTAATATAACTCTTCTTGGTACCTCATGTTTCCAGCGTCATTTTTCCACATAACTCAATTAAATGTATCTGTTATTGCTGTTGTTTTGTTTCTTGGATACATCATTATTTTTCTTTTCTTTTTTTTTAATTTTAAAATATTTGTATTCAAAATCATGAAACAGTTGCGGTTGTTCAACGATAACAAACCTTTAGAGCTTTTTTTAATTACTACACTAGCAGGATTCAATTGTTTTTAGGCCCAAGGTTACTGGTGTGAGGTACAAAGGTCACCATGCGCAAGAGAAGTTTAATCACAACATAATCACTGCATAACCATAGTTAATTGAAGGGAGAATAGGCCTTGGCCGATTTGCATAATTTTACCAATTTCATGTGGATTCAGTAACATAATTTACAACAAACTTTTGGGGCTCTAATTTCGTAGAAGTGAACCGCATAAATAACGTTTCCTTTTATTATATCAGACCAACGCCAAGCACTACACCACTTATTATGCTGGTTTACATCACGTGACCTACGTTGGCACACCCGAGTCCAATCAGTTCCGCTAAGCTAAACCCGATGACATGACGTCATGTCCTCTTTTCTTCTGCGCGGTTCACACCTTATCGACGCTTTCCATCTCTCCGCCGCCATGTCACTAATAATAAGACGCCCTATTGAATAATAAACAAGTTACCGCAAAGCAAAATAATTGTTTTGATAACTGTAATTTGTTTTCTAGAGGTGAGAGGTCAGTCAGCTAGTCTACAGTTTCGTGTGATTCAGTAAAAGTCAGATATAAAACGCCAGAGATTGTAACCAGTGTTTGTTTGTTTGTTTGTTTGACCACATGTCTAATAACACCCAAAGATTAAGATTCAGAATATAAATATAGGTAATTCTTTTAGGCTAGAGCAAAAGTGCATGAATTAGTTCCTCTGTACTCAATGTTGATTCGACTTTATTTGAATGTATGCTACATATTACACATACAGAGGTGTCCGCAGAAAGTTTTTTCAGTGGAGGCAAAATAGTGTAATATTGTGAATTAAATTTTCAAAAAAATCATATACACATGTTGAATAGATACAACAAAGAATTGTATTTCTTCTAAAATACTTTCTATTTTAGACACCGAATTAAATTTGAGGGAACCCTAAACCTTCCAAGCTGAAGTAGGTGCTGCCCCTTGTATTGGAGATGTCCTCCTACGCTCAGAATGTGTATGCATGTGCGTTTTTTTCTTATAGAAAAGCTACTCCGGGCTATTTGTTGTGTCCACTGAGGAGAATCGAACCCTTAATTTTGAGGGTTTATATCCGAAGACTGACCGCTGTCCTAACAGGAGACACCTCCGCTGAGATGCCTGTTTATAACCACATAATATCCTTTCGTTTTCGTTAATATACCAACGAGAGAAGACCATTGCTGTTTATGTAGCTTTACTGGTTGCTGCTAAATCTCAAAACCAGTTCAGTCTGGTGAAGAAAAACTGAAATATTTACGACTTTGTGGGAACCTATATAACCAATTAACTGTTCCCTTCTGCGAGCGTTGTTGCGATTTTTGTATTATATATGCAAGGTGTATTCTATTTGCACATTGCATTACGTGTGTATCTAAGCATGAAATATTTTTCCACCGTTTAAAATTTCATTGTACAGTAGCATATACAAAAGTGTCAAAGGTTAGGTACATCATGCATTGTGTAGTAAATGTGCATTAGTGTCAAAGTCGGAGTGTCGAAGAGGTTTAATGCTTAACAGCTTTAAAAATATATATCCAACAAGAATGGCACTTTGAATTGGAAGTTCGACCTTATTAATATCTGAATACATGTTAATTATTTATTTATTTATTTTCTAATTACGTGTTATTTATTGTTCTTTTCATTAAAAATATTGGTTGTACAAGTTATTATATCAAATGTAATTAATTTTATTGTAACTTGTCGTTCATTATAACCTTTTAATGTTTTGTTTTTTGTTGTTTTCTTATGAAGATTAATTTGTTTCGTTGGCTTATAATTTGTATTTAGAACTAACGTAAATCTTCTAAACTGGCTGAACACCTTGTGAAATATTATTGGGTTTACGGCCGAAAATACTCTTAAGAGCAAGGATAAGCAACTGATACAACAACGAATTCTACTGAACTGAGGGAAATGAAGACAACTGTACGTTTCACAATAATTTTATTTACTACGACCACCGCTTCGTTAGTAAAAACTTCATCGAGTACTTGATGTTTCACCAGGTGTCGACGGTTTCGTTTACTCTGGTCCGAAATTATTATTATTTACTGTGTATTTCAACACACGACCCAAACAAAATCTGTATAATAAATTATTACAGATGGTTAATAGGAGGTTGTGGTCAACTGGCCGTCTATTACGGATCAAATCTAAAGCTATTTACATTAGTGCGCAGAAAATATGTCTGATTAGTTTGTTTGACGCCAATACCTGGTCAAATTATTGTGATCAGTTATTAGTCATTTTATTCAGATACCAACCATATATTCATAAGAACTGAGGTAAAAAAATAATTAGAAGCCACTGATTTTCAATGGGATATCCAGATCAGTTTGTACCGGATATGTTGGGTGGCCTTCTGATCAGACGTGTGGAACAGATATGTTCCATTTCAGTTTAAACTTGATTTAGATGTTTGAAGGGTGTATGAAGGGTTAGGTAAATTATGGAGTGTAAACATACATTTCATTAGTATCGAAGAGTGGATACTTTGAACAGTTCAGTTTATATCATTCTTTAAGGTGACTGACCGTTGTTACATTTAACAAAAACGTCGATAAGTTATCCGAATAAAAAAGAAATTCTCACATTCTGCCTACAGTTAAAAATACATCATATATGGTATGTTCATATTAGCTACGTATTTCATGAAGTTAAACTAAGGGGAAAAAACTTGTACGAAAATTCTAGGTTTATTTATGATAAAAATTTACTTTGTTCTTTTGAAAAATATATTCATTTTTTATTATTTAAAAACAACAACGAAAAACACTGCGTTTCGCCAGATTTACCTAACATCGTCAGATGAATACATTATAAAAAGTTTGTTTGCTTTTTGAATTTCGAGTAAAGCTATACGAGAACTATCTGCGCTAGCAGCCCTTAATTTAGGGGTGCAAAACAAGAGAGAAGGCAGCTAGTCATCACCAACCACCGCCAACTCTTGGGCTACTCTTTTATCAACGAATAGTGAAATTAATCGTTATGTTATAACGCCCCCACGGCTGAAAGGACGAGCATGTTTGATGTGACAGGAAATTATAGAAAGGAAACACAATTATGAGTTATATTCATAAACAAAATTTAAATTTAGGAGTTTTACAATTTTATGTGCATCGCTAGCTACTTTTATGATCACGTCAAAAACATTTTGTTCATTATTTTGTTTTTGTAAAAAGTCCATGAAAAAACTAACGTGTAAGTAACGAAAATATCCATCGTTGCATAAATCTTTACATATGCGAATGAAAAATACAATAATGAGAAGATTCATGTATTGTTTTGTGTACATCAGAGGTTCCCAAACTGTGGTCAGTAGCCCCCTGGTGGTTCGCGTTAGTACTCAAGGGGATCTGTAGTAACAAATCAAGTTTATGAAATTATCATTCACTGAACGAATAAACTAAAATGCTAAGACATGATAAAACTAATATAGTAATATATATTTATATCCTAAATTAATAATTGTAATTAACATAAATTATCTAAGGTATTTGTGCACCTGACACCGTTGCTTGCCGATCTATGAAAACAAGACAGTTAATTTCCAGTTGGATTGACGAATATCAAATAGAAGTGTAGAAATAACATAAGTGTGGAACCGGATCTTCGTTTGAAACTGTCAGACATTGACCCAGAACTCCACAAGGTTGTTTCAGTAAATCACAATCATCCTTCACATTAAAGTAAGTCGTAAGATTTAAAATAAAAAAATCCATATTCGTTGTTCTTTTCTTAAAACTAGAATTAAGTTGTAAAGGTAGTATAATATGATAGACCAGCTACACATGATAAAAACTATTTTTAAACGGCAGGTGGTCCGCCATTACAGTAAAGAAGTTGAAGGGGTTCCCCGATTGGTAAAGTTTGGGAACTCCTGGGTTACATTTATATGCAAAAACGGCTCGTTTGGATTGAGAAAATATTTTACATAGAAGAGCGAACAACGTTTCGACCTTCTTCGGTCATCGTCAGGTTCACAAAGAAAGAGGTAACTGACCGGAAGCTGACCACATGTTTGAAAGGGGTTGTGTAACTGAGTGTCGGAATGTAGAGGGCGGTGTTAGATGTTTGAATATATAATTTTATTTATTTTATTATTTTAATATAGGTATAAAGGCGTTCCTTTATATTGGTTTATTTTGGGTTTAAGTTGTTGTATAAGTAAGGCTTCTTTAATTTTGCATTTGTTTATGTTTGTTTCTTTATTTAGTATTTGAGTGTTTTCTATGGTTATGTTGTGTTTATTTGACTTGCAGTGTTCGACAACGTGTGAAGGTGACTTTTTATGTTCTTTGAATCTTGTTTCCATTTTTCTACTTGTTTCTCCAATATAGAAGTCGTGGCAGTTATCACATTTTATTTTGTTAATAATGTTCGTGTGGTGTTTATCAGTGTAGTTTTTACATAGTATAGACCTCAGTTTTGTGCCTGGTTTTTGAATAAATTTTGTATTAACTGGAATGTCATATTTTGTTACTAATTTTTGCCAATTATTGATTATTTGTTTGCTGATGTCAGGAATATATGGTATACAGCAGTATATGGTTTCGTGATTTTTTGATTCGTGAAATATATTTACTTTAGTTGGTTGATTTTGCTTTCTGTCTAGGTGTGTGCGTATTATGTTTTCTACGGTTTGTGGAGAAAACTTATTGATGTTGATGAAGTATTGTTTTATTTTGTCTAATTCATCGTTAATTTTATCTGGTGACCATAGTTTTATGGCTGTGTTTATTTGGTTTCTTAGTATGTTGAGTTTTTGTTTTGTTTCATGTGCTGAGTCCCAAGGAATGTATAGTCCAGTATGGGTGATTTTTCGGTGGATTTCTGTTTTAAATTGTGTGTCGGTTCTTGTAATTTTGAGGTTAAGAAATGATATTTGATTGCTTTCTTCCTGTTCACATGTGAAGTTAATGTTGGGATGTATAGAGTTAATGTGATTGAAAAAATCAAGTGTGTGTTCTGTAGATTTGAATCCCGCAACCGTGTCATCTACATATCTGTACCAGTATAGTGGTGGATGTAATGCTGTGTTAATTGCTTGTGTTTCAACTTGTGTCATAAAAATATTGGCTAGAACTGGTGATACTGGGTTGCCCATGCTTAGGCCATTTGTTTGTATATAGTTTTGGTTGTTGAACATGAAGTTTGGCTTTATCGTGGTGAATTATATTAGGGTTGCTAACTGGTTACTGGGAATTTCTATAGTTGGGTTAGGGTCTCGGATATAGAGTTCTAAGGCTATCTTGCAGGCTTCAGTGGTTGGAACTTCTGTAAAGAGGGATATAACATCGAAACTGGCCATTAAGGCTTTGTGATTAAGTTGATTAAGATTAGACTTGAAATTAGAAGAGTCTTTGATGAATGAGCTGGCTGATGTTATATATTTGGAGAATGCCCATGCTATGTATTTACCAAGATTGTAATTAAACGATTCATATGTGGACATTATTGGTCGTAATGGTCAATCTGGTTTATGAGGTTTGGGGATGCCGTATATTTGCGGTGTGCGTGAGTCGTTTTTACGTAGGTAGGAATAAAGTGTTTGTGAAATTGTGTTGGCTTTTTTCATTTGTAGTAGTAATTTGTTCAGTTGCGTCTCGTGTGTCTTTGTTGGATTAGTGTGTATTGGTTTAAATTTGTTCGTGTCTGATAGGATGTTATTCATTTTTTAGATGTATTCATTCGTGTTCATTATGACTATAGCGTTACCTTTATCTGCTTTTAGAATTTTTATGTTTTTGTCTTGTTTTAGGTTTTTAATGGAATTAATGTTTCTTTTTGTAAGATTGTTTTTTAGTTTACTGTTTTGTGAAATTATGTTGATGGTTTTGTGAGTTTACATTATTCAATATACTATGTCTATCCTACGAAGGTACGCCACCTATTGATGTAAGCTCATTATAAACACTTCTCTTTATACTGCTAAACATAGTATACCGACCATGAATGTTGTATGTTTGTTTAAATAGGTTGCTAACATCACCTATATATACTTGTACAACCCACAAACCTTTCTGTTGCATGTACGTCATTAACAACGTACGAATAAGTATCATCAAATGATCTAGGTCTTATACACACATTATACGATGTGGCTTAAAAATTTCTCGCAGTCAGCACTTGTGGCAGTTTTTCAGGGCCTTGTTTCCTACTCTCCGTTCGTGTGGATGACCAAAACCTTTTTTTTGCGTTGCATATTATTTACCACTTAAGCTGCAATTTGATGTCTTTATTGAGTGCATTTTCTGTTTCAGTGCACCGTGACCGTTTCGTGTTGCCAACTGATTGGTATTGTTAAACGTACTTTCAGTTATCATGTAATTATTCTAGCCAAATCTAGTGTTCTTATGACTAGTAATGCCAGTCAACAGTTATCACAACTTCTGTGAGAATGCTGGTTAACAATACATGATGGCATGTTTTACTTACGTATATATATTTTAACTTCAATCCATATTTGTAAAATAATCGAATTGTCAGCATTTGATTAGTGGATATCCCACGGTGGTATAAATAGTTATAAATAGTAAAAGCTAGAAGGATTATGGCGCTAAAATTCGGAGCCGGATACCGCACAGATAACCATTCTATAGCTGAAATAAACAATAACCGCGCTGTTCACACGTGGTTATAAGTACAACACATGTTGTGAGGGCAACAACAAATAAAATATTATTTATTATTGTTTGAAACGGCAACATGTTGAGGTATCTCTGAACGTTATGTTCTACAAATAAATTATGTACATTCAAATAGAAGTCATTATAATTTATATTACACGAAAATAAAACTTAACTTACAAATAACTAGAGTACCTTTTCTTTACCTATTTTAAAACATAACTTAATATTTATAACCTGAATGGCATCTTATACAACATATCAGCTAAGCAGCCATGGTTTGTTTGTAGTTAAATACAAAGTTACACAATGGGCTATCTACGCTATGTCCACCACGGGTATTGAAACCAGATTTCTGACGTTGTAAATCTACAGACATGCCGCTATACCACTGGGAGGCAAGCGGCAATATCAGAGATCCTAGGATTCAGGCGTAACTTTCCTTGCCTTGAGTGTTTGATCGAGGGGGAGGCAAAGAGTCAACAACAATATATGATTACCCATAACAGAATATCGACATTCATTATACCTTCATAAGTGAAAGTACATAGTGTGTTTAACAGCATATCACAAGGTCGAAGATTGAACCTTCCGATCCGCAACCAGGCACGCCCTTTAAAAACGGAAATGCACCACCAAAATACATATATGGCCAAGGTACAAAAAAGTGACTTTTTTAAATAGTTATGCAGGTTTCTCTCAACTAATAGAGTAATTACCTTGACGAGTGCACTTTCAGAAATGAGTTTCGTGATGTATGGTAATAATATAACCATTACTCCATGGGTCTTACAGTTCATTCCTGAATCACCAACAATGTTCTATTTTATGACTCTGGTTATGCACTATTGCTTTGTATTACAACTTCCAATGACTTTCAAATGACTTTTGCCTGGTAACCGAGTTCCATACTGCCCACACTCTTTACACGTCTTCCAAAACGTCTATCAACCTATACGGACTAAGAAACTCTGAGGGTTAGTTTTAGAAATCCAAAAGGTACAGAAACCCATAAGGTGTCAGCTACGACTTTCCATTTGTACTCGCATTTTATGGGGAAAATTACGTGCTGCTACATACGTGTGACCAGGTGCTTTCCTCGTTTGAGCCACACTACCATAATATTGTCCAATCTATACATAGATTCCTCTAGAGTCTAGACATTTCAACTTACCATTACGCTACAGAATACTGTCCGATGTCCGTTAGGTGACATTTGAAAAATACTTACATAATCTAGATAATATTGCTGAAGGTATTAATACAAGATGTATAGCTAAGACGACCACATACTGTAAAAGGATCTGTGTATAATATTATATGTGAATTCGACAGTATGTCACACTAAACTTCATCACAGACTATGTGACAACTAGTCCCTCTTTTCATTAGTTCATAGTTTCGTCACTGTGGTCTCTTCCAATTCCGGGCCCCCATGAAGAACAGTCAATGTCCCCCTAAAATGGGACTGTCGACTCCGATTACACTTTTTTATCTTATTAATAACAGCAGGAAACGAGTAATTAATTTTGTTGTAAATCTTAAGTTCGAATAAAAAGACAAAAATATCCATTCTATCAGCTCGGGTCATTTAAGTAAACAGGAAAGTGGACAGTTGTCCCCCCTTCCCTATCGGTGGGCCTGGTTATTTATAGTTCGCTCTTAGCTGAACTATAGCATTAAATGTAATTTTGATGAGCATCTACAAATTTTCCCGAGTAGACAATCACAACAACAAAATTATTTTCATAAGCTTACACAGTAAAAAGACAAAGACTACACAACTTTTTTGACACCCTGTTATGTTTATTGTGTCAAGTGTTTTAAGCACACAGTTACAGTATTCGAATGTTCTCCGTTTCTTCGCTTACGCTAGCAAAATACCAAGTTGAAGCACGTACAACGTGCACTATTACCACTAGAAACAACGAAATAAAACAACTGCCATCTACTTCTAATTTAAAAAACAAGAAAAAGAAAGAATGATGATGCTTTGTTCGAATCAATTTTTCGTTGCCCGAGGTAAATTCAGCAACGTTATATATATTTTACGTAAAGAAATTAAGATAATATAGAGATGTACCGACTGAGCAATATTTATGTCCCAAAAAACAAACAATAATTGCGACATCAACAACCGAGTGTTTAGAAGTATGAATGACGTATAAGCACGTATTCATGCGCATATACTCGTGTAACCTCTCTTTTTTTTTTATGTAACTCTCTAACTTCGGTAAGTTTAGTCTTAAATTGTCGCCGACATAAAGCAAATCATTCCTCTCTTAACAGATGCCGAGGAGAGATATAAGCAAGGTACGAGACAACTGGCGCCGCCTACCGGATATGGTTATTTAACTGACAGAAAACCACTATCGATTAATGTAGTCATTGAAACGTTCCTTCGCTAACAAGAAGGGCGGTAATATTTCAAGATTACGGTGACCCAATATGAGCAGGAAATAACCATTTGTAGCAGAGGGCCAATTAAGAGTATGCAAGCCACAAGTCAAAACGACAACGCCTTCATTGGTTGAAAACAATCATAGAACGAGTACTGTATAAATAATTAAAACGCTATTTCTTATGAATCATACAAATTATATTATATATAAGAGCATTACGTTCTCGTAAAATGAAATGAATATAAACCATCACGTATTTCATATTACACCTTAATATAAGGGTTACAGTCCTTTTGAGGAGGAGGGTATTATAAAATCGCAAACTTATCGATTTTTTCGATCCACAAATTGCATGAATTACTTCTTGTATAGACCATGAGAATAAATGGATCTAAAGATGGCCCAAAGATGGCACTAAACTTAATGTTCATAAAATTTATTACATCTTGTCCATTACAGGTCAATTATATACTCTTCCCCTTACTTGTTTAACAGAAACATGAAAGGCCTTTTGTGTGCACCGAATTATTTACGTAGGTTTTTTAACTTTTTACTTTAAAGACATCTTTTATCATAATATTTTTTGCTAATTACTCTTGAATGAAACAAATATAGCATTCACAAATCAGATTTTATCTTTAAATTATTATAAAACCTGAACAGACAATTCTCTGACTGCTTTATTATACCTTAGAAAATAATATAATCTCAATTTGGCACTTTTTATAAACAGTCGCGAGTGGAAAAAAAACGTTGAACTTCAAATTTTATTAAGAAAAATATAAGACAGCGTGAAACTCTAAAATGACTAAAGAAGTACGTTTACTAACAAAATTGTTCGTGGGCTCATGACTTTCTGCCAGCTCTGAGGTTTTTCTTAATACTATACGAGTTAACTACTTTAAAATGTCCCCCACTCCTAGAAACCGGGGTTTCGATACTCTAGGTGAGCAGAGCACAGATAGTCCTCTGTGTAGATTTGTGCCTAACTACAAACAAACACTTAAAAATGTATAACATACACACATACCAATACTGTAATTGAGTCCAGTAACTGCTGGTTTGTTCGTTGTTGTGCACAAAGCTACAAGGGCTATCTGTACACTGCCGACCACAGGTATCGAAACCCGGTTTACAGTAGTATCAGTCCGCAGGCATACCACTGTGTGACTGGGGAGATGATTGCTGGATGTTTTATATAGATTTAGTTTGTTTTGAATTTCGCACAAAGCTACATGATAGCTATCTGCGCTAGCCGTCCCTAATTTAGTAGTGTAAGACTAGGGGAAAGCAGCTAGTCATCACTAGCCACCGCCAACTATTGAGCTACTCTTTTGCCAACGAATAGTAGGATTGACCGTAACGTTATAACGCCCCACGGCTGAAAGGACAAGCATGTTTGGTGCGACGGGGATTCTCACCCGCGACCCTCAGATTACGAGTCAAAAGCCTTAACTCACCTGACCATGGTATTTTATTCCATCATACGATGTTTCAAAACATTATAAATTATGAGATGTGTCATAATCTCATAGAATTCAATTGCATTTAATATTAAATAGAAATGAGAATTTATTGTAAGCCTAACTTTAAAAATTATACATCCTGAAGACAACTCCAAGGGCTTAAGTTCCTAGGATTAGGTTACCATGTAAGCGTATGTATGGGACATGTCACTCTTCAATAAAACCACAATCTCATAAAAATAACAGCATTTCGGTTTTAGCAGCCTCCCCACTAGTGGTTCAGCGGTAAGTCTGTAAGCTTACAACGCTAAAAACTGCATTTCGATAACTGTGGTGGGAACAGCAATGATATACCACTGTGCGGCTTTGCGCTTAACAACAAACAATTTTAATATAACAGTAAATCATGCTGTGTTTAACTCACTCACGAATAACTATAGTAGAGTGTAGCTTCAGGCTAAACGAAGTAATTTATTACACTTCAGCAGTGACGGCCTCAAAGTCGTATTCAAATACCAGGTAATCAACATCAATAACAATCAACGCATTGCCATACCTTATTTATTCTCTAGCGGTTTAACGTATTTTTATGATCCACACAAAATCACTTTTCAAATTGAAATGTCATCGATCTCAATAAAGAAACGAACTCGATTTGTTTCGGTGAACAAAAACACTAACTATTATAACATCACTTGCTGTAAAAATGTCTTGTAGTTGTTCTATTATTTATAAAGATAAATGAGTCACCTCATGTCACGTCATCTTGTGAAGAAATTTTAAAAGCGACCGGATATGACGTAATAGATAAAAAAGGACTTCAAATAGAAGTAACGCAGTTTTATTTTGTCAGCATACATATCCCATTTCCGAAAAAAAAAAAAAAACTCATCTCTCTTCATCTGCAATTTTCCTGGTGCTAAACAGTTAAGGTCCGGCACGGCCATATGGGTTAAGGCGTTCGACTCGTAATCTGAAAGTCGCGGTTTCGAATCCCCGTCGCACCAAATATGCTCGTTCTTTCAGTCGCAGGACCATTATAAATGTGACGGTCAATCCCACTATTCGTTAGTAAAAAAGTAGCCCAAGAGTTGGCGGTGGGTGGTGATGATTAGCTGCCTTCCCTCTGGTCTTACACTGCTAAATTAGGGACGGCTAGCGAAGATAGCCCTTGGGTAGCTTTGTGTAAAATTCAATACAAAAAACGAAAGCTAAACAGTTGCAATAAACGTGCAGAATTATTGCTAGTAACCGTGGTGATAAATCATGTCCAACTATATGTAGAGTTTCAGAGAGAGAATGGTGGGCAGAGCACAGATAGCCCATTGTGTAGCTTTGTGCTTAATTCAAAAAACAAACAAACACAGAGAGAGAAAAAAACGAAGAAATTAATTTCCTCTACACAAGTGAAATAAACACAGTTATAAAATATAATTTCTTGTTGGAAATCACGCTCAATATCAGGTCATCTCACAAGTAATGTCCGAAAATTTAACACTGAAAGTGCGTCATCATTTCTGTCTTTGTAGAAGGCTTTAATGACTAAAATATGTAGTAAAACGTGTATAAATATGTTCAGACAAAGAAAGGAAACTAACCCAACTTCATCTTTTCAGATCATTAATCAAATAAACCCTTATGAAGATGGATGTGTCTGAGGAGCACATTAGGCATATAATGCTTTATGAGTTTAAAAAAGGCAATAGTGCAGCAGAAACTACACGAACTATTCAAAATGTTTATGGTGCGGAGTCTCTCAATGTAAGAAAATGTCGAAGGTGGTTTCAGAAGTTCAGATCAGGTGACTACAGCTTAAGTGATGCGCCATGTTCAGGTCATCCTGTTAAGTTTAATGATGACTTGCTGTTGGCCACACTTGATGAAAATTGTGCTGTAACAGTTGAAAAACTAGCACAGAAGCTTAATTCAATCCATTCGACAGTTCACCGTCATGTGCAACAGCTGGAAAATATGTCAAAACTTGGAAATGGGTCTCAATGACTTGGTAGAAGCCAACCGTAGAGCAAGAGTGGACATTTGCACTTCTTTGCACTCTCGTGAACGCAACTCACCTTTTTTGAACAGGTTAGTGACTGGAGATGAAAAAATGGATATATTATAAAAATGTTAAGCGTGCAGACAATGGCTCAATGCAGGTAAACTAGCTAAAGAAGAGCCCAAAATAGACCTCCATCGTAGGAAAGTCTTGTTAAGCATTTGGTGGGATGTTGTGATCCACTTTGAGTCGCTGCCACTCAATGTAACGACTACATCAGACTTCTATTGTCAACCGATAGAGCGCTTGAATGGTGTACTGAAAGAAAAAAGGACTGCCAATTGTAAAGGTGTTGTGTTACACCAGGATAATGCACGGCCCCATACAGCAAGGATCACATCTGCAAAGATTGAAGAGCTAGACTGGGAAAAACTTCCCCTTCCTCCTTATTCTCCAGACTTTGCCCCATCTAGTATTATCTATTCCGAAGTTTGCAGAACTATCTTGATAGAGAAAGAGCTTGGAACACATGAAGATGTCAAAACTACCCTCTCTACATTCAGTTCCTCGAATCCCCAAGAATCTTACAGAAATGACATTCAGAAGCTTGTGAATCGTTGGCAGGATGTAATTAATAATAATGGAACATACATTACTGATTAAATAACATTAAAAGCTTTTGAAACCCTTTCTCTTTCTGTGAACCTAAAATCGGACATTACTTCAGTGATGACCTGATAGTTTAGGTTCAGGGTATAATCCACATTGAAAGAATTGACAAACACTCGGTCAATCATTCCTCACACAAACCATCTACAGTTTGATATGGTTTGTTTTGAATTTCACGCTAAGGTACACGAGGGCTATCTGCACTAGCCATCCCTAACTTAGTAGTGTAAAACTAAAGGGAAGGCAGCTAGTCATCACCACCCACCGCCAACTCTTGGGATATTCCTTTACCAACGAATAGTGGTAAATTGACCGTCACATTATAACACCCCCACGGCTAAGAGGGATTCGAACCCGCGACACTCGAATTACGAGTCGAGTGCCTTAACAACCTGGCCATGCCGGCCCTCATCTACAGTTAAGATTACAATAGGATTATTATTGTACAAGGTGACGCAGTCCATCATCTGTTGTACACTTCATCTACCGTCCAAATTTGAACTCTAATACTGTATAATGCAGAAAGGTGAGTCAAACTTCAATTATGTTAAGAGTAATGTCGAGAAGTTGATCCAAACTTATGCAGTGAAAGTTCAAATCAGCACTATTAGTTAAACAAACATTGTCGTGTTATTGTTTTAGCCCTGCAAACGGCTCGGCATGGCCAAGCGCGTAAGGCGCGCTAATCGTAATCCGAGGTTCGCGGGTTCGCGCCCGCGTCGCGCCAAACATGCTCGCCCTCCCAGCCGTGAGGGCGTTATAATGTTACGGTCAATCCCACTTTTCGTTGGTAAAAGAGTAGCCCAGGAGTTGGCGGTGGGTGGTGATGACTAGCTGCCTTCCCTCTAGTCTTACACTGCTAAATTAGGGACGGCTAGCACAGATAGCCCTCGAGTAGCTTTGTGCGAAATTCCAAAACAAACAAACAAAGCCCTACAAATGCAGGTTTCGCACGTCTCTCATTACGCTTTCAACCATATTCATAAATTTGTTTGTTTGTTTGTTTGGAATTTCACGCAAAGCTACTCAAGCGCTATCTGCGCTAGCCTCCTTAATTTAGCAGTGTAAGACTAGGGGGAAGAGAGCTAGTCATCACCACCCACCGCCAACTCTTGGGTTACTCTTTATCAACGAATAGTGGGATAGACCATCACGTTATAACGTCCCCACGGTTGAAAGGATGGGCATGTTTGGTGCGACGGGGATTCGAAGGCGCGACCACCAGATTACGAGTCGAACGACTTAACCCTTCACGCAATGCTGGGCCTATAAAAACGTACGGCTTTGGAGGAACGTGACAGTACAAATGACTCCTAAAAGATATTTGGGAAATTCCGTCTTAATCGATATATCCCTAATCACAGAAGGAAAAAAAGGACCGGGCGTGTCTCAATTGTTATCGAGGCGAGCTCCGACTCTGAATTCGAGTGTTCGTTGTTTGCTTAACATCCCGCAAAAACATCGTTCTCTGCTCAGTGGATTTAAAAGGTCAAGCCCCTACTATAGAGTCAAACAAGAGTAGCCCAGAAGTTGGTAGGAGGCGTTAACTATTTGTTACCTTCCTTCTTACCTACATTTTCAAAAATTAATAACGGCTATGTAGAAGTAGCCCTCGAGTAGTTTTTGGGCAAGAAAAATAAACAGACCAAAGCATAAATTCAAGTTTCAGTAAAACAGTTCTATCAACCCTGAAAAAAGGTTCAGAAAAGAGAAAGGATTGTAAATGCTTTTAATGTTAATTAATCAATAATGTATGTTTCATTATTATAAATTACTTCCTACCAATGATTTACAAGTTTCTGAATGTCACTTCTATAAAATTCTTGGGGTTTAGAGGAAAAGAATGTAGAGAGGGTAGTTTTGACATCTTCATGTGTTCCAAGCTCTTTTCCATCAAGATAGTTTTGCACACTTTAGAATAGATAATACTAGATGGGGCAAAGTCTGGAGAATAAGGAGGAAGGGGAAGTTTTCCCAGTCTAACTCTTCAATCTTTGCAGATGTAATCCTTGCTGTATGGGGCCGTGCATTATCCTGGTGTAACACAACACCTTTACGATTGATCAAAGCAGGCCTCTTTTCTTTCAGTGTAACATTCAAACGCTCTAACTATTGACAACAGAAGTCTGAATGTTTCGTGTAGTTTCTGCTGCACTATTGCTTTTTTAAACTCATAAAGCATTATATGTTTAATGTGCTCCCCAGACACATCCATCTTCATAAGGGTTTATTTGATGATTGATCTAAAAAAGTAAGTTGGGTTAGTTTCTTTTATTTATCTGAACATTTTTATACACATTAAAGACTTCTACAAAGAGAGAAATGATAATGCACTTTCTGTGTTAATTTTTCAGGCATTACTTATGGGATGACCTGACAAGTAAGAAAAATACAGAAAGTATTTTGTGGGGATTCGAATTATCTCAGGAGATTTGAAACTGATAATTCTATTGAGATTGAAAGCGTGACCCCCAGAAATCAGTACATATAAACTTCAAATGGGGGAATTCCAGTTAAACAAAAGGGTGGGATAAACATATACTCTTGCGATATATTCTTAAACTCCACCCTGATCTTACAATTACCAACATATTACAATACTGGGAGTATACATAACGTCGACCTGCATATAGTTCGACGATACTTCATAATACACCCCCTTCACTCCTCTTTATAAAGTCGTATGAACCATGTTAAGCCACTAAGTTATGAACAGAAGGGTGTGTGTTTTCATTACAGCAAAGCCACATCAGATTAAGGCCCGGCATGGCCAGGTGGGTTAAGGCGTGCGACTTGTAATCTGAGGGTCGGGGTTCGTATCCCCGTCGCACCAAACATGCTCGCCTTTTCAGCCGTGATGGCGTTATAATGTGACGGTCAATCCCACTATTCGTTGGTAAAAGAGTAGCCCAAGAGTTGGCGGTGGATGATGATGACTAGCTGCCTTCCCTCTAGTCTTACACTGCTAACTTAGGAACGGTTGGCGCAGATAGCCCTCGAGTAGCTTTGCGCGAAATTCAAAAACAAACAAACACATCAGGCTATCTACTGAGTCCACCAAGGGGAATTGAACCCCTAATTTTAGCGTTGTAAATCCGTAGACTTACTGCTGTACTAGCGGGGGACCTAAACAAAAGGGTAGAACGAGCTGTGATTTTCTACATTAAAGAAACGCAATATTAAACACACAATTTATTTCTGAGTTATTTCTCTACTGGAATTTCGGCAGTCACTTCCAGAATATAATAAAAACTCTCACGGTGATTTCACATTACTTCGGGAAGTGCTTGTGTATTGATTATGTACATTTAAACGTGGGTATAATAATTCTATCATTCGTTTGTTATTAAGAACAAATTTAAACAATGAGCTGTCTGTGCTATGCCCAAACCACTAGTATGGAAACCTATCCTTTAGTCTGATAAGCCCTCACTTGTGAGGTGGAAGGTTATATACAGACAAAATGCGAATTGCTAATTAGGATTGTCGCCTGTTTTGTGAAAGTGGGACTTCGCGGGGATCTCCCGTTTCCCCCCACATCTAATTCACCAGCTCATTTGGATTTTACGATCTCAGCCACCAGGTGGTCCCGTTGGATTAATGTTTTGTCCGAACACTGCTGACTTACTTCTTACCATCTTCAAACAAACATCACATTATAAAAGTCGCCATCATCATCTTAGCCGCCTACGCCCTAATCTTGGCCTTCACCCGGACGTTTGTCCGGTCTTATGACAAACACTCACCGAATCCTTCAGTTAGTAAACACTAAGAACCACAGACATTCTAATCATTAAATTCCTCGAAATTTCTATAACATATTGGATAATCATATCCTGAACACCACACTAATTTGATAACGAGGATTGAGGAGATTTATAATATTAAAAGTACACACCGTACCCAACAATAAAACAATCTCTTATGAAGGTGAAAGCACTCGTTATTTTAGAAAAACGAGAAAATATTTAAAAGAAATTCAATATTTCTTACCAAAATGTCCCCCGCTGGTACAGCGATAAGTCTACGAACTTACAACGCTAAAATCAGGGGTTCGATTCCCCTTGGTAGACTCAGCAGATAGCCCGATCTGGCTTTGCTATAAGAAAACACATATTCACTCTTGTCACAATATTGAACTAATTGCAGTTCTATAGATCTGACATTTTCGTTATCTCCGCATCTGTAATTAGTTTTGTGTTCAGTCGGCCAAGATTTCAAATTCTGAACCATAATGAACTTTATATTAATTAAAAGATGTATTATAAAGGTAAATGAAATTGGCTTTGTTACTTTCTAGAATAGACTTCAGTTCTGATTTTCGCAAATAGCTTACTTTAATCACTAATGATCAACAACCCTCGGATGGAAATGGACACGTGTAGACTATAAAAGCAATCAGTTCGCACTGGAAATTCTGCGTTGAAACTTTTGTTTTCCCATTTTATAGTTTATTTGTTTTGAATTTTCCCCAAAGCTACACGAGGGCTGTCTGCGCTAGCTGTCCCAAATTTAACAGTGTAATACCAGAGGGAAGGCAGCTAATCATCACCACTCATTGCCAACTCTTGGGCTACTCTTTTACCAACGAATAGTGGGATTGACCGTTACATTATAACGGCCCTACGGCTGAAAGGAGGAGCATTTTTGGTGCGATGGGGTTTCGAACCCGCAACTCTCGGATTAGTCGGGCACATAGTTGAAAATTATTATAGTCGTACTATACGATAAACAACTTCTTTTCTTCACGACACACACACTCTGATACAATCTTCATGTCTGTATCCATAACAGTTTTATAACCCACGTTATTTGCGATTTCTGGAATTGTAACGAGGTATAAATTATCCCCTCTTCCAAAAAAAAAAAATGAAATCTTTTAAACGTTAAGATACAAGAATGCCAAAATTCGATAATAATACCGGGAAAAGGCCATTTAATTTTAATTTATTGAATTTTAAGCATATTTTGAGAACATTGCCAATGTGCCAAGTGGTTATTTATCCCCAACTTAAAACAAGAAAAACAAGTCCTGTAATTAAAGTACATGGCTGCACCTTCATTAATACGTGTCGCTTCGTTTTCTTGTAAAACATTTTAACCAAATAAAAGTTGCCTAGTATTAAAAAACGTGTTACTTCTGCTTATATTGAAAGACCAATTTGATCCGGGTTTCAAATCTATGAAGCTGTGACAACACGTGTAGCTGAGTTAATCTACATCAATCGGCTGTGTCGTGTAACGTGCAAAAGACTTGGACACAAATTAATGTTTATGTTCAAGTACCTTTTCTTTATCACTTAATTCGTGCTCTTCTGTCGACAAGATGGCAAAACAACGAAAGATGACTAGCTCGTTAGAGCTTGTTCGGTATCGTCAGGCCCGCGGGCCACATGCACCGGACACTCCCAAACGACATCATTGCAGTAGTGAGCGCCATGTCAATGAGAATTGATTGTGCACGAGTTGATTGCTTGTGACCCAGCTATCACGAGTTGTCATCAGTCTTAGACAGATAAAAAAAGACGAAAAAATACTAGTTCGAATTTCTTAATGTGAGCCAAGAGTTTAGCCCGAGGCTTAAGGGAACCAAAACGACTTGCATATGCCTTGATTCCTGGCTCTGATTAGTGTCTCTGATTGGCGACTTGTCATCGTCCATCTGAAGATGCCTAACAGTTTGAAAACCCACAAGAAGAGCTCTCCTATCGTTTCTTCCATCACAAATATTTAACTTCGACTCAACTATAGAATGGCGACGGTGAAATGCCAGAGCCTTCAGGGTACATCTGCGTGGTTAATTAGTGATGTGCAGGTTGGCTAGGTTCCTCACACAGTCGCTAGAGGGTACTCTTGAGGCAGTCAGTGATTGGTGAAACAAATACTTATTTGTGTTCTTTCTGGACCGAGAGAATAAGTGGGAAATAACAGAATGTCGAAAAGCCTAAAGGAAACTATTAAATCGCTTTTCAGTTTACTTCAATGTATGTAGCTACTCGATTCGTTGTTTTTTCTGACCATAATGAAGCAAATATTCAAGATGTAGCCAATAAAACGCTGGATCAAACGTTACGTAGACATACATATAAATCGTAATGAAAACCGTGGTCCATTCTCTGTGTGTAAAAGTTTATAGCTCTTTAACTGCTTGTATTACTATTGCTAATAAAGGTTCGCCACAAACCCAAGTGCTGTTCTACACACAACTAATTAAAAACTGTTTCTTTACTCCAAAACTACTGCAACAAACACACTTTTTTAACTACAATATATATAGAATTTCAGAAAGGGTCATCAGTATTAAACAAATAAAAAAGACGAAAAAATACAAGTTCGAATTGCATCAAACAATAACATCACCACTATTTTTCTAATTTATTGAATTTCAGAGAGGGCTATTGTTGAAACAAAAATTTAAGACAAGTAAGCTACCATGTAGACATACTTCAAATTAAAATGTCCTCAACGCGATATTAACCATCTACCCGTGTATATAATGTTAACTGTGTGAAACGTGGTTAATTAAAAATAAAACGTGTATTTTAGAGTTCATGTTCGGAAATTTCACGATTGATAACACTCAACATGAAGAGTTTAGCCCCCCCAAAAAAAAAAAAAAAAAAACAATATTGCGATTTCATTATTAACCGCAACAGCAATCACTCTTGTCGGTTAGGTAGAAGGAAAGTACTTCATACAAAGCATCAAACTTAAATATTTTTCTTCTAATGCCAAACGAACTTGTATGGCATAAATTACACGTACAAATTTTTCACACAAAAAGAAATATTTACCCTTTTCCAGTGTCAGATCAAGACGACCGTAAGGCCTAGATACCTTTTTGTAGGCCCTACCAGCCGTATAAGTTAAACCAAAGATTAACTTTCAAAAAAAAATTCATGGGCCATAGTTTTCGTAGGCTCTAGGCACTGTGCCTAATAAATAATCAAGTCCTATCCGGTTCTTACATAAACACAAGAATATGAATAAACACATGTGTTTACTGTTGTTATATAAATATATATAAGTGGCAAAATAATAATAATGACGCGTACATTGTTATACAAGCACTGACCGTGTGAAGTTAAGCACAAAGTAACGCAATGGGCTATCTGTGCTATACCTACCACAGATTATATCTGGTATTGCAATCCACAAACATGCCGCTGTGGCACTGGGTAATTCCAAACACTGTAATAGTTAGAGTAAATGAAACATGAGAACACTGCGCTTATACATACATACATAGAAGCTCAAGATATGCCTTAAGAATGTTTCAACGGCATAATTATATTTCAACTTCATTTTTTAATACATGACGTATTACTGGACCTCATATATACAGACCTAGCAACATGTGATACAAAAAACGGAGGGTATTCATGTAAATACATGTAGTATTGGCCTTGGAAGAAAATGTTTTAACCTTAAACGTGATCTTTATTATACAGTTATCCACTTTAATTTATGGGTGTGTGAATTTTCGAACTGTACAATATGAAAAACCAAACAAAATCAAATGTGTATACTGTTGTCATATATATACACAGAGACAAGTACAAAAAAAACTGAATAAACGTGTGTGTATGTGCCTATATACATATATATATCGCCTGAAAAGGAATGACTACAATAAACAAGTAATATATAACTGAACTATTATAACATACACGCCACACAAGACAACCGGAATAAATATCCAAGATTAACCTCTCACCTTCGACATTGCACGTGTTTCACCTCAATACTTAACAATGTTCAGTAATCGGTAATAATGAAATTATAAACTTGCTTTGTTACTGGTAGAAAACAGCCGCGCTTTTTAACATTGTGTTTACATGATGCGCTAAATCGAAAATATCTTTCTGCTCATGCAATTTCTATTTTGTTTCCCCTATTCAATTTAGTCTAAATACTAAAACAGTTAATATTCTGTTTGAAATAGTGATTTCCTATGCCAAGAGTGGTATCATTTAAGTTTGAAATTGTAAAACGTGAAGAATTTTGGGCACACCCCGCCCCAAAATGCTATCTAATACAGCTTGAATGCTACTGTTTCAGAAAAGTTTTCCGTTTTTCTGAAGCCCGGCATGGCCAGGTGGGTTAAGGCGTTCGACTCGTAATCTGAGTGTCGTGGGTTCGAATCTCTGTCACGCCAAACATGGTCGCCCTTTCAGCCATAAGGGCGTTATAATGTGACAGTCAATCCTACTATTCGTTGGTAAAAGAGTAGCCCAAGAGTTGGCGGTGGGTGGTGATGACTAGCTGCTTTCCTTCTAGTCTTACACTGCTAAATTAGGGACGGATAGCGCAGATAGCCCTCGTGTAGCTTTGCGTGAAATTCAAAACAAACCAGACCATTTTTTGGAAGTTATCGTAGCCATAGAAACCCACTGGAAGGACAACAAGTTTTCTAAATTATGGTTAAAAACCTGGCATACGGGATCACGTGAAAAAGTTTAAATGTTTTCAGATTAGACACAAAACTCTAGTTTTAAATCAAGCTTTTTATGTGATTAGAAGATTTATAACCGTATACGAACGTTGGATGTGTGTACTAGACCTCGTAGCTAATTAAAAAAAAAAAGAGTTTTAGACTTCTCTGGCCTGTGGTCATCCAAACTGACACACACTGTTTAAAACTTGTCAAAATAAAAACTTCTCCAATCAACCCTTTGTTTAACGTCTCCTTTTACCTACCCAAGACAAGAATACAAATTGTGAATTAGGGTGTTTTTTGCGTATAAGTGATTTTTCTTTTTTGACATGGAAGTTTTAAAGAAGATACATTAACTCGTCATCAGTAATAAATTTGAAATTCTTTTATAGCATTAGACAAATATACATCATTTACGATAGAGGCTGACGAGAAAGGGCGTCTTGTCATGCAGAAATATTCTTCATCATTGAACAAAAAAAAGTGTTCAAAATAAATGTTCTTAACTCGAAAACGGTTTGACTGATAAAAATACACTCAATTATTTTGGTGTCAAATTTCTATCCTGACGAATTATTTGTTTGTTTTTTTAATTTCGCGCAAAGCTACACGAGGGCTATCCGTGCTAGCCGTCTCTAATTTAGCAGTGTAAGACTAGAAGGAAGACACCTAGTCATCATCGCCCTGCGCAAACTCTTGGGATACTCTTTTACCAACGAATAGTGGGATTGACCGTAACTTATAACGCCCCTATAGCTGAAAGGACGAGCATATTTGGTGTGACGGGGATTCGAACCCGCGACCCTGTTGTTTTCAGTGTTTACAAACTTCATTAAAGTTTCTAAGCTAGTTTCAGTTTTTAATTTCTCAGCAAGGGAATGTCGTATTCTATGTTATTTAGTAGGTGCTTTCTCCAGGGAAAGGATGACTCTCCCCACCATTCAATCTTTTTATAAATAACTCCGTCCCTCCCCCTATCTTGGTTTCCAAAATACCACCCCCAGCAATAGGCGACTGCCACTGGAAGTTTACGTCTATCAGAAATGACTGGACCGATCCACCAGAATCAGGCGTTTATCAGCAACAGCTAAACTGGCTTACAAAATTAATCATTGAAATTATACTGCTCTCAATAAATGTTAGGCCTATAGATTTAATCACAAAAATTAAACTGTTTTTAGGTACAGTTTGGCCTACAGATTTAAGCTTAATACCTGAATAAGGCTAAATTAAATAGTACATAGAAACGGCAAGAAATAATGTTAACAGAAAGTGGAAACTAGGCCAACATAGTTAATTCCGATATCGTTATTAAACTTGACTATACCTACGGAATTAATAGTCATAAAAGAGTTGAAAAATTAAATGATCTACTTACTACATGTACGGTATGTAACAGGACAATTTTAACTCTTTGTTCCCGAATGTGAATATTGTTGTATAAATACATTTTTAATATAGTAATTTATTTGTTCGCAAGAGGAAGCTGTGGATTTTGATGTAATATGACATTAAGTTCACGTTAGCCTTTGAAATGTCCAGAATAAGGGTAGTTTACGAAAACGACATTCACTGAAACTCTAAGCTGGTTGAAAGTTGAAAATAAAAGAAAGTTATATTGTTACTTTGTACAAGTACGTTCATTGATTGTATGCTAGTCGTAGTACCCTTGTTAGATAGGCGTAATTATTAATACATATATGCCTAAATAAACAATTTAAAACAGTTTAGGATTGTTTGTTTGTTTGTTTTGAATTTCGCGCAAAGCTACTCGAGGGCTCTCTGTGCTAACCGTCCCTAATTTAGCAGTGTAAGACTGGAAGGAAGGCTAGTCATCACCACCCACCGCCAACTCTTGGGCTACTCTTTTACCAACGAATAGTGAGATTGAGTGTAACATTATAACGCCCCCACGGCTGAAAGAGCGAGCATGTTTGGTGCGACCGGGATTCGAACACCTTAACACACTTGGCCATGCCGGGCCATTTAGGAATGTAGAAAGGTCTTAAGGAGAAAGTTAACTTCGTTTCATCAAGTGGCTGAAGTGTTCGTTTGCACTTCCTTTTCGGGCTTTATATCTTAAAGACCTGGGAGAGTCAGGTGCGTTCAACTTCTTACTTTTCCTGGATGTTAGATTATTTTATTTTATTATTAGATTATTTCAACCAGATAACCTTGTAAAGTGTAGCGAGTATTAATATAATAAATCTAAAATAATGATGTAGTGTGGTATCACCTAGCCTAGAATCAAATGCATGTAACTTACCATGAAAGTAAAAATATCGATTCAATTTCAAACTCAAATTGTTTCTGTAGTAAGCTATTTTCTGTTAAATCACCAACGTGTTTAATTTTAAAACCATTAATAAATAAAGACAGTAAATGAAAAAAATAAACAGACATATTTTTAAGTTTTATTTTCTGTACATTTCATTTTATATTTTCTGTACACAGACAAGCAACAATATTGAATTACATTTATCTTACTAAGCAACGTAACAGAAAAGCTATTGTTAGAACGTAGCGTTACCAAAACGCACTGGCTCCTCTATATATTACAAGTTGTTAATCTAACTTTTTTCACCAGTAACTATTCTATGAATACGCCGCGAATTAATTTTATAAATGACTTTAATTCCGATTGGCTCACGAAAGACTTTACCATTTAACTGCCTCAGTATCGGGTTTCGATACCTGTCGTGGGCAGAGCACAAGCTTTGTGCTTTATACTAACCAAACAAACAAACATTTGGAAACAACGTTATTAAAAGTGCTATCTTTTAAAATGTGGTCTCAGATGTAATTATTATTTGATTTCCTGAATAAGTTTTACGAAATACAACTCTCACCATTAGTCGACAGCACAATACGAGTTACTAAATGCAATTTCACATCATGAATTAATTTAAAGTCAGTCTCAGGGAAACAAGATAAAGTAATCAAATATTCTGTTGTTACGGTTGGAAACAAATTGCCACCAAAATTTTTATAGAAATGTTCTGTATTTCGCTTTCAATATAAATTATAATAGTCTTGGTACTTGTATTTCTGCTGTCATATAGAAATCTGGGAGTAAAATGAATAATTCTGAGAAAACATGGCCTTTACTGTAATATGTATCACATTTTTCAAAAATGAAATAGCAATATTAATCAGTGACAAATACCAGTAATCAAACAATTGGAGAAAAAACTTGAAGATTGCTCATTTCTGACTCTTTAAAAAACTGTTGTGTTGAAAATCAAAAACAAAACTAAATGAAAGAATAAAAGCCACATGACTTACATTCTGTTTCACAGGTAATAGAGAAGTTAGTGATAGGCATTGGACACTCCAACAATAGCCTTCTTTGTATTTATACATACCAGTATTAAACATGAAACTATGGTAACCTCAACTATGTTATATGTAATGTTGTGCAAAAACAAACATTTTTACCACGTTATTCCAAAATGGCAGTTATTCGATTCTTTTGTTTTCGTATACACGTGTTCAAACACGATCTTATATTTTGTCCTGAAATACACGAATTTTAGGATTACTAGTAACTGTATGCGTGTGTTTTTATATTTTTTGCATGTTATTAAATTACTTTTTAATACATTCCACATACAGAAAACGTTTAATGGACATACGGATGGTTTGAAGTGTAAAGAATAACAGTGAATGATTAGAAGACATATAATAAATTATAATTTCTGTATTTGTAAACTACCATAATGTTATTGACAAATAAATATTACCTTATTATATACGGACAACATTTGATCAAAGTCATAACAACAGACAGCAAATCTCATTACAACATTTTCACGAGAAACGACAAAAATTCAGCAGTATCTCAAGGGTTTTGTTAGAGGTCGCCACTTAATTGCTTGGTTGTTTTAAGCCGTGTTAATCCTGATTCGTTCACTAAATAGTAGCCTTTTAGTCTTATCCTTACGGGCAAATTCCACTTGGGCGAGTAAAATTGTTTAGAAGTTGACAGATAAAATCATTTTTTGATTCAGAGCCCTTAGTTAAGAATGTTTTACATCTGACAGCGTCTTTTTTATTACTACGAGGAAAAAAGTTTATTTTTCCTGATGCAGCATTCAAATTAATCCACTTTTTTGTGCACTACTTTTACGAAACAAAAAATATTAACGGGTAGTAAATTAGTACGAATAGCAATGATTTTAATATTCCACCTTGTCACTGGTAGTTTTTATTTGGTTATTTGAACCATGTTCGATTTACATTTGCTTAGTCAAGTCATGGGAAATGTTTAAATTCATAAATGAATTTATAGCTCGAAGGTTTAAAATTTATAAAGATAAAAATATTAGTATGTATGCACATTATAATCTGTTATAAGTTGAAATTGGGAAGAGGGGAGGGCGTATGTGTCTTCATAAGAGAATAGAAAGACACTGACTAAGAAAACTATCGAATTTATCATACCTAATTCTGATTTAAGAAGAAAATAATGCTGATATATCATTACGTACACATCACCAGGTGGCGATAAGATATAAAAATTAGAGTGAAACTCAAAATGTGAAGGAAACATTTCTGCAGTTTACATATTTGTAAAAGTTCTGAACCTGAAGGAATACAGAACAAGTAAATGAATTTTTTGTTTAAAAACGTTACAACCACACATATAAAACGGTTGGTATTAACATAGGTTTATATTTAATATAGGTATGTATAAATACAAAGAAAGGTATTTTTGGAATGTGCTATGCCTATTATTGTTTTTCTCTATTACCTGTGAAACAGAATGTAAGTCTCGTGGCTTTTATTCCATTATTGAAGCAGTTTTGTTTTTGATTTGTTTGCTTGTTTGTTTTAAATTTTCGCGCAAAGCTACTCGAGGACTATCTGTGCTAGCCGTCCCTAATTTAGCAGTGTAAGATTAGAGGGAATGCAGCTAGTCATCACCACCCACCGCCAACTCTTGGGCTACTCTTTTACCAACGAATAGTGGGATTCACTGTAACATTATAATGTACTCACGGCTGAAAGGACGAGCATGCTTAGTGCGACGGGGATTCGAACCTGCGACCCTCAGATTACGAGTCGAACGCCTTAACACAACAATTTTTAAAAGAGTCAAAATGGGTATTCGTCAAGTTTTTTCTCCCATTGTTTGATTACTGGTATTTGTCACTGACTAACATTATTATTTCATTTTTGAAAAACGTGATATATATTATAGTAAAGGCTAAGTCTACTAGAATTATTCGTTCTATTCCCAGATTTCTATATTATAGCAGAAATTCAAGTACCAAAACTATTATAATGTTTAGCGAAAGAGAAATACAGAACATTTCTATAAAAAACAATGGCGACAATTTGTTTCCAACCTTTACAACAAAATATGTGATAAATTTATCTTGTTTCCCTGAGACTGACTTTAAATTAATTCATAATGTGAAATTGCATTCTATTACTCTTCTTGCTCTATCGACTATTTTATTCAGAAAATTAGATAACTTAATAATTCAGATGCAAACCACATTCTGAAACAACGCATCATCTTCACTGGTATAGATAAAAATGAATAATTAAGCCAGGCGCTGTTGGTAAATTATTTAAATGACAGTAACTCTTAATGTTAGTGGTAACATTTATGGACACATCTTTAACAAGTATAAGTTTAGCTTAATTTTCTCAATTTTATAAGTTTGGGATGAGCCTGAAATAGCGTACCGACCGTCAAAAATGAGGGTACAAGTATTACCACCCCTTAATATACCCTAACCTCACGTTTCATAGCTTACTGAAATAAATTAATTTTGCAAAACTAAACTTGGCCAATAAAGAGGCAGAAAAGTGCAGTCGCGACAGTTAAATGGTAAAATCCTTCGTGAGCCAATCAAAATTAGTCATTCATAAAATTAAGTCGTGACGTATTCATAGAGTAATTATTAGTAAACAAAACAATGCCTTTTCTGTTACGTTGCTCAGCAACAGAATTGTAACCCAATATTGTTGTTAGTCTGTCTACTTAAAACATAAAATGAAATGTATGTAAAAGAACACTGATATGTGTTGACTTCTTAATATCATGAGACTATTTATACCTTCCTCGTGCTATTATGAAGCGTAAAGAGATTCTTTTACGATTTTATTCCAACTTACCAATTACTGCGAGTACAGAACGCCATGAACGTTCAGAACGCTGTTTCACATGCCTAATTTCTAATGAAAGTATTTATGAAATTTAAAAATAAAGTAAAAACCAAAGCGATAACAGCAATACAAGTCAACCGAGTCGACCTGTAACTTTCCAAGCTTTCGAAAACTAAATTTTTATGCTTCCCAGATGTAGCTTCGTAGAATAACAATCAAACTTTTCCTTATCGTAAATAACCACTTTCATCCGGAAAACGGAAACGTAACAAACAGTAAGTAAAAATACAGAGATGAATTGCCAGAGCTCGTACGTGTATATTTAGGCACCACTTAACATTTTTCTATCCATAATACAGTGCATTGCTGTGTAATTATCGTTTATTTTATAATAGCTCGCAGGCAAGCGTATATTGCTACATGCTGAGGACTTTTTAGTCTTAGTTCAAGGTTTATGTATAATTACGTCTGAAATCAAATAAATCCTGTGTTGTTTTTTCCTCGTGACTTCAGGACACATACTGCGTTGTTCTGAATCTGTGACGTTAATAAATCCTGTGTTGTTTTTTCCTCGTGACTTCAGGACACATACTGCGTTGTTCTGAATCTGTGACGTTAATAAATCCTGTGTTGTTTTTTTCTCATGACTTCAGGACACATACTGCGTTGTTTTGAATCTGTGACGTTAATAAATCCTGTGTTGTTTTTTTCTCATGACTTCAGAGCACATACCGCGTTGTTTTGAATCTGTGACGTTAATAAATCCTGTGTTGTTTTTTTCTCATGACTTCAGAGCACATACCGCGTTGTTTTGAATCTGTGACGTAAATAAATCCTGTGTTATTTTTTCCTCATGACTTCAGAACACATACTGTGTTGTTCTGAATCTGTGACGTTAATAAATCCTGTGTTGTTTTTTCCTCATGACTTCAGAACACATACTGCGTTGTTCTGAATCTGTGACGTTAATAAATCCTGTGTTGTTTTTTCCTCATGACTTCAGAACACATACTGCGTTGTTTTGAATCTGTGACGTTAATAAATCCTGTGTTGTTTTTTTCTCATGACTTCAGAGCACATACCGCGTTGTTTTGAATCTGTGACGTAAATAAATCCTGTGTTATTTTTTTTCCTCATGACTTCAGAACACATACTGTGTTGTTCTGAATCTGTGACGTTAATAAATCCTGTGTTGTTTTTCCTCATGACTTCAGAACACATACTGCGTTGTTCTGAATCTGTGACGTTAATAAATCCTGTGTTGTTTTTTCCTCATGACTTCAGAACACATACTGCGTTGTTCTGAATCTGTGACGTTAAAAAATCCTGTGTTGTTTTTTCCTCATGGCTTCAGAGCACATACTGCGTTGTGCTGAATCTATGACGTTAATAAATCCTGTGTTGTTTTTTCCTCATGACTTCAGAACACATACTGCGTTGTGCTGAATCTGTGACGTTAATAAATCCTGTGTTGTTTTTTCCTCATGACTTCAGAACACATACTGCGTTGTGCTGAATCTGTGACGTTTATAAATCCTGTGCTGTTTTTTTCCTCATGACTTCAGAACACATACTGCGTTGTTCTGAATCTGTGACGTTAATAAATCCTGTGTTGTTTTTTTCTCATGACTTCAGAACACATACCGCGTTGTTTTGAATCTGTGACGTTAATAAATCCTGTGTTGTTTTTTTCTCATGACTTCAGAGCACATACCGCGTTGTTTTGAATCTGTGACGTTAATAAATCCTGTGTTATTTTTTCCTCATGACTTCAGAACACATATTGCGTTGTTCTGAATCTGTGACGTTAATAAATCCTGTGCTGTTTTTTCTCATGACTTCAGAACACATACTGCGTTGTTCTGAATCTGTGACGTTAATAAATCCTGTGTTGTTTTTTCCTCATGACTTCAGAACACATATTGCGTTGTTCTGAATCTGTGACGTTAATAAATCCTGTGCTGTTTTTTCTCATGACTTCAGAACACATACTGCGTTGTTCTGAATCTGTGACGTTAATAAATCCTGTGTTGTTTTTTCCTCATGACTTCAGAACACATACTGCGTTGTTCTGAATCTGTGACGTTAATAAATCCTGTGTTGTTTTTTCCTCATGACTTCAGAACACATACTGCGTTGTTTTGAATCTGTGACGTTAATAAATCCTGTGTTGTTTTTTTCTCATGACTTCAGAGCACATACCGCGTTGTTTTGAATCTGTGACGTAAATAAATCCTGTGTTATTTTTTCCTCATGACTTCAGAACACATACTGTGTTGTTCTGAATCTGTGACGTTAATAAATCCTGTGTTGTTTTTTCCTCATGACTTCAGAACACATACTGCGTTGTTCTGAATCTGTGACGTTAATAAATCCTGTGTTGTTTTTTCCTCATGACTTCAGAACACATACTGCGTTGTTCTGAATCTGTGACGTTAAAAAATCCTGTGTTGTTTTTTCCTCATGGCTTCAGAGCACATACTGCGTTGTGCTGAATCTATGACGTTAATAAATCCTGTGTTGTTTTTTCCTCATGACTTCAGAACACATACTGCGTTGTGCTGAATCTGTGACGTTAATAAATCCTGTGTTGTTTTTTTCCTCATGACTTCAGAACACATACTGCGTTGTGCTGAATCTGTGACGTTTATAAATCCTGTGCTGTTTTTTTCCTCATGACTTCAGAACACATACTGCGTTGTTCTGAATCTGTGACGTTAATAAATCCTGTGTTGTTTTTTTCTCATGACTTCAGAACACATACCGCGTTGTTTTGAATCTGTGACGTTAATAAATCCTGTGTTGTTTTTTTCTCATGACTTCAGAGCACATACCGCGTTGTTTTGAATCTGTGACGTTAATAAATCCTGTGTTATTTTTTCCTCATGACTTCAGAACACATATTGCGTTGTTCTGAATCTGTGACGTTAATAAATCCTGTGCTGTTTTTTCTCATGACTTCAGAACACATACTGCGTTGTTCTGAATCTGTGACGTTAATAAATCCTGTGTTGTTTTTTCCTCATGACTTCAGAACACATACTGCGTTGTTCTGAATCTGTGACGTCAATAAATCCTGTATTGTTTTTTTTTTCATGACTTCAGAACACATACTGCGTTGTTCTGAATCTGTGACGTCAATAAATCCTGTATTGTTTTTTTTTTCATGACTTCAGAACACATACTGCGTTGTTCTGAATCTGTGACATTAATTCAGATAGTTTTTTCGATCGTTCATGTCTCTGTCTGCGATCCGAATGTTGTTTTCCAAAGCCGTTGATGTAACTTTTAACACGTGTATGTGTGTGTTTTCTTATAGCAAAGCCACATCGGGCTATCTGCTGAGCCCACCGAGTGGAATCGAACCCCTGAATTTAGCGTTGTAAGTCCGTAGACTTACCGCTGTACTAGATGGGGGCTTGAACACGTAAAAAAATATGACCTGACATTTTTTCAGATCTCCATTAAAATCAGGCGATTACAAACATTTAAGATGGAACTACGATATGTGGTGATTTTCTAAATTTATATTTATAATCAAAACTGTTCTCAATTCTAAAGAACTGTATTTTGTAGACTAGTTCACTGCTAAATTTTAGGTTGAAATCTGCAGGAAAGAACACGTGGAAAAGAAGAGCCGAATAAATCGAAGAAAATGGATTAATGAATTAATGAATGAACAAAGCTGCCCACACGTGCTCTCGGAAACATTTACTTCTAGAACATGTTACGTATTTTGCAGCTCATTAACGGACATACCATGAACATCTTTCAGTGTTGCTGTGGGGAGGGAAAAGATGAAACTAAAAAGCATATGATTTTTATAACAAAGAGAACGATGCACCTGGCCTCCAGAAGATGACAATTATTTAAGGAAAAAGCTGGTATCGCAGACGAAGCTGATTGGTGGAATCTTTCTTTGTTCTTACCGTTCTGTAATGAATTTGTTGTCATTATAAACCTAACATATCCAACGTCACACTTGGTTTCAGTGACTTTTCTTCTGAAGAAATAAAACCAAAACTTGTAGTTCAGTCACTAGAAAATTAGGGATAACCAGAATGAAAACACACATGAATGTATTTCTATGCTGTTGTTTTTTTAATAAATTGCGAAATTTTTACAATAAAAACTTGGAAATATGTATAAATTGAGATCCACACATATGGTACCATATGTATATAGAATGTGATTACGTTACTGTAAGGAAATACTAGAAAATTTAAAGGCATTGATTTCTAAATAAAGAAAATATGCTAAATGCTAATTTTAAAATAAACAGAATTTTTCCATGGAAAATATCTCATAAGAAGTTATCGAAATAATTCGTCTACACCAAATTAAAATGAATTGGAAACAGACACATTACTTTAGACCAATAAAAGAAATTGCGTTAATTAAAGAACCCACTTACAGTAATTCAAATAACATATTATGCATGTAGTTCACTTCAGCTAGGACTTTTTTTATTTCAGACTTACGTCCAGTAAAATTTAAATCACTGTAATGTATAAGAGATTGACTTGGTGAATATGAAGAAACAACTTATCGTACTCCTTTACAATACTAAATTCAAGAATTCGACTGCTCGCGATTAACAGAGTGTAGATAGCCTATTGTGTAACTCTTCGCTACAAACAACCAAACATTATTATGTCCTCAATATATCGTTTTGATTCTACCATATTTAAAACAGTAGTGGCTTTGATCGACTTTTTAAGAAACGTATATCGGAGACAGCTATAATTGTAACGAAACGGAACGTATCAAGTTAAGCCTAACATGTTCTCATGTTAAGGGCAGTTGGCCATTAATCTGTGGATCACGGGTTCGAATCCTATCAAGGAACATACTTGCCATTTCAACCATGGAAGCATTATCAAAGGAAAGTCGATCATACTACTAATTAGTAAAAACTGTCTTTTTTTCTAGTCTATCATCTCAGAATTTAGGGCGGTTCGCTAATTAGTCCGTAAGTAGCTTTCCATGAAACTTCCCAAACAAACATCAAATTAAATATCAAATTTCGCAAAAGTTTGTTTGTTGGTAAGCGCAAAGCCATATAATAGGCTATCTGTGTTGTGTCCACCACGGGCATCCAAATCGGGTTTTTAGCGTTAAAACCGACATACTAACCACAGAGCTACTTCGAACATGTTCCTCCGCCGTGGTAGCGGTAAGTCTACAGATTTACAACGTTAAAATCAAGGGTTCGATTCCCCACGGTGGACACAGCAGATAGCCCGATGTGACTTTGCTATAAGAAGACACAAACACTACAAACATTCTGCTCGTGACAAATCACATGTTTAGAAAATAAAATTATTAAAAAATTACAGTACCTTACCTACTTTCACAAACCAGCTTTTACTGTTGAGTGCTGCCCTCTATATTCAAAGTTTTTTCACTCGGCATTAGCCTTGTGACTCCAAATCTACCCCACGATCAACGTGGTTTACCACATGTAAATTATCAAGCGACAACTCTTCACCGATAGTTGTGTAACAAACGAAGTAGGAAATGTTTGAATTTATTTCGGTACTGGTCTTGTAAATCTTGGATGTTATCAATGGAATGAGTTTAAAAAGTGTTTTTCACTCATTTTGCGACGTCGGTAAACAGACATCACACAACATCTTCCGTAACAGCCTACAGAAGAAACATACTTGATGTTACAAACAAACTCTCTCTTTGTTTAGGTCAAGTTGTGTAGGAGGCAAAATTTAATACAACATTAACAACAAGGACGTTGTTTTCATTTACGTTCCTGATAAAGTATGGTGTCCAATGATTAACACGAAAATTAAACAGCTCGAGTATCATGCCCAATGACTAATAAGAATATTATACAGCTGTAGATACATGTCCAATGACTAATAAGGACATTATACAGCTGTAGTTACATGTCCAATGACTAATAAGGATATTATACAGCTGTAGTTGCATGTCCAATGACTAATAAGGATACTATACAGCTGTAGATACATGTCCAATGACTAATAAGGATATTATACAGCTGTAGATACATGTCCAATAACTAATAAGGATATTATACAGCTGTAGTTACATGTCCAATGACTAATAAGGATATTATACAGCTGTAGTTACATGCCCAATGACTAATAAGGATATTATACAGCTGTAGTTACATGTCCAATGACTAATAAGGATATTATACAGATGTAGTTACATGTCCAATAACTAATAAGGATATTATACAGATGTAGTTTCATGTCCAATAACTAATAAGGATATTATACAGATGTAGTTTCATTTCCAATGACTAATAGAGATATTATACCGATGTAGTTTCATGTCCAATAACAAATAAGGATATTAAACATATAGGGATATCTCAAAGAGACGCAAATATTTGCGCCAAGCATGCGCTTATGAAAATGATAACGTTCCTAAAAATAAATGCGAAATGAATCCCTAAATAATAACTCTTGTAAAATGAACCCCTGAACAATAACCCTGAAACAAATGTTAATGATAAGTCGAATTTATAAAGAAAATATATACTATAAGAAACCATTTACTTAAATATGATTTATCATCACTATTCTTTCTGAAATGTACAGCAAGATGTAGTAACGACGTGACATAGAGTACAACTTGTTGAAATTAATACATCATCTGATATGTACTTGTCACAACATCATGATTTAAAACACGTGAAAAATATAGACCACCTAAAGCTGTATTCGTTGCAGATCGCTAATACTTAAGGTTTGGCATCTCCCAGTCATTAGTGTGCTGGGGCTGCAAATCTGAGGGTTCATGGTTTGAAGCCACTTGCGCAAAAAAGCACTCTGTACTATGAATATAAGAGTGACAGTAACATTCCACTAGGCCTGGAACTACCTGATAGTTAGCGGACAGACTTGAATCGCAATTTTCGGGTCGCGATATTGAAACACATCCCCGAACATGCTTACTCTTTCAGCTATGGGGGCGTTATAATGTAACGGTCAATCCCACTATCCGTTGGTCCAGTGTCCCAAGAGATGGCAATGCATGGTGTTGACTAGCTGCCTTCCCTTCTTCACTTCATCAGTATTATGTACGGCAAGCACATGCAGTTCTGTTGAGCTTTGCGCAAAACCCAACAACAACAACTATTCGATAAAAAAAAAAGCCCAAAAGTTGAAGTGGATGGTGTTTACTTTTCTGTGCGTGTGGTTAGCGTGACGAGGAGTAGATCTGAGGTTCCGTTACCACAAAAACACGCGCACACAAAGCGCTCCACACTTTTTGGTCTAAAGATGACACAAGTATGAAAGTCACATCCCACTAATAGGACAGAAACGAGCAGCTTAAGAGTTGGTATTTAGCAGATACGTTCTCCCCCCCCCATTCAATCAGTTCAAAATTAGTAACGGCGATCGTGAAGCTTTGCACGAAATTCAACAAAACAAACAATCCTTCCCTTTAATTTATAAATTCAGAATTAGGGACGACTGTGAGGAGATAGCTTGAGTAGCTTTGTCCAAGGATTATGAAACAAAACTAACACCTTTTCTGGTATGGATTGAGAAAATGTTTATGTAGAGGAGCGAACAACGTTTCGACCTTCTTCGGTCATCGTCAAGTTCACAAAGAAAGAAAGAGGTAACTGACCGATAGCTGACCACATGTATGAAGGGGGTTGTATAATTGAGTGTAGGAATGTAGATGGCGTGCTTAGATGTTTGATTACATTTATTAATATTGGTATAAAGGTGTTCCTTTGTATTGGTTTATTTTGGGCTTGAGTTGTTGTATAAGTAAGGGTTATTTAATTTTGCGTTTGTTTTTGTTCATACCAGCTATTTTTATACATATATTTTTCTCTACAAGTGGGTTTTCTCGTCATCACAGATTAACATCTGTTCTAACGAGAGAGGGTAGATACAAAGGCGTCAGTGTAGCAACTCTCTAAACAAAGAGATTTTAATATAGAGGGAGCTCTAAAAACAAATCTCACATTAAATAAGAAGTTAAACCAATACCACAAAATGAGAGCATTCAAGATTCTTTATTGTTTCAATGTAAACATTCTTTCTACAGTCCCGTATATGGGCTTTAGGTTGACTTACAAAGCTAGAAAACAAGCCAAGTTACTAATGAGGCGTAGATTCCTTTGTCATTTCGATCATCTTATAAATGCTTCCTCAAACCTAACTATTTGATGTATTCAGAGCGATGTTCCCACTAGGAGTGCATTTTTAGAATGCTCTGCATATTTCAAACATCCGGTTAATATTTCTCAGGGTTTCACTCCGTATCCTCGTTATTTTCCACCCGAGATAAAAACAAATCTCACTGAAAACGTTAGTTAGTTTATACGAAGCATGCTTCAAAAGCAGCACGCTTGTAATCCGTTTTGGCGCATACCGGTCCACTAAGCTTAAAAATGGCCTTTAGGCATTCGGAAAGTAACTCGGAAGAAAAAGTAAAAAAAAAAAAAAAAAAGAGAGGAGGTGGGGGGAGGCGCAGAGAGGCAAAATGATGACAAGACGAGTACGGTTAAAAACCGTCTGATTTACGTGTGTTGCGGTTATGCTTGGAGCATGGACGGCCGACGCGGTCGCGACCTGTCACTGTCGGAGGGACGAAAGCTCGGAGAAACGTAGAAAGATAATCATCAAAGGCAGGCTGGGAAGCATGCAAGAAGCCGGTCAACCCCCCGTGGATGGCCTTTGTCCTTCTCTGCGGCGGTTGGCGCGGCTTGGGACGTGGACGTCTTTGGATCTCGCTACCATCATTTATTACGACATATAAAAGTAATGTAATTTCTGTTTCTTTTCGAGGTGATAAAATCTGTAATAACCTCCATGGTTCCTAAGCAGCACTGAAAACCAAGGAATAGATACGTCACGCATAGAAACACTGACAAAATACTTTGGTCTGAATGAACTACATGAACATAGCTGACTTCTGTTAGTTTATCCGTCAGTATAATTTAAATAGCTTTTCATATAAAGCTGTTAGTGGACATGGTATACAATTTTATGATAACTAGCTAACGTTTCCCAGTTTTATAATGAGATGTGTCTTTTTTTAGCTTTGTACATATTTAAGCTGTGTGTGTTAGTTGTTAAATGGTAAGTACACTTCGTTGCTATTATAAATAAATGACTATAGACAAATTAATATCGCTTTAACTATTTTTCATGTATAGATATTATATATATATATATAAGGATGTCACAATTTCGTTACTAAAAAAAAAAGGCTTGATTTGTTTCGGCTAATCGCACAAAGTTGTTCACTGTATACTCATGCTAGCCTTCTCTAATTTTGAGCTGAGAAATTAAAGAGAAGACAGCTGGTGAACAACACCCACCTTCAACTCTTGAGCTGCTATACCCACAATTTTAAATTCCAGAACGCTACGACGGAACGCGATCTTCAAGCCCTCGCATTCATACTCCTGCACTAAACATTAGACCACGCCCGATCCAAATGCTTTTGTGTGCTTTTTCTTACAGCAAAGCCACATTGGGCTATCTGCTGAGTCCATCGAGAGGAATCGAACCCCTTATTTTAGCGTTGTAAATCCGTAGACCTACCGCTGTACCAACGGGGAATCCCGGTCCAAACACGATTTCGTTAAAGTACGACACACAATATCATCATAACATTTCTTCTCTTTATGAGATGGAATGTTGTGCTACGAGTTGATGTTTAACATTCAAAAACCAAATTGTTACTCATCAAAAGGCCCGGCATAGCCAGCTGAATAAGGCACTCGACTCGTAATTTGAGGGTCGCGTGTTTGAATCCCCGTCACACCAAACATGCTCGCCATTTCAGTCGTGGGGGCGTTATAATGTAACGATCAATCCTACTATTCGTTGGTAAAATAGTAGCCCAAGAGTTGGCAGTGGGTGGTGATGACTAGGTGCCTTCCCTCTAGTCTTACACTGCTAAATTAGGGACGGATAGCGCAGATAGCCTTTGTGTAGCTTTGCGCGAAATTTAAAATTCAAAGAAACAATACTCATCAGAAACTAGTTGGAAATTCGTTTCTGTACATAGACAGTGAAAACATACAACCAAACATTCTCCGATCTTAAATGCATTCGTGATTATTCAGTTATTTAAAAGCGATTTCTAAATAGTTACGAGCATTACATTTTCCACATACCAAAACTGTCATCACACAATTGTTGCTGCTATTTATAGCAAATGTTTGAAAATGTATTTGGTGTGCTGGTCAAAACCGTGTTGATGAATTTTGAACAGGTGAAACTGGAGTCAACAAGAAAGAGTGGGGGCGAATAAAATAATTTATTAAGCCTCTACGTTAGTGACTAATTCACAGTTTTACCTTTGGTTAAAAGAAGTCTGTAATATAATTATTAAGCAGTTGATCCATTGCATAATATCGAGTGTAAATTACGCGCAGCGACGTATTATTAAAATACTTAATTTGGTTACTACATAGTGAATTAAAAAGTACCTAAACCATCCATAAATAGTTCACTTAATGTCTTTATATACGTTTTATTTCTTTTTACAAATCGTTATTTGCATATTATCTCGAGAATAAGAGAATCAGAATAGTGCAATTCCAATTAAACACTTAATCATAATGTGCTGCCATCTACACGAATAATTCCAAACTATCATAAAGCCAAGATAACGTACTAAAATTATGTACTGAACAGTGTATTTGCTATTGTTAGTTGTTTATTTTTATCTTGATTAAAAGTATTAATTGTTTGAGCAAACAAGCTTCGGTACCAATATATGTGTTAGGAAGAACACAAAGCATGTAGCTATCTAATTATCTCAAAATAAAACTGCGTCCGTATTCACTAGGAAATCCAAAGAAATTCAAGAAAAATATTTTTATTCAATTATTTTTTGTGTAAAACTTTTAAAGTATGTTCAGCTCACACACGAAAAAAGCATGTTATTAATTAGATATATATGCCATGTTCTATGAATGTAAACAACATTCTTTTTTTTGAGTAATAATTTTTTTTACTCTAACACATGAAGGTAACATGCGATTTTATTTCTGTTTAATCAAGATCTCATTAAAGTCTTGATTTAACTATTAATAATGCAATGTACTAGCTCATGATGCAATTTCCCCGTCGCACCAAACATGCTCGCCCTTTCAGCGGTGGGTGGTGATGGTAATGACTACATGCGTTTCCTCTAGTCTTACACTGTTAAATTATGGACATGACGCATTTTATGTAACTTACGTTTATGGGTTGTTAAAAGATAGTTAAGAGTTACCTAATTATTTGTGTGTGTACCAAGCTTATTAACCCTTAAACAGCGGAAATCAACTGATGATGGCTGCCATTTGAAGGGTAATGAATACTCCATTCACACTTGATTCCTACATATTAATTTCTTATTGGAAGTAATTTAAACCATTTGGTGTTTAGAAATCATCATATAGTTTCATAATCTCAAATAACATTTAGAAATCATCATATAGTTTCATAATCTCAAATAACATTTGTTATTTATTTCCGATATACGTGCAAGAAAACTAAAGTAATATCTTCTGTAGCTGTCCACAATAGACGATAAGAGGGACAGCTGGTCAAAAGTACCATAAGCAAACTTTTGGGCTGTTATATGACCGAATAGTGCGACACGACTGTTATCCTTATAACGCACCCACAGCACAAAAGTACGAAGCCGGAAGTCTATCTAGCACGCTAACTACCAGCCAAACTTTAAGTATGTTGCTTCTAAACTATGTCTTTATACATATTTTTTTAAAAGTAACCACTGGAATTCCTGGGAAAATGGTTTTCTTTCTGAAAGTAACGGTATAGCATCTTTCATTTATTTCTTTTCTTCTTCTTCTACACCTAACGATAGCTATCATTTCAGACGAATTCATCATACTGATTTCGATGATCGCAGCCTACTTTTACTTGTACGCTTTTTTTAAGGTTCCTTAATTTTATATTGCAACCTGTCTTCTAAAGCTACTTAGGAGAATCCAAAAGCCAAGTACGTAATTCTTTTTCATATTTCTAGATGAATTTACACAACAAATACATAAAATATCAGTCTTATACTGGTCTGGTCGGATGTATCGAGTAATTTCGGCAAACCAGAGGCCAGGACCATGTCGAAGTTGTAGAACTGTATTCTGTGTTTATGATGTTTAAATCATTTTTTACTCGAAACTAAATACTCTATATTAATTTAAACATATGAAAATTGATGAGTAGCTAAAAATTAACTTGTTCTTCTAAACTACTAAGAAGGTAAATTGTTTGAAAGAACCGTTTCGTGGTGAAGATACAATCTTTTGAAATATTCTGGCCACTGAATAGTGTAATATAATAATTAAATATTACACAATAAAAAAAATTTGCATTCTGATGGTCATGCAGTATTAAACCTCGTATTGCATAAACTACCAAACGTAGTTTCATTAATTTATATTCGTAACCATTTTTGTTAGCTAAGGTGTTTCTTCAATCTCATATAAACCTTGCTGCACGCAACGTACTCGACTGCTACTGACTCAAGACTTTAGGCCTAGTATAATTATATAATGAAAATTACATCTTAGGCTGTCCAAGTTTCAAATACCCTAGAAAACGATCGGCGCTTCTCGAAACACCATTTCTGCTGAATAGTATAGGCGAATAAATCAGTAATATTCGCGTTATTTACTCATCAGATTCCTATAACTATACAAGTAGAAATACTTTATAGTGGGTAATAGACAATTCAAACACCATACTGTATTATAAAGTAAATATAACGTTTCAAAATGGGATTGACTGTATTCTGCTTAATGGAATATTAAACTTTGCTTCACTCCCACTGTTATTTCCACGGGGCTAAGAATCATGTTACACATGTTGCCCGATTCAGCTGGAGAAAAAATTGTTAGGGTAAGTTAATAAATAGCATTTGTAATAAAATACAGTATTAGAAACCTTGTTTGAACAGAGATGGCATAAACCATTTAATTAATATCTGTATTGTTGAGGTTTGTGTTTACAGGGCTGAACTTCCATAATTTCTTTCAGTAAAGACTGTGGTAATTGTCATAAAGTATTTGGAAAAAGGGAAACATTAAAAATTATTATGGTTTTCCCACTCGTGTAGTTAAACAAATTATATATTAAAGGATATATATATAAAGGTGTTTATCTGTGTTTGTATTTATTGTTAAGCTACTAAGACCATATGCCACTGTTCCTGATTCTGAGTTACTAACCAGAGGAAAAACAGCCAACCACCTGTATCTTATGTTCTACTATCATAGCTATGCATTTGACTGTTACTGACAGTTTGAAGTGTACAGTTTTTTGTTTGGTATAAAATTAATTTGAACCTGTTTCCCCAGGTCCAAAAATCCAGAGTTCTATTACAGGGCAAACCTGTGTCTAATATTAAATAAAACATGTCTACTTGTACTACAATGTAATGTGTTTGCCTTAAACACCTTACCTCATTCTTTTTTTGACACATAATACTTTCTACATTGTAATTATTTAAAGCTATAACACATGAAAGTCATCTAACTTTACCATGATATTAAGTGAAACACCTAAAAATTACATAACTTTATCATGATACTAACAACTGGAATATCTAAAAGTCATGTGACTTTACCATTATATAACTAAATTTCAACCTTTGGTTTGGTTTGTTTTAAATATTGTGCTTAGCTACACGAGGACTATTTGTGCTAGTCGTACCTAATTTAACAGTGTAAGACTAGAGGGAAGACAGCTAGTCATCACCACCAACTGCCAACTCTTGGGCTACTCTTTTACCAATGAATAGTGGGATTGACCGTAACATTATAACATCCCCATGGTTGAGAGGGCAAGCATATTTGGTGTGATGGGAATCGAACTTGTGAACCTTGGATTATGAATCAAATGCCTTAACCACCTGGTCATGCTGGGTCTTCAACCTTTGGCTAAACAAGTTTAAAACAAAAGGTTAAGAAAATATAATAAATAAAAGAAACTCACCACTTTTTACAGACAATACAAACTATTTGTTATACATTTATTAATAATTCTTTTCAAATAAAAATAAAATTATGAACATTTGTTTAATTTTTCTTAGCAATTAGTATATGCAAGTTACAAGTAATTACTCTTGAAATTTCTAGTTAATGGTATGTTCAATTTTTAAGTTTTTAAAACTTGTTTATAAATGTAAAATAAATATATAATACATGTATTTTATTTTCCCTGTTTAAAAGGAATAATAATAATGAAAGTATGGGAAAAACTGTAATTATTGCATCAAATAAATTATGTGTACATCAAACATAAGACCTGAAGTAATGGGTAATTCAAGCACACAGACCTTTATGAAGCTTTATGATGAATTTCCTTGATTTATTTAAGCTCAAACTGTTATTTTAAGGAATTAATAACTGCAATAAAAAAATAAAATAAAAATTATCTTGTTTAGAATAGTGTGAGGTCTCCTGTCTTGTTTGTGCATCAGGCCAGCACTACATGAAATAGTGTTTACTATATCAGTTTTTAAACTTTGCAGAGGTAACTGAGTGTTGAAGTCATGATCTTTTTCAAACATTCTTTAATAAGAAACACTACTGAAAAGTAAATAATAATCTTGTTAGTGTAACAGATTTAATATATTTATTTTAATATCTATTTGTTTCAGTTTGACATATATTTAGAAATGTATGTGATGTATATACTGCAAAAGTTCTGCATGTTCTCTAAATTTTCAGATCTTCATGCACAAGAATCTACAATGTACGATACATGTACACAAAATACTAGTGAGTGCCAGTATTATTGCCAATTGAACTTTTGAGAACCTCACCTTAAAGCTTAATAAAGGTAACCAATGTAGCCCAGAGAGACAGTTTAAATATTATTTGTTTGCTACAGTTGGTACACTATGTATCTCAGAAGCTATAACTGTGATAAACACTTGTCAATTTGAAAAGTACAGATATTTGACCAGAAACGTTTATAGATTTCAAACATTACAAACCGTTCAATTTCAGAGAATTAACTTTGGATGTTAGTATTTCTACACAGACATTAGATGCCTTCCTTGGCAAAAAGTTAGCTTGCAACCTGCATGAGGCTAGTCAAAAATAGACAACTAGCTTCCTGTTAACTGAATTGTACTTTTGTATCAACATACAATTAATTCTTTCTAATTCTTTCATTGTGAACTGTTGATAAAGTACTCAGTTCCAAACCAGATAGGAGACTCAGTATTGTTTCTCAGTTTTTAAAACTTTTGTGTATAAACCATTATTCATAATTACCATGATAATAAATTGTATTGTTGTTTGTATATTAAAATATATTTATGTTAAAAAAGAAAATTGTGTGTATCAATCTTGTTGGTAAATATAAATTTGATACATACTAACATTCAATTATCTTCTAAATAGAAATTAAAATTTCAGGCTATTTGAAATTGTAATATGTAACATAATAAATCGGAGACTCATCTAAGATAAATTATAACATGTAACACAAAAAAAAACAGACTGTGTACTGTTAAATATGTAATATATGAAATGACATGCTCAGTATTATATCAGATACATTGGAAAAATTGGTTGTCCAGTACTTGAGCACTTTCAGGAACACATCCATGCTAATGTTAATTTTTATTCCAAACAGGCCACTTTCAAACACTTGCTTATGAAATATGGTAAAGTAGATAAAACAAAGTTTACTCTTAAGCTCTTAGCAAAATGCAAGTTTCCTTGATATGAAATCAGAATCTTTTGATTCAATGTTATAAATGTAACAAAAAATTCTTGGCCTTTGTAACTAACATTTTTGTTCACTTATTTTTTTAGTTATATTTGTTAGATAGCTCGCAATTTTCTTTTATTCAATCATTTGAATGCTTCTTAATATGCATTCAGTAACACAGGACATTGCCACTGTTAAACTACAGCATCAAGTTTGAATAAATTCACTTTTTTTGGATAGTGACAAGTCATTTCTCTGTACATAGTGTTTAACATATTATAACAGTTACCATGGATCACACATTATAAAATGGGAATATACTTATGATTTTACAAACTGTTTTCTTCCTGGTTTCCAGTTATAAACTACATAAAACCATAGTAGCATTAGCTGCAAAATATCACAGTTTTACTATCATTTAAAACAACATACCTTCATGAAGATAAAATAGTCTGCTTATCATTTGTAGAACAGAGAAGTTTCTTCATTATATAATAGTCTGCCCATTTCTTCTAAAGCATACAAACTTTGATTATATGACAGATTTACCTTTATTTTTATAGCATATACACTTTTATCAAGATATCACAGTTTGCACATCACTCTTAAAATGTGTGCTGAATACTTCACATTTCTAATGTCTTGAACAGATCACCTGTTTAATAATTAAAAATTTTCACTGTTAACCATACATAAGAAAATTCCTGTACACACTTAGTGCTGGTGTGTTTAAATGTACAAGATAAAGGCTTGAATCCAACTGATGTACTAAATCAGAATGTGCAAAACCATTTGTACAGTACACTTATTTTTATATATATAAATTATAATATTTCACTAAACAACTGGAAAGTTTATGATTATAATTTCCAACATTTAAGACAACAGGTCTGACAGGGTAACCTGTATATAATATTAAAAACGATTTTACTTAACACAGTAAATTTGGTTTTAATTAAGTTTTATGAAAAGCCTTACAAATTAAGTAATATGGAAGAGGATAGATTTGAAATTTCAACTTGCTGGCTTACTTGAAGGAAGGCAGGGATTTTCGTGTACATGCTTAATGGTGATATGTTAAATGTTAGAGCGCAATTTCTCTGAAAAACACCACAGTCAGAAAACCAGTTTTAAGATTCAAATTTATAGCATTTAAAAGACACCAGTAAAACATTAATAAAAAAAGTTTTGGATATGACAGTTGTTGAGGTATCAATGCTAAAAAAAATAATAGATTCTGAGGACACAAACAACAATTACTGTTTATAAATGAGCTTATTTAAATATGATAGTACATAAACTAAATCTCACTCAAAACTATTAAACAAGATACAGTAATATAAGTAAAGTCTCAACAAAATAAACATCCAAGACCTAATAACCTTGAAACTATACAACTAAATTCTGACCACCCCAGGATGATAACAAACATTCAAATACCTCTCAAGTTTACTGGATCAGTGCTGACTTTGTACAAAGCTGTATCATAAACATTATCTTGACTTGAACTTTTATTACTTTAACTAGTTCTTGTTACAACCACTTTACTGTAAATAAGCTGATACATTCTCCTTATGTTTACTGAGCTGAGATTACAATAAACACTGTGGAAATCTTGGTTGACTGCATTGCACAAGCTTGTTTGCTACTGACAGTATCAAATAAACAGTCTAACAGCAGGAATGGTGATTCATTGCTCTATGTTCTACTTCAGATGCTAACAGTAAAATAAACATTGAAAATAGATGTGTAAAGGCCACAGAAACTCTCAGAAGTACCTAGGAACTTTGTGGTCGATATTAAAGAAATAGCATAATAGTATTACTTCTTTTATTTAACTTTTTTTATGGTCATCATGAGTTCAGTTCAAATTGACTAAATGAGTATAGAGAAAATAACAGATCAAATATAAAGTTTTACTCATCTTAGAATGAAAATAACTTTGCACTGAAAGCAGTCAACACTCTGACTTCGTATATTCATGAATGTTTTTGTAAAACCCTTGTTTAAAAATTCCAAATTTTGAGTTTAAAAAGCCTTGTAATATTATTATAAGTCTTAAAAATTCATGAAGATATGCAAAACACATTAAAAATTATAGCATGGAAATTCAATGGTTACTTAGGAGTCATGAGGTCAGTGTAATTCATTAAGATAGGATTAATCCTGAAACTATTAAGAAAAAACTGGAGAGTTGAAAAAATGATAAATCTTCCTGGGCCAAGGGTTTTGAAGAAGGTTAAGGACTGGATGTCTATTCCTACTCATTTTTTTAATAGTGAGGAGATGCCAGAAAATTTGAAGTTGGCCAATTTTCCTTCTCATTTTCAAGGGAGTTGATAAATATTGTCCCACTAAATATAGATTCATTAGTCTTACATCAACATTGAGATAAGTTTTTCAATGTTTAATAACAGATGCTTTGCAAATTCATTTAAAAACGTTGAAAAATTTGTTGGACAGTCAACATGGTTCCACTAGTGAAATCTTTTGAGGTTGCTTGAAGAGATGACTGCTTATGTAAATGAGACTGCAGGTATGGATTTGATATATATACTTTTAGAAATTGCTTAATAAGGTGTCACGTAAAAGGCTTGTTAAAAATATATCTATAGGTGTGGGGTAAAAGTTGGTTTATTACACAAAAAAGTAACTAATAGCAAAAAATCAGTATGTTGTTACAAATGGAGTTTGGTGGGATGCCTTAGGATTCAGTACCAGGACCTTTGCTTTTTCCAGTTTAAATCAGTAGCATAGATGAAGGTCAAGCCATTAAATTACTCAAATCTACTCAAGATATTAAAGTTTTGGGTTTTATTGACAGATTTAGTTAGTTGGGTAATTAAACAGCAGATGGCTTTGAATTATAATAAATGCAAGGTAATGCATGGGGATACCATAATTTGTGCTGTAAGTATAATTTTGATTGGAACAACCTTAAACAGTGTTATGGAAGAAAAGGATCTTGGTGTTCTAGTTGATCAATATCTTAAGTCATTCATGCAGTAAGTAATAGTAGAGTAATTGAGATTTCAGATTATACGAGGGCTGTTCAAAAAAAATACGCGGACTGACGTCATAAAACAAAATGTACTTTATTTAGAAGTGACAGGTCTGGGATCCCTTCAAAGTACTCTCCTCCCCAATGCACACACTTATCCCAACGGTGTTTCCACTTGTTGAAACAGTCCTGGTACGCTTCTTTTGTAATGTCCTCCAGCTCCTTTGTCGCATTTGCCTTAATCTCGGGAATCGTCTCAAATCTTCTTCCTTTCAAGGGTCTTTTGAGTTTGGGGAACAAGAAAAAATCGCAAAGAGCAAGGTCAGGTGAGTAGGGGGGGTGGGGAAGAACAGTGATCGAGTGTTTGGCCAAAAACTCATGAGTTCTGAGGGCTGAATTTCACAGCAACGTGGTGCATCTTCAATTTTTCAGTCAAAATCTCGTAACAAGATCCAACTGATATCCCACACTCTTCACCAAGCTCCCTGACAGTCAGATGTCGATTTGCCCGCACCAGGGTGTTGATTTTGTCGACGTGTGGGTCATCAGTTGATGTGGAAGGACGTCCAGGACGCTCATCATCTTCAATGGACTGTCGACCATCCTTAAAACGTTCATGTCACTTGAAACATGCCGTACGATTCACAGCAACATCACCGTAAGCCGTGTTAAGCATAGCAAACGTTTCAGTCGCAGATTTTCCAAGTTTAACACAAAATTTCACAGCAAGTCGTTGCTCCTTCACATCATTCATTCTGAAATCCGCCAAACGAAAAAAATCGCACTTCACTTAAAACTGTGTAGCTAATACACAAATAAAGATATCTGCAATTGCGAAATGGTGTCCTAATCAGCTGATCTGTGCAAACCTAGCGACACCAAACGGATTCCCCTGGAACCAACTGGAGCCGTGCAATTCAAACAGTCAACATATTTTTTTAACAGACCTCGTATTTAACGTAAGTATTGAATACAACTGTAAAGTAATTATAATATCATTGCATAGGCCACTGGGAACCTTAATTTAGGAAGAACATTGAAGTTTTAGAAAAGATTCATATAAAGGCTACAAGGATGACACCTGCAATGGAAAGGATGCCATACAAAGAGAGGTTATCATTTTTGATATTATTTTCTCTTCAATAAAATAAAAAATTAGAGAATTTGAGTGAAATATTAATGATTGTTAAAGAAACAAATAGTGCTAATGTTTCATCTTTTTCACACTTAATGGTGAGAATGCAGAATTAGAGGACAAAAATACAAATTTGGGCAGAGTAGAAATTATCTTCAGCTGAGTGAATCATATTTTTTCTAAAAGAATAGTTGGTCTTTAGAATGAATTCTGTCAGACTTGGTGGATGCAATAGATTTCAGAAAAGGTTTGATAAATACTTGAAAGATGAAAGCTGGCTCTGAATGTTTTATTTCTATTTTAAAGTTCAGTTTAGTGGATGGAATTGGCTAAAAGAATGAACAAGTTTCTTGTTGTTTTTAAATTATATATTACACAAAAAAACTTAAAGACCTTTAAAAAAAATCAATACATGGTCCCTAATGTGATTTATCTAAACATTATCTAACAATTCAGTAATATAACAGTCTGCATGTAGTCGATAAGACTAACCTTAAATTTACAATAATTATTTTTTTAAATTCATCACAAACAATGAAGGGCATTGACAAATCAGATATTATATGCAAAAGTAAATTACCATAGTGTTAATGAAGATTTCATGGAGTTCCACATGTGCTTCAGAGTTTTCAGGAAGAAGGTTAAGTTTTTCCAATAAACTGATATTCTAAATATCTAAGACAATATCTTTTCTAATGTAATTGAGATACACATTTGCTGCTGGACCACAGTACCAACCTATCTGTTTTGTGGATGACAGTAGAAAGCCAATTTTCACATTCATCATAAAGTTCACTAAAATGCCTGATCTTATAAAGCATGGTTTGTGCATGTGATTCTTTTCATTCCTCATGAAGACCTCTGAACATCTGGCAGCTTTCTTTCTTTAGAAAAACGTTTAAGATAATTAACTACCTGGACATTTTGAGCTTCTTGAGCCAATTCTAATGGTGTCACTCCATCCTGTCAGCAAAGAAAAACCATTGTTTGTTTGTTTTTACAGAATGAAAGAGATCTCACAACCAAAACTGAAACCAAAGTATAACAGTAAATGTGAACCTTAAGCATAAACAATGGTTATTACATCATATTAGGACAAAACTAGAAAGTACACTTTGTGAATAACAAGTATTTTGGCTCAACATACCCCAATAATTCATTGTCTTTCCACTTAATAATTGGGTATCATAATCTTCAACTCATTATAAAAGAGAATTTGAGAAAATCACACCTTTGTTCCATATCTTCATAAAGTGCATCACAATTAGGTATTGTAGTGTAGTCTTTAACTATTAATATACAAGTTAACTGGTTTGGTTTGTTTTGAATTTTGCACAAAGCTACACAAGTGCTATCTGTGCTAGCCATCCCTAATTTAGCAGTGTAAGACTAGAGGGAAAGCAATTAGTCATCACCACCCACTGCCAACTCTTGGGCTACTATTTTACCAACGAACAGTGGGATCGACCGTAACATTACTTTTATGCCCCATGGCTGAAAGGGCAAGTATATTTGGTGTGATGGGGATTTGAACTCGAGACCCTCTGATTACAAGTCAAATGCCTCAACCACCTGACCATGCCGAGCCACTAATTAATTGGTATAATTGAAAGAGAAAAGTAAACCTAATTAAATGTTTGACAGATACAAATAAAAAACAAACTTTTACCAGTTAATGTAGGTGGTTATAACTCAGTGAACCAGCAGACACAGGGTAAGTATGAACCATACTGAAACTTTACACTTATATTATAATTCAAAAATATGACAGTATATTTTACAGATTTATTTTTATCAATCAAGTGTTTCATTATTGTCCACACAGTACATCCCATTAAAAAAAAAACTGATACTGTAACTTAAACTATTTGCCACACAGCTTGAGTTGTGTTAACCATAAAAATAGTATTTGAAACCGTATAAAACTAGGGTATTTGATATAAGGCTAGTCGATCAGGTTGTGTTAAACACAAAAGTAGTAATTAAAGATATTTAATATATGGCTACTACCTTGAGTTATTTGAAATATTGGTAACTTTGGTTATTTACCACAAAACTAGCAGTTCAGGATGTTTGATACTGTGTATCTACCTTATAGTATTTTCCACAGAGCTTGGAACTTTTCGCAACAGAGCTAAAGGTTTCAGCAGTAACGACAGCAACCTCATCAAATTTATTACAATTTAAATAAGTGAAACGTACCTGTTCCATATCTGGGAACAATAAATAACTTCAATATTCGATAAATAAGTAAAGCATAATTAAACTTAACACAAACCAGTCTATTCTACTCTAAAGGAAAACAGCAACTCAGAAATATTTATCAGTCTTTCATAAGCCATACAAATTGTGAAGCAGTCCTTCAACATATGGATTTCACAATGTTCCTTCAGTGGTATGAAGACAGTGCTGGCATTTTTATTGTAAAGGTTATATGGCACATGAGCTAAATAGGCTGCTGCAATTTCCGACTAATTGTAAAAATAACTTATATGTAATTGCAAGCAAGAATCTAAAACCTGAACCTCCAACATTTGTTATTAGCTGAGATATCAATAAATTTCTCAAACCCACCAAAGAAACCCCTTCCCTTCTGACTTTTGGATTGGTTGCTGATGAACGTCATGTGACTGAGAGACATGTTTATAAGCAAAAGATGGAGCAGATTCTCATCCAGATCAAGCTTACAAATTTCCCTTTGAATTTGATACTATGGTATTCTCTTCATAGAAATATCATTTCATATAATCATGGTTATACTGCTGAGAATGGCCAAAAGATTCTTTTTAATGTATTTATAACCAACTTAAAATCCAGATAAATAATAATAACATTGAGATGTTCTATTCTAGTATTTCATAAGTTTTCTTTTATTATGAAATGCATATTTCAAAACTACCAAATTATCAGTGATGAAAAGAAAACCCACTTGTAGAGAAGTGAACAACGTTTCAACCTTCTTTGGTCATCGTCAGGTTCACAAAGAAAGAAAGAGGTAACTGACTGATAGCTGACCACATGTTTGAAGGTGGTTGTGTAACTGAGTGTAGGAATGTAGAGGGCGTGCTTAGATGTTTGATTATATGAATCGTTTAATTACAATCTTGGTAAATACATAGCATGGGCATTCTCCAAATATGTAACATCAGCCAGCCCATTCATCAAAGAATTTTAATTTCAAGTCCAATTTTAATTGATTTAATCATAAAACCTTAATGGCCAGTTTCAATGTTATATTCCTCTTTACAGAAGTCTCAACTGCTGAAGCCTGCAAGATAGCCTTAGAACTCTATATCCAAGACCCTAACCCATCAATACACATTCCCAGCAACCCTCACAGAATTCACCATGATGAAGACAAACTTCATGTTCAACAACCACAACTGTATACAAACAAATGGCCTAAACATGGACAACCCAATATCACCAGTTCTAGCCAATATCTTTATGACACAAGTTGAAACACAAGCAATTAACACAGCATAACATCCACCACTATACTGGTACGGATATGTAGATGACATGATTGCAGGATTCACATCTACAGAATACACACTTAATTTTTTCAATCACATTAACTCTATACATCCCAACATTAACTTCACATGTGAACAGAAAGAAAGCAATCAAATATCATTTCTTAACCTCAAAATTACAAAAACCGATACGCAATTTAAAACAGAAATCCACCGAAAAATCACTCATACTGGACTATACATTCTTTGGGACTCAGCACATGAAACAAAACAAAAATTTAACATACTAAGAAACCAAATAAACACAGCCATAAAACTATGCTCACCATATAAAATTAATGATGAATTAGGCAAAATTAAACAATACTTCATTAACATCAATAAGTTTCCTCCACAAACTGTAGAAAAGATAATACACACACACCTAAACAAAAAGCAAAATCAACTAACAAAAGTAAATATATCCCACAAATTAAAAAATCACAAAACCATATACTGCTGCATACCATATATTCCTGACATCAGCTGAAAAATAGCCAACATTTGGCACAAATAGTAATAAAATATGACATTCCAGTTAATACCAAATTTATTCAAAATCCAGGCACAAAACTAAGGCTTATACTATGTAAAAACTACACTGACAAACACCACACCAACATTATTTACAAAATACAATGTGAGATAAGTGCCACGACTTTTATATTGGAGAAACAAGTAGAAAAATGGAAACCAAATTCAAAGAACACAAAAGTCACCTTCACACGTTTTCAAACACTGTAAATCAAATAAACACAACATAACGATAGAAAACACCCAAATACTAAATACAGAAATAAACATAAACAAATGCAAAATTAAAGAAGCCTTACTTATACAACAACTTAAACCCAAAATAAACCAATACAAAGGAACACCTTTTTACCAATATTAATAAATATAATCAAACATCTAAGCACACCCTCTACATTCCTACACTCAGTTACACAACCCCTTTCAAACACATGGTCAGCTATTGGTCAGTTACCTCCTTCTTTCTTTGTGAAAGATGACCAAAGAAGGTCGAAATGTTGTTCGCTCCTCTGCATAAAAACTTTCTCAACCCAATACTACCAAATTGTTCTTTGGACACCCAAGTCTGTGAGACTCCATGAGGGTGAGGGGAGGACATCGACTATTTTATTCAAGTTCAAACAGCTGAAAAATGAAGTGGGTGCTAGAAATCTTTTGTTTTTATGTATATCTTTTTGTTGTTAGTTACTACTTAAGAAAGTTATTAAAATGTAAAAAATTACAATCTTTTCAGCCTAGCCTAACAAAACTTCATTAAAATAAAAATGAATAAACTCACACTATATCAATCCTTGATGTGAAATATGATAATAGATAACTTGCTGTTGTGTTAGCTCTCTGAGAAACAACTAATGGGCTCTCATTATGACTTACTGTTTGTAAGACAAGAATTGCTGTTCTGCTGGTACAATGTGTGATAATAAAACCATAAAATGATAAGAAAACAACTATGCAAAAATTTAACATTTAAAATATTAAGATAAGTAATTTGGAACATTTTGATATAAAATGCAATGAATGCACAGGAAAAACAGTATCATTAATTATTTTTTATCATATTATTTAACTTTATTAAACACTGATTTCTCTACAGTTAGTGTTGAGGAAAAGAAAATAGAGATAACATGTAAAGTTTTACCTGAAAAAACTTGAAGTTGATTGTAGAGGTTATACAAATGAAACACAATAACAGTAAAATGAAATAAAGAATCTTTCTTCTTATCATGAAAACCACCTTTCACTCGAACTGATTCATTAAACTCTTTGTAAATTCATAGTTAAATCTTTACTGTACAACGGACTTGTAATGTTAACTAAACATTAGCCAAATTTCATAAGTAGACACACATTAAATTCAGGTATGGTGTCACAGTTCCAAAGTTGGCTACATTAGCTAACCTTGTTTTAATAATGAGCATGCTGACTTCTCTTTGCATCTTGTCAATTGGAAGAACTTTTAAGCCTAACCAAATGTCAGATGGTACAGTATTAGCCACTGCATGACATAAGAAACAGTAATAATGATGAATTTCTTTTTCTTTTCAGCCTGTCACAATAATCTGCTTCACCATCTATTCTGATTATGTATATGCAGTGGTTGTGAACCTTCATACGATGACTAATTTGTAATACAAGTAAACTATATTTACAGGCATCAGTACAACATTATCACACTATAACTCTATTAGTAGTGAACACGTCATCAGTACAACATGATAACACTAACTCCATTACTAGTGAGCATGTCATCTCCATGCAAACTATTTCTTAACTTCACCAATGTGTCAAATGAAAGCAGTTGTAAAAAGAACAATTTGTTAATTTCAGCTCTGTCTTCCAATACTAGTTTCTGTATATCAACACTCTAACCTGTGTTTCCAATGTTAGTTTTTGAATATCGACACTGTCCAATCTGTGTTTCCAATACTAGTTTCTGTATATCAATACTCTAATCTGTGTTTCCAATGTTAGTTTTTGTATATCGACACTGTCCAATCTGTGTTTCCAGTGCTAGTTAATGTATATCAACACTCTAATCTCTTTCCCAGTGCTAGTTTTTTGTATATCAACACTGTCTAATCTGTCTTCCAATACTAGTTTGTATATATCAATACTGTCTAATCTGTCTTCCAATACTAGTTTGTATATATCAACACTGTCTAATCTGTGTCTTCCAATTCTAGTTTGTATATATCAACACTGTCTAATCTGTGTCTTCCAATTCTAGTTTGTATATATCAACACTGTCTAACCTGTGTCTTCTAATTCTAGTTTGTATATATCAACACTGTCTAATCTGTGTCTTCTAATTCTAGTTTGTATATATCAACACTGTCTAATCTGTGTCTTCTAATTCTAGTTTGTATATATCAACACTGTCTAATCTGTGTCTTCTAATTCTAGTTTGTATATATCAACACTGTCTAATCTGTGTCTTCCAATTCTAGTTTGTATATATCAACACTGTCTAATCTGTATTTTGCTCTTTTTCGTTATTATACATGAAAATGACTAATATTATGATAAAAGTAAGCTGATGATCTACCTACATTCACCAAACAACTTTACATCACATTAATACCTAAAGTAAACAGGTAACAATAACTAACACTTCCTGTTAACCCTAGTCTGATTATTCTTAACTATATCACTATAGTCAAATTTCTGGACTTACTTGACTACGGAGATGTGGATCAGCTCCTGCCGATATCAAGAACTTTACCACTTTCAAATGATCAAATAGGGCTGCAGCATGAAGGCAAGACTCTCCATTCTGTTAAAAAATTGTTTGTTACTCAAGATATATATTCAGGTACAAATTATTATAAATTATATGTTAACACCCATACATTTCACAACAAATACTTCTGCATGCCAACTGTCCATCAACAGTCTCTGTCACTTAATGTCTGATGAAACCTGAAACATCACTCCTTATGAAAAGTGTTTTGTTGCAGACTAATGTATTTATAAATATATACACTGCTGGCCAAAATTTTAATGCCAATGAACATAAAGAAAAAATATGCATTTTGCATTGTTAAATTCAAGCATTTATTTGAGTAGAGCTTCGAAAGATGAAAATAAGAAAAGGGAAAATAAAAATAAAAAAACTTTTTAGCATTTAATAGGGAAAATGTGAACACTATGAAATTAGCCTAAATACTAGTTGGTCAAAAGTTTAAGACCATACCAAAAAGAAGTCCTAAACAGGGTAGGAAATGCCCAACAAGAGGTCTCAGTAGTGAGTTGCATGGCCATCATTGCAAATAACTTCAAACATTCACTTTGGCATGGTCGATACAAGTGTTTGCAGAAGGCTGGCTAGAATGTTATTCCAAGTGGTGAAGATGGCTTCACGAAGATCATACACTGTTTGGAATTGACATCCATTTCTACAGACTTCCCTTGCCATCCACCTCCAAATATATTCAATGGGTTTCAGTTCGGGCGAACACGCTGGATGGTCCAAAAAAATCATGTTATTTGCCATGAAAACGTCCTTTATCCTGAGGGCATTGTGGATTGCAACATTGTCCTGCTGAAAGATCCAGTCATTTCCACACAAGCAAGGGCCTTCAGTCAATAAGAATGCTCTCTCCAACATACTAATATAGCCAGCTGCTGTTTGATGCCCCTGTATAACCTGTAGCTCCATTGTTCCATGGAAGGAGAAAGGCACCCCAGATCTTGATGGAACCTCCTCCACTGTGTCATGTAGAAAATGTCTCCGCTGGGATATCCTTATCGTGCCAGTAATGTTGGAAGCCATCTGGACCATCCAGGTTAAATTTTATATCATCAGACAACAAAACCTTCTTCCGCTTTTCTACGTACCATGTTTGGTGCTTCTCAGCAAAGTTTAACTAAGCTGTTTCGTGGTATGGAAGGAGGCATGGCCTTTGAAGACGAATACAGTTTTTAAAGCTTTTCTCTCATAGATGCCATCTTATTATTCTTGACCTGCATTCTGTGTCCATAAGGGCCTTAATCTGGTTCAATTATCAGCTGGTGTCTTGCCGGATAACCCGTTGAATCCTCCTGCTCAACACTGGGGAAATTTTCTTGGGTTGACCACTTGAAATTTTCATTCCATATCCCTCAAGGTCTTTTAAGAAATTTGCAACAGCAGTTTTACTACACCCAATATCACCAGCAATAGTACGTTGAGAGAGACCTTGCTTTTGCAGCTCAACAATTCTGCCACGTTTAAACTCTGTCAACTTTTTAGCCTTTGCCATGTTTTCACTCAATGTAACACAGGAGATGTCAGTGGGAGATGTTGACAACACTAATGCTTAAACACAAATGACTAAATTTCATTACGTGTTTACCGATTAACACTTCGTTTCAGTATGGTCTTAAACTTTTGACCAGCTTGTATTTAAGCTAATTTCATAGTGTTCACATTTTCCCTATTAAATGCTAAAAACGTTTTTTATTTTTATTTTCCCTTTTCATATTTTCATCTTTCAAAGCTCTACTCAAATAAGTTGTTGAGTCTAACAATGCAAAATGGAAATTTTTTCTTTATGTTTTTGGCCTTAAGATTTTGGCCAGCAGTGTACATATAATTATTTAATTTAATGCAATTACTGCACTGTAAACACAGGCATCACCAAGGGTTATCATCAAGTGTAAATGATATTGCATCACATCTGAGCCAGGTATCTTTTCACCATGAAAAAGGGAATGGTCAGGAGAACCAGACCTGGCAGTACATATAAGGAACACATCTGCATGGGAGATGATGGTGGAAGAAAGAGACAGAAAAATATCAACTTACCAAATTCCACAAGGAAAGTGGGGTAATAGATGATGTCCCATGGTGTAGAGTGGCTAGGATGTAATGGACCATACTCAGTAAGTCAACTACATCCAAAATTTCACTCACTGGGTACCAACATCCTCACAAGTGTAGGATGAGAGTCATTCTGTCTTCACCTTGAATCCTAAAGTCCAGCAGGAACCTATAAGAAGACTCTAAGAAACCATGGGGTGGCTTAATATCAATGATCTGGGTTATTCAAAATAGGAGTGAACTTCATCAGATGCACATGACCCATGAAACAAGCCTGGTATGACAAAGGTCATCAACAACTGTGTTACAATGAAGGAAACAAAAACATTCCACAAAGACCTTCTGCAACCCACAACACAGAAAACCAATCATGAGAGGAAAATGTACAACCCAAAAACTGTTAAGGACTTATGTAATTGGTTCACTCAACCTCCAAAACCTCACATGCAGGTTACTGACATCCACATGAGGGTAAGAGGAGGGGATTCAGTCAAAGAGATGAACTGAATTTGAGTGTTTCAACTTTGGGCAAATCACCCATCCAGATTATACTGTAAACTCCTCTACACTGGTAGAACACCATCACCTTATTCTGAACTGAATGGTTACAGCCATCATGTAGAACCAATATAGCATGTTGCCTCCATAATCAACCATCCCAGTGGCTTAGAACTGGTAAGTGGTAAAGACACTTGTACTGTACTGTAAAAAGAAGGGGGAACTATGCACTGGAGAGTATGAAGGGAAAGCAACACCCAAGACATTGCAATGGATGATCATGAAACTCCAGTTTTAAAAACATACCACACCAACTTATTCAATCTAGGCATGGCAGGGATGAGCAACAATCCTTTTCTGCTATACCTATGATGTCCATGGGTGGTGGTCCAGAATGGACATATTATGAAGCAGTTATCACAAGGAATTTACATTCTAGTGATTTTATGAAGTACCCTATCTCATGGTTGAACATACATAACCATGAAAAATGTATAACAGTCAACATGACTTACAACACAGATTTAATAGCAAGATGTTTGTGAACAGTTATAGCCATTGAAGTGGAACCCATTCCAAGTATAGATAAAATACCTGGTTAGGCACTACTTGCTGCAGAGGGGGATCCAAAGTGAACTGAAGCAGGTGCCCCTGAAAGAAAAGAAAGCACCAGTAAAGACTTATCTCATGTCACAGCTGTGTTGAAATCTGATGGTAGGCAATACCCCAAGGAGGCAAAAACAATGACATGGTGTAGGTAGTGGGAGGTGAACACAAACAGTTGTCCACATGCCCAATCTAAGAATATCTTCAACTAGCCAATAAAGATGAGAAGCAAAAGAGAAAGTAAGGTGATGGATTTGATATGAGGAAACATGAATGTAATACACTATGAAGGAGACAAGGAAGAAGAAGCCAACTGGATCAAACACAGGACTCAAATGCTCAGGGTAACTAACCAAGGAAAGAGGAAGGTTGCCAAAGGTATAAAGGTGGAACAAGGAACTCTGAAATGAAGCCGTATAAGCAATGCAACAATGGAGGGCATGAACAAAATAGAGAAGTCTATCTTAATCAGGACTAGGGTAAAAATGAGAAGCAGAAGATAGCAAAAAAGGAGAACTGATCATCTTGAGCCACAGAGGTCTTAGAAAGGAAAGTACAATCTGAATAAAGGATAAGGTAGGAGAAGTGGTACAAAGTCTTGGTAATGCTGAGAGCGAAAATATCCAACCTATAACATTTGCAGGACAGGAGGAGAGGGAAATATGCTTGCAAAGAGAGGTGGATTAGGGATCACACAGACAGCAGTTTAAACAGAGGTAAAGTGACAGCATGAAGGACCACATTAATTACCCAGTCCAGGAGCAATGGACATCTCAGTAGCTGATGGAGCTGGAAGGAATGAATCAATAAGGAAGCAAAGACCCTGTGGAAAAGGGGAAAATGAAAGGCATGTGATAATGCTGCCCAAAATTGAGGAGTTTGAAGAATCCCTCTCACAACCATGTGAGAAACTCAGAGGTATGATCAACTATAAGGTGAGAAGTCTAGAAACATTGAGTCAAAGCCCAAGAGCAAAAAACACTCCACTTCCTTGAATGAACAGCTAAAGAAAAAAGACAAAAAGAACAAGCTAAATGAGAAGCTACATTGTGAGAATATTCAGAACTCTTTGCCAAGGACTGGACAAAAGCCAGACTTGAAAATGTTGGATAAGAAGTGCAGGATGTAAAACTGCTGAATAAGGTTAAGGTAACCAGTTTGGAAGAAAGGGAACAGGGATAGAAGGGATTACCAGGAGCTCAAACAATTGAAAAACCATAGTTGAGTGAGCCAGTAAGAAGCAATCAGAAGGACTTTGTTAGTAGTGGTAAGGGATAGGGAGGCTAGCTAATAAAGTAGTTGGATAGGAGAAGAAATAGGTGGGACTAATCCCTGCTGAAGGCATCTATTGCCAAAGTTTTATAATGGGAATAGGATGGTAAAACGGAGGTAACTTGTGATTGGTGGTGGTGACAAATGCATCAATACAGGGATTACCCAAATGATGAAAGTACTGCCCAAAACAGCAGGATATATGGGTCACTATGAGGAATGAACCTGATCCACTTGGAAGAGATGATTTGTCACCAGATAGAAAGTGCCTGGAATATGACATGCCATAAAAATGTGATGGTACTGGGCCTAATAGATAAAATCCAACATGCAAAACAAGAATCTCAACTGGGTGTTGCCCTGGTGATTGATATAAACAGCAACAGCTGTTTACAGAAAGAAAAAGAACTAATGCCTGACCAGTAGTTCCAGGAGGTTGATTGGAAGGGAATGTTCTTACATAGGCCAATAACCTGAAGGGATACATCTGTGAACAAATGTGCATTCTGGCCTTGGAGGATGAAGTGGGACTTGTGGCAACTTAAGGGCTTTGTCTAACCACCATTGTAAAACATTCATTATGGAGAAGGGAAATAGAATAGGATCATTTGAGGGTTCTGTGAGTGTTTCCACTGGTCATGAATGGTCCATTGAAGCAAATGCATATGAGTCCTGCCAAGGGCTATTATAGGTGTCAGAGAAAACCACCACCCCAAAAGTGATAGAATCTTGCCATTAGTAAGTAAGTATGCAGACAGCCACTTACATAGAAATGAGCTTAAGAGAAGGTTGGGCCCCATTAAGACAGGTATTTAAGAAAACATCCAGAAGTACAAGGTACTTGGGAGGATGAAGGAAGAACTCCTATAATGTGATCAACCATCCCATATGCACAGCTTCAAAAAGGAGCCAACAAGTAGGACTGGCTGACTCCCATTCAGAATGGAGAAGAAGAAGCTAGTCATCCAAGTATGCATGAAAGTGTGGTCCCAGAGTATGATTATGCTGTGAAAAGGGGCAAATCACTCACAAAAAATCATATGGTGCAGAAGTCAGACCAAAAGCAGAACTCTAAATAGATATACCATCTCACAATACATAAACTGTGGGAGTAAAATCTGCAAAACTGAGAAGAGCAGGTGCAACAACCTGTTGGGTCAGGTGATCAATGCCTTAGATAGACACTGACATGTCCAATGATACTGAGGAAAAGGAAGGAAAAAGGTATGATGAAACCTTCTAACAGAACAGCATAAACCAGAATGTCAGAAAAGAAAGTGCTGCTCTGATGAACAAAATTTGCAAGACAACCTACCACCAGACCTACACTCACCAGGAAGTCACTACATCCATTATTTGCATATTGTGTATCACCCCAAAAAATAGCAAACAGGCAGGGTTAGAAAGTGTAAAGTTGGGAGATGGGACATGGATCCACACTCAGCTCTGCTGGAGGTCAATGGGGCACCTGTTGGGAAAGGTGAACCACTGTTAGACAGAAGCCACAGTAACCATGTCACACTTAAAATGTTTGATAAAACTGAGTTATAAGAAGGTCCAGTATACACTGAGCCATGAGAATAAAGTCTTCTGACCCCAAACGTTCTAAAGAAAAGTGAATCATGGGTGTAGAGCCAGATCCAAACACAATACTCAGTCTAGAGTAAAAAGGATGTCACCAGAAAAAACCTATAGGGTTCCTGTGAAGAGCCTCAGACAAGAAGAAGATTGAGATGAGGTATTACAGAGTGCCAGAGAAAGACAAAATGGGGCATAGGTAAGATAAACAGGAAAATTGGTACCTGTCCCCAAACATGTAGAATTGAACCCACAACTGGTGGTGCAGAATTTGGGAGTTTGCCCTAAAATTTGCGGGACTGGACATGTCAATGCCACCACCCAATGGGGCAGCAAATGCACAGTGTAAACCCAAACATAAAGGGACAGTGGGAGAAGAGGTAGAAACAATAAGAAAGGGCAAAATAATTATGGCAAGAGTTAAAACATCACATACCTAAGACAGACAATGAGGGCTGAACAGAATCAACAGGATAGTGTGGGACAGCACAGCAAAATTGGGGGGAAAGGAATCAGCGTGCACCTGTAGAAAGCTAAAAACGTACAGGAAGAAGAAGAAGACAATGTACATATCATAAATTGCTCTATCTCTACACAAACAAAGGCCGATAAACTCCCAGACAGGTTGCCTGCACCTGTGACTGAAAGTGCAGTAACAGATGAGTGGTATGCACCTGAAGTGGTAACAGTGACTGGAATAGAAATCAGGTACTAAGCCAGTGAAACATTTACAGCAAATAGAGGTAAATCAAATGATCTTAAAGAAAAGTGAAATGATATTAAATGAAGTTCAACTAAGGTAAGTAAAGTTAAACCACTTCTCTAGTAATCGGTGGTTTAAAGAAAAACATCTGGACTCAAGCACTGCCAAACAAAAAGTGACAGTCTGGTAGTGGTGCATACCAATGCATCATGTGATAGAGTACTCTACTAGTGCTGGAGCAGTGATACATAATGATTTGCATGAGATATGTGTTACAGTTTTGTATTCCAACAGATTTAATAAAGGCTTGTGGCATGCATTAAAAAACTTTAATGAGATATGTGTTACAGTTTTGTATTCCAACAGATTTAATAAAGGCTTGTGGCATGCATTAAAAAACTTTACAAGTAAGAGGTAGCACAAAATACGAAGAGCTAATCTCGTGAGTGGAAGGAAATTACTGCATCAGAAATAAACTTTCAATAAAGCTAACAAAGATAAAAATTCCATTGGAGTGACTATTACAAGTTTTTACACTATTAGAAGAAGCAAAGTTAGAGGGTCTACATAATGAGTTAAATATTTTGTTTCATACAAAGGTCTCTTTAGTAGTGATGTACAGCTTATAAAATTTAGCTAAAATGCAATAATATACAATTCTCAAATGATACTCTTACTGGGCCACTAAAAAGGAATATATTTTAATTTCTCATCAATATTAACATAATACAGTACTAGACCTATAGCTTTTTTATAAATGCCTAAGGACACCAATATTCTTGGTAACCAACAACTAGCATTTAACTTTCAAATATTCTGGCTTTTTTCTAAAGATAAAATGACAGCTAATATTCAACTTTCTCTGGGTAACGTAAACACAAAAACAGATGGTAAGCACTTGTGCTGAAAGATATAAACCAATTTTATTTCTGTAAATTACTTATAATACATACATAAAACTAAAGTTAAAACAAGTTTATTACCTTCAGCAATCCTAAGGAAGCTCCGTTTCTTACAAGAAGTTCAACTAACTCTAAATAACCTTTGTGTGAAGCCTTGAACAAAGGTGTTGCTCCATCCTGGAAAATGAACTAAAAACATTGCCATACACTCAAGTCTATCGGGGATAATATCAGGAACTGCTGCTCCATAACTTAAATATACAGAAAGCTAAACACATGCACTGTACAAGTGAGCTTACTAAGTAGTACTCACATGTTTATTTTAGATAACTGAAACCAACTTGAGGTCATGACACATAATAAATACCTAAAATAAATGTTTGTAGTACTCACATGTTTATTTCAGATAACTGAAACCAACTTGAGGTCATGACACATGATAGATACCTAAAATAAATGTTTGTAGTACTCACATGTTTATTTTAGATAACTGAAACCAACTTGAGGTCATGACACATGATAAATACCTAAAATAAATGTTTGCACAGCTTTTCTCAAGGCTCTCATTTAAAAGATTTAGAAATTAGTAACAAGTTAAGTAATTGCATAACTAGTATGTGACTTTCAAAACGAAACATGACAATAAGTCTTTCCTAATAATTCACAGGGTATTACTGGTGTATACAGTAAGCTACTGTGGATCAACATAGAGGACATACCTTCACAATTATTAGGTCTTAGTATCACACACTTCTGCAAAAAAATCTGATTTATTTTTCAAATCCTCATTGCAGATATTCTTTCTATATGGAAACGTGCAGCACGTTGTACATGGGATACGTTTTTGTATAATCTAATAATAATTACCATGGTTTTATACCTCCTACTGAACATCAGAAACCTTCTAAATGTTTAATTCTAATGTTGCTCTTATCAGGCATTCTGTACTTGTTAAAAAGGCATGACAGCTTACTGAATTTATGAATAAATGATAGCAATGCTAAAAATATCAAGAAATCTCTAGATATTAGTCACAACAAATACATTAAACAATATTGCTATGTTAAAAAAGTATAATGATTTATTAAAAGTGTGTGTGTGTTTTCTTATGGCCAAGCCACATCAGGCTATCTGATGTGTCCAATGAGGGGGCATATAATACTTAATCAAATAAAAAAATTAAAAAAGATTTTTGACCTTCAGTCTAGTGTCAGAGTTTTTATATACAACATTAAGTTCAAGACATGAGTTTAGAGGTGTATTTACAATTCAAATATTAATGCAGAGTGCTGATAAATTGTGTAAAGAAGAATTCTACAGGCTGTCTTAAGTCACGAAGAAAATTGTGTCAAACAATCGTGGTATCTACAATCTGCTCTGAACTTGGTATTGTGAGAAGTTGTCTGAATAATTAAGCAGATGGACAGCTTTTGGAAGGTATATGAATGCTTTATGTGACACAAGTGCTAACCAACCAAAGTACATTCTATTTTCATAATTTTTTTCAACTATTTGTGTTTGTTGTACAAGTAATTTCATGTGTATATGCTGAATCCATATTTTAAATGTTTGTGTTTTGTATCACAGTTTATTTAAGGGTTATTTTAATTGCTATTGTGAATATCCACTTTATTAGCTAGATAGCACATTTTACTTCAAGTTTAACTAAAATGTCTCGTATATTTAATGTCTCGATTTCAACAAATTCAACAGTTTTCCTTATTATTCTAAGTAACTTTCAAGTGTATGTATATGTTGTGTTATAGCAAATATACTTCAGGCTATCTGCTGCATTCACCAAGGGGAATTAAATCATCAAATTTAGCATTGTAAACTTGTAGACTTACTGTTGTCCCACCCGTGGACACAACTTTCAAGTTACAACATACGCTTTTCTTTTTAGACTTATGTTTTCTATTGCTCAAGGAATATTTCTTACTGTTTTTCTTTCATGTGTCATAATTATTACAAAGATCTAAATCAGTTATAATGAAAGACTGATAACTGTAGTTACTACATCAACAGTATCATAAAAATCAAATAGCTTCATTCAACAATTCAATAAATGGCAGAAACTGGAAAATTTTTAAATATGACAGAAAGAACAGTTCCATACTTCATTAACACAATCAATCTGAGCATTGTGTACAATAAGCTCTTCTAGAACTTGGTAATGACCCATTTGGCAGGCAATCCAAAGAGGGGTAGCTCCATCCTGTGGAGAAAAATGTACTCACTCAAAAAAAAAAGGAATTGTTTATTTATTATTTAAATTGAAAATATAGCAAAATTTATTCATGTTTAAATAATAAAAATTAAGTTTATATGCAATCTATTGATATTTACTAATTCCTGATGATGAGAAACCCACTTGAAATAAAAATGTATCTCAGAACTGCTAGTATGAGTATTAACACTTTTACTAATAAGGCAGAGAACAATGTTGCAACCTTCCTATGTCATCTTCAGGTTAACGTTGTTCTCTGCCTTATTAGTAAAAGTGTTAATACCCATACTAGCTGTTCTGAGATACATAAATATTTACTAAGTATACCTGTAATGTTATAATGGACTGGACTATGTATTTTTCTGCATTTTTCATCACAGCTTTTGAATATGACTGGCACCTTGTGCAACATATTGACTAAACAGTTTGGGCAAGAACCTCTAAAATTAGTGTACTGCCATCTGTAATTTTGAAATAGTGAACAAAGAAGGCAATCAGTCAGCAATACATGTTATCACAAGGGTTTGGTCCAGTTTAAACTGAATAATGGACACAGTGACAACTTTTATAAAAAACCCACAGTTAAATGTGTTAAGAATATTTAAAAGTATCAGGGCATGAACCTAGGACCTTATGATTCATGGTGTGGCACAATAACAGTTCTGTCATACCCAGCCCTATTCCAGTATTAAATACAAACACTGTGGTGTTCATGTGCAGTACTGAAACATATAGCTATTGCTCAGAAGCCCTAAATATAAAGAAAAAAACTAGAAATTATGTTAATTTAGGCAAAAAAAATAACTGTAAAACAAAAATTATAGACTGACATCAAGAGCCCTTTTGTTTTTTTTAAATAACAAAATGTGATTTTTATAATGACAGTCAACATACATAATTACAAAGATATTAAGAATGACCACTATTGCTTACCTGGCATTCTTAGTGGGATACATCAACAGTGTTTCTTTTGGGTCATAGTACCAAAACTAAAACTGTAACTTTTGACACTTAAAAATACTTAAAGGCTATGATCCTTCAACACATCTTGACAGATACACAGTAATTAAAAACATGAGAAACTTTCACATAGAATTCCACTTCAACACTAGCATTTAAGGACACTTAAAAACCCTAATCTCATGCAATTTTTCTTAAAAATAAATCTGTTTCATGTCAATCTAAAACATGCAGGAGATACGGCACAATTAACCATAACATTCAAAAACACTTAGATGAAATAATGTTTAAGAATAAATGAAATATCCGGTTAAAAGATAGAATTTGATAACTATATTGTGTTATACATGTATAAAATATTCATCAATACTACTGAGAAATAAACAAAAGCAAACAAACAGACACAGCTCAGAAATTTTAGTATAACTAAGACATTAAAAACTCTATGATTTGTAAAATTAACTATGTAAAAGCTCCTACTGATAACTGATTATTCAGTAAAAATAATCCAAAGTCCAACCTACCAACTAAAAGGAAAGCACTTTTACTTCTTTGACTGAAATTTCTAGAAATTTAATTTAACTAACAAAGTCTAAACAAGAGATCTAATTTATCCCATAACTATTGCTTTAGGTATAGAGTAGCTAGAACTTACTTGGTAAGTCAACTGCATCCAAAACCCAGCCACTGGGAACTGACATCCAGGTGGGGGTAGGATGAAGATCATACCATCAGTAGGTCAACTACAATCCAAAATTCAGTCACTGGAAACTGACATCCATGTAAACAGAAGGAAAGAATATCATACCTGTGGCAAGTAAACTACAATCCAAAATACAGCCACTGGGTGGGAATAGAAAAGATATATAGCATCTTTACCTCAAGTTCAGCGGAGTGGAAGAAGATATTGTGCCCATTGATCTGTGAATAGGACATAAGAACAAAGTTATCATAAATTATCAATCCAGGATTCCAACATATGCATGATTGGAATTATAATGATGTCCCCATACTGTGTGACATTCCACTCAAATCCAATCAGACAGGAATCATCCACAGCACGGTATTATCCTCAGCATATGTCACTCTCAAAGAGGTAGCACAAGAGGAAGCAAACTGCAGGTTCATTCACAATGACACAAAACATGTTAGCAATGAGAGAACATAGACACTAGTGAAACATGTATAAAGAGATATGTTGATTGGTTCTGACCTGAATTCAAAACCCAGCCACTGGGAACTGACATCAACATGGAGGTAGAATGAAAGATTCCAATAGAAGGGGTGAACTGCAATTTTGATGGCTCATTCCAAAGCTACAATATCCACTGACAGAGCATCAAATTGAAAGATATCATCTACACCAGCAGAATACCACTGCATGATTATCAACTGAACTAATTCATTATTGATTGTATCAAAATCACATTCAGGAGGATACCTCCATGGTCCACCACCACAGTGGTTCGGAACTGGAAAGTGGAGCTCCCATACTCCACTGGAAAAATAGTAGTGGAGAAAACACAGTGAAGAGTCCAAGTAAACATCAACATCAGAGACAGTGCAACAGGTGGCCAAGAAAACTCTATTTTGGAAAACAGATCGCTCCCAAATTACTTAATCTAAGGAATGGTATGGATGGGAGATTATCCCTTCTGCTTTACTCATGAAGTCCATGGATTAGTATGACTTAGAACAAGCATGTTAATGAAGTAAATATATCATGAAGAAAAACCTATGAGCAAAATATGGAGCACCTCATTTGAACAGTGTGCATTTTGTGGCTATGAAAATTATAACTATTAAGTCATAATGACCTTACAGTGCAAACTAGACTAGTAAGAGTATACCTGGACAGGCAACAGTAACTACAGAGCACTATCTTCCTTTAAAAAAAAAGGGGTAAATGCTCCTGAGAAAGAAGATATATATATAGAAAGATAGATAAAAAAGTAACCCAATCACCATCTCACTGACAAGTGAAAGATGGCAACAGGTGGAAGACAGTACCCCAACAATGAAGAAACAGCAGTCTAAAGCAGATGATGGGAGATGAATGTATGAGGTGCAGTCCCAGTGTTTAACAGAAGTACCTCCAAAGTAGGATGGGGTGAGATGCAATTGGGAGATAAGGTGCATGGTGAGAGTGAAGACACCAGGAACTGATTACGGAAAAAAGAAGACATGGAAGAAAAAACAACAACAGTGAAATCAAAAGTCAAATCTATTTGAAAAGGAAGGATGGAAAAGAATCACAGAGTGTTGATGCCAGGGAGTGAAACTGCATGAAAATGAACCACTAAAAAGAAGCAACAAAGAGCATGTATGGGACACAGAAGACCATCCAGATCTGACCAGGCACAGAGGTGGAAGATGGAAGGAAATAAAAATCACAAAAAGGAATAACATTCCATTCAATCCACCAAAATGTAAGTAAGGAAAAATTGACCAGAACAAAATAAACGGATTAAGCCAGAGCAGCTGAGAAAACCAGATCTGTGCTGGCCAAGAAAGAGAAATCAGAAAGACCTGACATAGAGTAGCATGGATGAATGAAATCATCCTGGGAAAAATGACTGATGTGATGAGAGAAATAAAGGTATAAACTGGTCCCAATCCTGTCTGAGTGTATAAACATCCAGGACAAGTGAATAAGGAACTGGAAACAAAAATCAAAAACGATATAACTTGGAATTGATGAAAAAGGCAAAAGCACCCCTCTGAGTACACCACTTGAGGTGGAGCCACAGGAAAATTTTGTGAATCAAGAAATCACTCTGTGTGATAAAGTGTTAGGACTGGGAAAGATACCTGCAACAACATCAAAAGCACCCAGAACATGACACACTAAGAAACATGCATCAAGTGTGTAGGCCCAAAAGGGGTCAAACACAAAGGGAACTAGAATGGTTGTCTATTTGGTGAGTGATGTAAGCTATCACCATCAAATTGTCAGAATGGATATTGATTAGTTGAATCCTGGCAAAAGGAATAAGTGAACAACCAAAAGTTCCAGGTTGTTAACATTATAAGACTTTTTGGCTATACACTATTATCCTGAAGCTTCATGCTGATTGACCCACTTTCCCAACCTTAAAGGTGAACACAAGTAAAAAGAAACAAATCTGGACAAGAGAGATAAAATGGTAAAGCCAACAAAGTAGGGGTTTTGTTCAACTACAAATGCATATTGTTCAAGAAGAATTGAGAAAAGTTATCAGGAGAATAAAAAGAAATCCTATTAAGATTCCATGGGTCATGAACTGTCCCCTGGAGAAATTGTATATGTTCAAGACCCAAGGGTAAGTGTCTCAATAGATGCCACCTCCCCCAACTTGAGAGAACCTTACCAGTAGTAAGATAGGTAACACTAATGATGTGGAAAATTGAAAGCTTCATTAAAGGTAGGTAATGGGAAAGACTTTTCCATCTGGAAAACCCAACCACACATGCTGTGTATGTAAGATGAGTATGAAAACCCTAGCTCAGATTGAGCTAACAGAAGCCACATAATCAAATTCTGGTATAAGAACAATCCACATCATGCCAAAGTGAAGTAAAACTAACCACCCAACAAAAGATATATTGATTAAAAAAAAAGCTCAAAGAGCAAGTCACAAACCTGGTACTCAATTCCATGGTAAACAAACATAAGATAACATCACAAGGGATAATAAATAGGATCAAAGGTATGAGAATATGAAGTACTGAGCTTGAGCATCCTCAGTATTGTAGACATTGTCCATAGCAATTGCTCAATGTGAAAACAAGGAGGAGGAAAATAACTCTTGAAAATCATCTGAATGCATCAAAAAGGAGTTGAACAGTAAACACTTCCTGTAAGAGAGTCGATAGGATGAAACAAAGGCATGGGATTAAAGCATACAACTGGGCCTCCAAATGCAAGGGTATATGAAGGTCAATTCCGATAATGATCAGTCTCCAGTGAAACACAGCATATCATTCTCATATGAAATTTAAAAAAAAAACTAGGGGAGCAAGCACAAAGAAAAAAAAATCTAGAAAACAACATTGCCAAATAAGAAGTGGTATTATGGAAGAATTGAACACAAGGAGTCACTTGCATCAGAGGGATGCGATTCATTCCTATTAGCAGAATGTTGTCACAAGATAATTTGCATGCAAGACAGTTAAACCACAATAATTGTGGAAATGCAAGACTTGTGGCATGTGAAAAAATTCTATTGCATGTAGAGCACAGCAGTGAATGAGAATAGCTATATTTGTGAAAAGAGGTAGTATACTGTATCAGAAACAATGATACCATTTGTGAAGTTCTATTTTGTTTACTGAAGTTTTGTTGTTCTCTGATAATAAGTTACTCTATAAGTTTGAAATTTTAGTCTCTGAAACATGTACATAATGTTTCGGGACAACAATGGACTTACTGATCCACCTTGGACGTCCAATCTTCTAAACTGAATTAAAACTATTAAAAAAAAATTTAAAGCTAGCCAGTTCCTATCATTCATATAGTTATCAAGCTTTCTCTTAAATTCAATTAAATTTACCACCTCCACAACCCATACCAAAGGCCAACCATCCTGTTATTAAAATAATACAATTTTAGCTGAAGATGTCTCCTTCCCTGCCAGAATTAATATTTGTGTCCCCTAGTCTTACCATTCTTGCCATTACATATGAAAAACAATGATACATCAACACTATCAATTACCTTTACCATCATAAATTTCTCAATCATATCCCCTTACCTCTTCTTTTTCAAGAGAAAACAATTTGAGAGCTTTCAACCTCTTCTCATATGACATCTCCTCCATCATAGGCACCATTCTAGTGACCCTTGCCCTACCACTAGCAACAGTATACTGCTTGAATGTTTTAAGAGTGATCCACCATTATACCAGATTCTTTTTTCCATGACACTGTCAAATTATAATAATCTACATGCATTGTCTTGCATTTATTATAATTAAAAGTCTTTTACTTGCCCAACTCACTAAATGATATTAATCCTTTCATAAATCAACGGCATTCTCTTCACAGCTAGCAACACACAAGACCATAATATCATCAGCAAATAAAGTACTTTATGACCATTCATTCATCTAAATCATTGATGTAAATCAAAATAAGCAAAGATCCTAATACTGAGCCCCAAGATACTCCGCTTCTGACATTAATCAAGTATAATTGAACTCTGTTTAGCAAAACCCTCTGCTTTGTTCCATCCACTCACACCTGTAGAGATTATTTTTGTTAAGTTTGTTAAGCCTTTTAAGTGGCACCTTATCAAAGACTTTCTGAAAATCCAGGTACACCAAATTTACACCCTAATCTACATAAGATTTTCTCCTCAGTCAAACCACATTGACCATGTAATAAATTTCTAAACTTTGTTAAATGACTTTCATCAGACATGTTTATAAAAGTTGACAGCTGTGGATTAATGAACTTGTAAGACATTGATAGCTCCCGACAAAGCTCTAATAATGAAATATTGAGCTAACAGTTACGTTCTGGAAATGTAGTTGTGAATTTAATTACATTTGTAAAAATACCATAATAAACTCCAGTTTTTGTTACACAAAGTTAAGAATAATATCATTTTTTATCAGACTTTCCAAGCCTTTCCCATAACTATTAGTATCATAGTTACTGGGACAACTTTTATTATCTTCCTTGATAAAAAGAGTAACATTAGCTAACTTTCAATCCTTTGGCACCTGTCAATTGTTAAAAGCCTTAAATTATAGCAAGTGGCTCACATATCTAATCCTTAACCTCCTTCAACACCCTTACATAAATAACCAGCCCAGAAGCCTTATCATTTTTAAAAACTTCCCAATTTTTTTTTAACAAGTTCAAAATTAATGTAATCATATTGTCCAACCCTGCTTACAGACATCAGTTGTTCAACATAAGGAATACTACTTAAATGCTTAGAAGTAAAAATTGAAGAAAAAGCAGAATTTAATAGCCTAGCTATTTCACAATCATCATATACAAGACTTCTCACCCCTCCATTATAACATTCTGTTTACCCTAAATGTATTTAATGAAATCATTCATCTTAATTTTTTTCATCTTTAACCAACCTTATTTCATACATTCTTTTTGATGTCCTAATATGTTTCACCAACTTTCTTAATCTTCTGAATCTCTTCTCTTTCCAGTCAATTTAAAGTTCTTACATTTGTAATACTTTTCTTTAATTTTATCTCTTACACCTTATGTGAACCAACCCATTTTCTTTTACTTGCAGCCAGCATTTATTTTCTTTAAGGACTGTGTTTATCTTGAATATTTATGATTTATTGTTAAAAAATGTCCACATTTAATTCACAACAAATAATTCCTGTTACACCTCTTCAAAATTTCCTTTTTGAAATTTGTAACCAAAATATCATTACTCCAGATTTCCATTTTCAGCAAAACATCAAACCTAATACAGCAATGATCACTTGCACTCTGATGTTCCCCAAATTCCACCCTCTTAAAAATTTTGTATTAAAAGTTATGTAGACCAGTGAGTCCTTGACCTATGAAATTATACTTACTGTTCTTCTTGCATCCACACAGGCACCAAGAGAGATAAGAAGAGACACTGTCTCTGTATGTCCATTTTGTGCTGCTACAAACAAAGGTGTGGCTTTATCCTAAAGAAATTAACCATATAAAATTCCACAAATAAAAAAATCAGTCACCACATAAATAAAGTTGTAATGGTTTAATAAAGAAACATCAACAGAAGTTCATGTCAACCTGATTTGTATACATTCAATTTCATTATGATTACAATTTCTACATGTAAGTTTTTAATGCTCACAACCAGCTCAACTAAACAACCTATAATCAAACTATATCATAAAACAGGTCATTAATATTCTGTTTTTGTCATAAAATATATCATTTAAAAAAAATAAATACAATTCTGCAATATGTTATAAATCTTAGCGTGCATTATGAAATAAACATTCTATTCTATTTTATTCTGAGAATAAAATGGCTTCCAGTTAGACAAAAATGGCCTCCTTTAGAACAAATACTTTAATTCTGTCTAAAACGAGCCAATAGTAACAGTTAAGTACCATCTGGAAGAAATTATGTGAAAAGATTTCTGATCAGGTTTAGAAATTAGAAAATATTACGCTACAGTTTCCAACTACACTCATGACCATTAAATGCAATTTTTATTTAAATGATATTAAAATGGAGATATTTATGGAGTTTTTAAGTTCTTTAAACTCATTTAAATGAATATAATTAATTTAAATACTAAATTAATTTAGTATGTAAGTAATATTGGGGCATTGCACCAAATCTATTGTTTGGTAAAATCTGTAATATCATTAGATTAGAGACGCTTTTTTTTTTATCAGCTCTTCTTCACGTCTTTAAAAACACAATAATTATAAGCAACAAGTAAAATATCATGTTTCTAGAAGAAAAAAAAGATAATGCACTAGAATGTTTCAAAAACAGTTTCACATTTTGAAAAGCATGGACATTTGGAGCAGTTTTTCCATTATAAAAAGGCCCAGCATAGCCAGGTGGTTAAGAAACCTAGGGTCACAGGTTCCAATCTCCATCACGTGAAACATGCTCACCCTTTCAGCCATGGGGGCATTATAATGTGATGGTAAAAGAGTAGCCCAAGAGTTGGCAGTGGGTGGTGATGATTAGCTGCCTTCCCTCAAATTTTACACTACTAATTTAGCAATGTAAGACAAGAGGGAAGACAGCTAATCATCACCACCCACTGCCAACTCTTGGGCTACTCTTTTACCCAATAGTGGGATTGACCATAACATTATAACACCCCCAACAGCTGAAAGGGCGAGCATATTTGGTGTGATGGTGACTCAAGCCCGTGGCCCTCAGAGTATGAGTCGGGTGCCTTATCCACTTGGCCAGGCCGAGCCTGCCTAATTTGAAACATCAGTTATAACTACTCTTTAGTGAATTGGTCTATGAAATCAATACATATGTAAAATTTGTTTAAATATAGTTGTCTTTAGACATTGCCAGTTGCAGTTTCATTCCACATGACAGTAGCAGTGTAAAACAAGTCAATCTTTACAACAGTTGCTATATGGTATTTAATAAGATTAGTTTACTCAGCAGGCTGGCTAGTCTGTTCAGTACTTTAGTAAATGGTAGTGGCAAAATTAGATTATTAAAGCTAAATATTTAATGTATTCTAATTTGTGGATATTACAACATTTGCTGATTGATTTTCAGTTGGAATCTCAAGAAAAATAAAAAAATATTTCAATAGGTCCATAACACAGTAAACAATTGCTATGCTACAAGAGAAAGTGTGATAACATTCTAAATGCACAAGATGCTAGTATAAGTATCAGAAAAGGTATGAAATTTTTAGCAGAATTGGAATTGTGATGGATGATCAGTAGATATACAAACCCTTAGAAGGCATGTGACAGGAAGCTAAAAAAAAGCCATTATGTATGACATATTCAAACACAGAAACCATCATGGAGTTTCTGACTGGATTAGCCATAGCCCACCCATACCTATACCACTATTCAGTGCAAGATAATAAATCTAAGTCCATTTTATCAATATGTGCTCTTTCCAACTTTACAAATCATTCTCAGTCTAAGTTTGTTGCTTCATTACAATAAATATCTTCAGAACTTAACAAAAAACTTAGTTACACATTTTTTTACTCAGTAGCTGATTTAAAGAAGTTTTTTTCAGATTTCATGTGCTTTTACATGAATTACTATGAAGAAAATTAATAAAAAACTGTGTAGCTACACACAAGTAATAAAGGCAACAATACAGTACCAATTTATAATGGCAAGTTCAGTTATAGTTATAGACAGCTTTTTGGAACAGGCAAAACTTCTCTTAACAAGAAAAACTGTTACAAAAATGTTACTGGTATCTAAGTTAAACTGTGGAAAATTAAAACAGAAGACTGCAAGATGAACTTTTATTATCCAGAATTAAATATCCTCATGTCTTTGTGAAAATCTTTAGCTACATTCAGACTACACAACAGCTAATTCTCACAGTTCAAAATAAGAGTAAAATATGTTTCTATGAATGTAACTTCACCTGTCAACAGCTTAAACCCATTTGGATACTGTAATTGGATTTACTTTCATAAACCCATCCAAAATTTAATTACCCACTAAAAGTGTTGAAAGAAATTAACAAAAAAAATGATGCATGTTTTTAATAGAACTTTATTGTTACTATAACAGAAATTACTTCAGTTTCATTAACATCTGAAACACAACTATTACTTTAAAATACAAATATGTTTAGCAAGAGCACATTACCACTCACATCATAAACTACTTATGAAATGCATGTGTGAAATAAGAATTTATAAATTAATAATGCTAGTCACATAATTATGTGTAAACTAAGAAAGAGGAAATTCTTCAATTTCCTTTTATATCAACATCATTCCTCCATCTCTAACAGAAGGACCTGTGATAAAAAACATTCTCAGATGCAATGCACTTTTGGTCCCTAAGATGCACATCTGGCTGTTTGTTGTTGTTAGCATGCTGTGTAATGGTTTATCTGTACTCTCTCCACACCAACTGTTGTTTAAAATGAATAAGAAAACATATGGAAAAACTGGTTTAGAAACTAAAACATAATACATTCTCTAAAGATCACCCTTAAGACATAAATTAGTTTTGATAACTATTTTCATTCAGTATTACTTTCACTCCATTCTAATCATTTCTTCAAAGCTTACTGAACATTTAAAGGTACATAAACAAGGTTGAAGGATGCACTGTTCATATGAGGTCTCACAAAACATTTCCTAACATACTTCCTTACTGTCTCATACACCTTGCCATAACCATTACACGTGTAAAACCTCAAAGAATATTTCTCAGGGTGCTTTATTGCATTTTCATGCCTTTTAGGAATCATTAGTCATTAAATATGTAAGCATCATATGTGAAAAGAGAGATGTAATTTAAGTTGTTATTACAACTGCACCTGTTAACATAGAGCAACTAACAGAATTATATGGAGATGGAGAAACTGTTGTTTCAAAAGTTACTACTAAAGTTAGTAACATGCACAATATTTTTAACACGTGGATCCTTGACACAACAATAAATTTATAAAATTTGTTTCAATTCTAACAGCATTTGTTCCTGAAAGATCACTGTTACATTTTACTAAACTTGTGCCTTCACAAAGTGGTTTATAATAATTGAAACAACAGATCAAAACTACACACCAGCATTCTTGCCTCAATATTGCCTCCATGTGTTACTAATGCCTTGACTACATCAGAATGATTACATTGAGAGGCAACCATAAGGGGGGTTCCTCCATCCTATAAAATAAACATACATAGTTATGAAGTAGCTTTAAGATCACTAAACACCAGTCTACCTACAAACAAAGTTTCAACCTTCCACAAATTCATTCCTCAAAAAAATAAAGATATCATCTATTTTTGTGTGATGATTGTTTCATATAAATCTCTCATTGATACCAACACCATAAAGAAAAATTCAGATATCTTGAGTTAATACAAAAAAACTTTCTATATATAAAAACACAAATACTAGTTATGGTGCATCTTGAGTATTTACTCTGTCACCTTTTTACATTTGTAGCACCTTCCATTACTTCAAGAATTTCAGGACCATCAAAACATTCCCATCAAGATCCCTGTTACAATCCTTCTTATATAAGTGTTGAGTTTGGACAACCTTCACTGAAATTCTATGAAACTACTACAAGCCTTTTTGTTGTTAAGTGATACAACTGGATTTCATAACAAAATAACTTACTGTGAACATATTAAGCACTCATTTGTTACACTCACTGTTGATGAGCTCATGTCCATTGAAGATGACATAATCTTACACTTGTTAACAACAAACAGATAAAAAATTCTTTAGTTGATTAATTTTTACAGCAATAATTTAACACTTTTATTTAATATCTATGTATAAAACTGCTAAACTTTCATACAATAAATTTATAAAATTAATAATAACATTATTTACATAAAATGATGCTCAATAGATCTTCAGAGGTTCATAAAAGTTATATTCTAACACTAACCACGAGAACTTTATGACTTCACTCAAACAAGTGGGTTCACAGAAGTTATGTTCTAACATCAACCATGAGAACTTTCTGGCTTGCTTCGTACTAGGGGGTTCTTAGAAGTTATGTTCTAATACCAATGGCAAGGACCTTCTGGCTTAGCCCATGTACAAAAACTCATAGAAATGATATTTTAATACAATCCATAAGGATTTTCTAGCTAAGCCCATACAAGTGAATTCATAGAAGTTATGTTCTAATAGTAATTGCAAGAACTTTCTGGATTAGCTCAAACAAGTGGTGCAGAAACAGACACAAGGTAAGTGTGAAAGCAATCAAGAATTCTTAAGATTAAACTTATAATGATCATCAAATAGAAACTATTCTTCTAGAAACAATGAGGATTAACAGTGGAAGTTCTAGATGAAAATATTTCAATCTCATTTGAACCCTTGTCATCACAGAAAAGTATTCATTTCTTGAAAGTAAGCTCTATTCCAATAGGACCATAACAGTGACCATACAAGTGAAAATTTTGTTTATGTAGAAAATTGTAAATTGTCAGTAGAAATTTTGAAATAAAACTAGCTTTACAGTTTATTAATGATAAAAATTATATCTAAACACACAAATTTCATATATCTTCCCCAAAAAAACACAACTCAACAATAATATGATTTACTTTAGTTAAGGTGGACTCTTACTTCCTGGGCACATTTCACATACATTTAAGGATTCCCTAAACTTTCCACAAAAACACAGTTCTTTTAATTATTTCTATTAACATATTTCTAGTTCTTTAGGCATGCATGAAAAGATATTATAGATTTTCATTTTCAACTGCAAAGATTGAATTGGTAATTTCAATTCTCAAAGTTTGATAAAAAACATCAAACCTGATATTCACAGCTGTTGTTACACATTTGTAAGAAGATGTAACAAATTATCATTCAACTCATTACCACATAGCTACACTGAGAAACTACACCTTGCTAGTTCTTTGTGAATATTACTTTACATTTTTATATCAAATTTCCCCCAGCAAATTATTGATTATTTCTATAAGAGGATTGGTTATATTGTAATAGGGCAGAGGACTGAAGTTGTTTTCTGCCCTGATGCCATTGTCTGGCAGTCACTTCACACCAGTGGAAGACACAGAAACTTCACAAAAAGTGTTTTATGGAACTCTTAATTGAACTTTTTGAAATAAACATACAATCAATTAATTTATACGTTTTAACATTTCTAATCTTTAGAAGTGTTGGTACATTTTTTGCCAATTGTGCTAATAGCCAATATTTACACTGTCTGTTTGGCAATGCTGGTAATATTGAAAAAACTTTAGTATTTTGAAAATTAATTAATTTTATAAAATCAGTATAATCAGCAACATCATAACATTTAATATTTTAAAGATCAATTAATTAGTTTTCTATATCAGAACCCATGGTACTTAGAACTGCTATAATTGCTTACAGTGCTACTATCAGCACCAAAACACATATCATGATTGATACATCTAAATATTTCAAAAATCAATAGTTCTCTTTTCAAATGTTAGCTGCTGGAGGTGAGTTGAATCATCCTTAACTGAAATGTATTTCTGTTACATACTGACATCTCTAAACAACAAACAGTTACAACCTCAAGCAACTGCCAAGAAACATTTTGCACACTTCAAGAGATTTACAAATGTTTTCTCACCTAAGTCTGAAAAAAAGACATCTCTAAACAACAAAGAGTTATAACCTCATGCAACTGCCAGGAAACATTTTGCACACTTCAAGAGATTCACAAATGTTTACTCACATATGTGTAAAACAAAGAGCTATTACCTCATGCAACTGCCAAGAAGAATTTTGCATTGTCGAGGTTAATTCATGAATATCTTCATACTTTCCACTTATCAAATAGCTCAAGAATAATTTACAATGAAACATGTTGCAAACATTTCTGTAATAATCTTATCAAAAAGATTACCCTATAGTTCACTGTTCAGTTCTTCAAATGAATCATACATTAATCTTTACAGATAATTGTCAGATATGGTTCAAATATTAAAATGTACTTAACATGAAATTAGCAATAAAACTTTACTAGTGAGTTAATGTTTCCTTGTGTGCCAGCTACTACTCTAGAGACCGTGTTGTAACTGTTGAAATATACATTAAATAAACAAAACATACTTACCCAATTAGCTACATTAACAGGAGCTCCATGTTCTAGAAGAAGATTTACAATGTCCAAGTAACCTCCTTGGGCTGCACAGTAAAGAGCAGAGGTCCCAGTCTGTAATATCAGACATGCTGAAATTAACTATTTTAACAAAATACAAACATACAACTGAAGACAAAAATAAAGAACCACAGTTAAACCACATGCAATTAAAGAAAGAGGATAACATGAAACAAGATGTGAGAAATAATGATATTCTGTTAACCTAGTAACATTCTTCTAACTGGATAAACTTGATCTCACAACTAATGAAACAAGAAACAAACTGAACTTGTAGTGGAAATCAGTGTTAAGGTATATGCATGTGTCTGAAACTTATGGTCTTTTCTGCAAAATCTACAAAGTTTCACACATTTAATAAGCTAACACATTTTTAAAACCTGATATATCAGTGGATTTACTTTGTATTTTATGAAAGTATGATTGGACAAACCAGTTTCCAGGTGTAAGCAATCATTTAGCCTATTATATGTCAGTTATTCACTGTGTTCCAAATGAAAAGCAAAGCAAAACACAATACTACAATTTACTAGTAAACTTTACTTATTCACTAATCATGTCCCTATCAATATTACTCATGTAAATAAGAAAAACAAAGGCTTCAAACCAAAACTAGAGATAAAAGTCTATGTTCAGTGGACTCCATAAACAGCACTTTTTTACTCTCTCTAATGAAACCACCAATCCAACTAGTTTATCTTTCATCAACCCTCACTAGTGATTTTTTTTAATCTTCTGTATGGTATCTCCTCAAAGTTTTTTTTTTTTAATCTAACTACAATGAACTCCATTAGCAGCACTTTTTTACTCCCTCTAATAAAACCACCAATCTAATTAATTAACCTTTCATCAACTCCAACCAATGATTTTTAAGTAATCTTCTGTATGGTATCTCCTCAAAGTTTTCATTATGAAAATCTAACCACAAATCATTTAGATAACATTTAATGGCCTCAAAACAAATGAACAAATTAGTACAGCAGGTTTTATCTTTAGTGAATCAACACTAGCATTCTTTTATATCACATTTCACCAAATGACTGAAAGTTTCCATTATGAATTTCTCTTGGAATTTTCCCACTATAGAAGCGTAAACAAATGGCCAGTAACTACTGGTGCAACTGTTAAAGCTCCTTTAAAAGTAGAAATAACATTACTAACTTCCTAATTTTCAGGAAACCTACTGAGTACCGAAATTTTTGACCTCCTTTAAAACACCAGGGACAACACTGTTTAAATGGGAAGCTTAGTATATGTCTAAATTAACAATATTTTTTATTTACCCTAAATGGATTAATATCTACATTATTCAGAATCGTCTTAATACTTCCGATAGAGTACTGAGTGTCAGGAATATTGCTAACATCCCATCTCTTGTTAAAATAAACACAACACTTCAAAACTTAGCCTTCTTGGCCTTAGCTAAAAACCTAGTCATCAGTAACATTTACTATTTTATTTTCAGTTAACATACTTAAAAAAAATGTTTGCTGTTATTCTTAACATTATGAACCAGCTATATCTCAAAAGCCCTTTAATGAATTCCAAGTTTGTTTTTTGAAACCAAATCCAATAATTCTGCAAATTTGTCATCCAATATGTCAAGTTAATAAACTTTAAAACTTGTTGTAATAATCCAATATTTTATCCTTTATGACCTCGATTTTGCTTATTAAATTTTATTTTCTCTATTTATCTTTTGGAAGGAGAGCATGTCTATCTTGAAGTTAATCCAATTTATTTTTAAAAACTTTCCAAATCTTTCTCATAAACTTTTAATTCCTTATCCCAATACACTGATGATAAATCTTGTCTTATGGCCTCAAAACTGACTTCCTTGAGAACTAGTAACTAAAATATCATTCTTGCTGATCTCAAAATACAGAAAAACATCAGACTTATTTCAAAGTAATTATTCATTCTAAATGTCACAATGCTTCAATTCTAACCACATTTCATTACAGGAAGACAAAAAATCTAAAATAAGATCCACTGTGGTACATAAAATCATACAAAATCACTTTAAGAAATCATTTACTCTCATTACTTTGACTTTGTATAATCACAATCAATACATCTAAAATTAATTGTTTCATCAGTGTCCCTATTAGTGATAATCCTAACCTCATTATACAGTATCTCAATGACCTATCTAATCAGTGACTTGCATTGGCTGTCAATTAAAACTTTCTATCCTTGAAACCCTTAACTGTAATTCTTATAGATTTAATCAGGACTATAATATTTTATTTCTTCAATCTCAACAGGATGAGGTTATTCCCTTTTATAAAGAGTCACTTTGTCCTTCCTTTAAAGCATCTCTATCACTACTAAATAACTCTGAAATTAAAATTTCAAATTAATTCCCATTACCAGTATTCTTCAAACCTGACCTTTCAGTAATTTATACTGTACCTCTCAATTCAACTTTAGCCCTGAACTAATCAGCTTTGTTCTGACTACTCTTAAAATTAAAATAATAGAAACTATGTTTTTCTTGAATCAACAGTGGTTACATTTAAATCTGATGTTTATCTTCTAAGATTATAATTTAGCCTGTTGTGTTTTCTGAATTTTATAATTTGAAGGCATGTTTACAATTGTTACAATGCTTTTATAAAATCACTAAAATCATCAGCTTGAAAAACTCAATCATTTCAGAAGTTATCCCAACTTTGTTATAATATAAGACATTTTGAGCTGAATATGATGAAAGCATCCTCAAGAGAAGAGCTTAAACCTAGATTTACTGTAATACAAAGAAATCCAAGTTCCACTTCCACAGTTCCAATGAATCCCAATTTAAGGTATCATTTTTTAAAGGGAAACAGAACCAAAAGGTGGTACAAAGTTTGAACACTGATACTACATTACACTGCACTGAAGCATGTGTTTACAAAAAAGAGAGACAAAAATTGCAAATTGGAGTTTGTTAAGTGTATCTACAATTTCTTTCAGAGGGAACTTTTTTGCAATGGAAGATTGAACACTTACTGCTGAGCTACTAAAAAGCTATTGTTTGAAAAAGCAACAAACTAAATCTCTTAATCTCTTACACACTGGAACAGACTCTTACAAATATCTGTTTAAACTGTTTAGCAGTTTATTTTGAATACAAGATAAACAAAAGTCCATAAATTACACACAATTTTTTTTATTACTTAAAGTCTTCAAGTGCTTTTAATTTAATTTTTTTTAATATATGAATGGGCCCTAAAAAGGAATATAACCTAAATAATAATATACTTACTACTCTCCGTGCAGCTGGATTGGCTCCATGCTTCAAAAGTTCCTTGGCACATTGAAAGTTATTGTTTGCACATGCCAGAATTAAAGCAGTTGTTCCTTCCTACAAACAACAGCAGTAAAATAATACAACTCAGTACAATTCACCTGATAATAACTTGTGTATGTATTTCTTAATGTTTAGCTTCTAGGTTTTCTTATGTAACAAAATTTAATACAACAAATGTTGAAAGTTTTGTTGAAAACACTGATAGAGACACTTCTCTAATGATTATTCAGTTCATTTTAACTGAATTTAGTGAATAATAATACACATAAACAAACACACCACACACACACACACTATATACAAACACAAGCTGAAACAAATATAAAAACATTAAATCTCAAGATAGCTGGTATGAGTGCTGAAACTTTAGAAAACAGAACAATATTTTGACCTTCTTAGGTCATTTTCAGTTTAATAAAGAACACCATGAAGAATAAAAAATGCAACAACAATTAAAAGGATCCCCAGGGTATAACATGGGATATAAAATGTACCCTATGTTTTGTGTTATTTAATGCTTTAGTATTAATATTCTCTCTCTCTCTCTCTCTCTCTCTATATATATATATATATATATAGTCATGTGAAAAAGTTAGGACACCCTATGAAAGCCTGTGTATTTCTGCAACATTTTTGGATATATAGATATTTCATCTCAATTTTAACAATACTGAGTGATTATAGGAATATAACCAAACAATTAAAACTGAAAAAAAGACTTTTCAAGATCTTCTGTAAATGTAATTCTACAAAAATGCATATTCTAACTGAGGAAAAGTTAGGACACCCCCACATTTATTCCCACTTAAAATGGCTCAACTCACACACAGGTATATCACACCAAATGCACATGATTAGAAGATCGTTACTCAGCATTTTGAATGAGGCTTGCCCTATTTAAACCTCAGACATTTAGTTTGGTGTACTCCTGACTGTTGAAGTGAGAGTGAGCACCATGGTGAGAGCAAAAGAGCTGTCTGAGGTCTTCAGAAAGAAAGTTGTAGCAGCTTATGAGTCTGGTAAGGGATTTAAAAGATCCAAAAAGATTTTGAAATCATCCATTCCACTGTTCAGAAAATAGTCAACAAGTGGAGGACTTTCAAAACAACTGCCAACATGCCCAGGTCTGGTCGTCCAAGTTCACCCCGAGAGCAGACCACAAAATGCTAAAAGAGGTCTCCAAACACCCTAACATGTCATCATGGGACCTACAGCAGGCTCTGGCTACTGTTGATGTGAAAGTGCATGCCTCTACAATCAGAAAGAGACTGCACAAGTGTAACTTGCATGGGAGGTGTGCAAGGAGGAAACCTTTGCTCTCTAAGAGAAACATCAAGGCCAGACTGGAGTTTGCCAGAGAGAATGTAGACAAAGACCAGGACTTCTGGAATAATGTTCTTTGGACAGATGAGTCCAAAATTGAATTATTTGGACACCAGAACAGAGGACATGTTTGGCATAAACCAAATAGAGCATTCCAGGAAAAGAACTACATACCAACTGTGAAGCATGGAGGTGGAAGTGTCATGGTTTGGGGTTGCTTTGCTGCAGCAGGACCTGGACAGCTCACAAGCATAGAATCCACCATGAATTCTACTGTGTATCAGAGAGAGCTTGAAGATCATGTGAGACTATCTGTACGAAAATTAAAGCTGAAGTGGAATTGGACCCTGGAACAAGACAATGACCCAAAACATACCAGTAAATCCACCAAGAACTGGCTGAAAACTAAGAAATGGAGAGTCCTGGAATGGTCGAGTCAAAGCCCAGATCTTAATCCCATTGAGATGCTGTGGGGTGACTTGAAACAGGCTGTACATGCAAGAAACCCCTCAAACATCTCACAGCTGAAAGAATTCTGCATTTAGGAGTGAGGAAAACTTTCTTCAGACCAGTGTCAGAGACTGGTAGATGGCTACAAGAAGCATCTCACTACAGTTATTTCAGCCAAAGGGGATAACACTAGCTATTAGAGGGTAGGGTGTCCTAACTTTTTCCTCAGTTGGAATATGCATTTTTGTAGAATTACATTTACAGAAGATCTTGAAAAGTCTTTTCTTCAGTTTTAATTGTTTAGTTATATTCCTATAATCTCTCACTATTGTTGACATTGAGATTAAATATCTATATATCCAAAAATGTTATACAAATACACAGGCTTTCATAGTTTCATAGGGTGTCCTAACTTTTTCACATGACTGTGTATATATACACGTATACAAGTATATTTGACAATTAAATAAACATGTTAAAATCTATCCTTGGAAAATGTAAATATACATCTAATAAAGCATATATTGAAGGTACTTGTACTGCATGCTAAGTTCATCATAGAGGTTGTATTAATCAATGAAACTCAGGTGTAGTTCATATCTAATTATGTACATGACAGTGGTTAGTTGATTTGGTTCTCTGCATTAACAATAAGTTATTTTTACATCTGTTTCAGTGCATTACAATCACACATCTTGTAGAACCCCCTGTTATTCAGTAGACATATCCTCTTTCTCTACTATAAAATCAGGTATTACTCAAATATATCACTTGTATATAGCATGTCAAATTTATTTCAGATTTCACCCTATTGGTTACATTATCTTATTATGAACCATTTCTTTTATTCTGGAATGAAATTCATTTCTTATAAGATGCCATTTACTATTTTTGACATTTTAATAGCATACACAAGGTATGCTTTTATAACCCACTATTTTCTAAAAGTAAACACATAGTGACAATTTGTTCAGTGATGTATTATCGGACATTAATCATTCATTATGAATGGGATTTGGGGAATAAACAACAACAAAAGGCACATAATTCTATAAAATTTGTCAAGGTAGCTGATGGAAATAATTTTTATACATGTTATTTATTAATACATAACAAGGAATTGTTTTAACTCAGTTATCTGTAATTAACTCGATGGGTTAAAATATGATGACTTTGGTCAACTTGCATGGATGAAACTCTGAAACTTCTGTGTGTTAATTACACAAGTATAAATTTCTTATAAAAAATACATACATGGATAGTTAATGAAATACAAAATAAATGTATTTGTATGACTTCTGTTTTTCTAACCACAACACTCAAATCAAAGTATTGAAATATTTTCATTGACTATATTATGAAAGTTCTTTGAATAAGAAACTATATTTGTGGTTTAATTACCCACAACTCTCAGTGTATAAGACTAAAATAAGATGGATTCTATTCAGAAAAGTAAATTGAGTCATAAGTTACAAATGGAAGAGGAAACACAATCATTGAATAAATTAGTTCAAACCACATAATGTTTATTTCAACCCTCTTGAGAACAACAAATACTGATTCACAAATTCAAGCTTTTCGACTTATTTACGTGAACTACTTAAAGACTTGGGTATTGATGGAGAGCCACTGTATGTATGGTTCAAATTATGTCCAACTCATTTCACATTGGAAATGAATTAGTTCTTACTAACTGTGTAATAATCACATTTATTTAAAAAAAAATCATATTTTTTTCTGGTGTCAGAAGTCAAATTAATTCAAAACAGTCACTTCTTCTGCAGGAAAATCAATGATCATGACTGATTTACCTGCAGTAAATCAACTTGCTATACTTTCAGGATAGAAACTGATATATTTTTTTTATTAATTGGATATGATTATTTGTTAAACAATATTGAACAACTGATGAAAACAAATCAAGCTATACGAAAACCTCTAAAAATGAAAAAAGTTAAATGAATTATAATCACTGATCTACTTTTAACAGAGCCTCAATTTAAGAATTTACTGCCCTTTGAATCTGAGGTCCAATTAGCTTCATAAACTAAGTTAGGCAACATGGTGATTCTTAAATGGGGATAAAGTTTTAAACTGGGGAATCTGTAAACTCTCTCCCTTAAGATTTGTTTGACCAACAAGAAAATCTAGCAGGCAAACTTTTAAGAATTTTGTGGGATATTTTGTGATCCTTCAAGGCTCTGAAAAGTTTTTAGAATATAATTTCATTAATTGTTTCAAGACTATTACAGAATGATAAGAAAACAAGAATAAATCTTAACAAATATTTTATTGGCTCCTTGAAGTTATTCCTACCTTACTAAAGAATATAATTCAATAAAATGTGGCCAGATTAAAATGTTATTATAACCCATGTTCATCACTTTAATGTCTTAGTTAATAATCATGATATGTGTGTTGTATTACCAGTTACTTTGTCAAGGTTTCTGTGTTTTAATCAGGGAGGCAACACCTGCAATCTTGAAAACCTTGAAATAAATACTGCTTTTCATTTTCATCATTGGTAAACAAAGTTGTACTCTTAAATGAGAGCAGCATCCCTTTCAGCTGTATCACTGATCATCTTCAGACTTTACACAACCTCCAATGCTACTTTGAGACTCCACAATTCAGGATCCACATAAAAAACTTTAATGGAAGTTCCAGACACCTAAAAAAATTGAGAATATTCTTTGTCACAAAATTTGTGAGGGGCTTTTGTTAAACTGTGTTGGTGTTGATTCTGATCCACTTTGATGGATTTTGGGTACCTTAATGAAGTTTACTTTCATTCACTGCTTTTATCATGGATCACTTTGTGTCAGATGATAAACCATACAGCCCAACAAATTTCATTGAAGTTGATTTGGATACAGCTGGATTGATTTCTTCATGTTTTTTTAGGCTCTGAAGAAATGTCAACTTGCTTTGAGGAGCATTAAACCAATCCCTTATGTATAGTCAGATTAGAAACATACAGACATCACAAATTACTCTGCTTTTGTATGCAGTCTGAACATGTAGATTTTGAGCACATACAATGATTTTGCCTTCCATCAAGCATGATGTATAGCAGCTGGTGACTTAAAATGAACACCTCAAGGAGGAATTTCGCCAACAAATATGATAAGTTCCAGGAACTCTCTCTAGTCATCTCTAGATTGGAACTCTTGAAGCTGGTTTTTATTAAATTGTTTAAAAATGCTTAGATTTTGCCCAAACATTCAGTTTACTTATTGGAACACATTAGTACAATAAGAATATAGAAAATAAAAAGTTACAAAATAAGGTGAGGTCATCTTTAGAACCTTACACCGATATACTCAGATGAAGCTGGAGCTCCCCCGAATTTCTTCTGAAGTTGACATGGCTTTACACTTGGCCACCTGCCTTGCTTCCTAGCTGAAAGCCATCTTAGCATGTCAGATTCAGGGTTGAGTCTACAACTGCACAATCTGATAACTGGATATGGAAAAAGAGTGCAGAGTGTGCTTGATTTAAGTGTGAATCTCTAATCTAATTTTATTGTTTTCATCAGATTGAACTCCATTCAGTCTACAGTGCTACAAAATCAACTTCAAAATGAGGAGAACCTTTAGTCACCTGTCTCCAACATTCCCAAGAATCCTTTCCCACAAATCTTTGTGGCCGATATTGTTGTTCTGTTTATTAGATAATTCTCCTGCTCCTTCCACTCATGGTGACAACCCATGATATCACAATTTCTCATTTCCAGGACATGCAAGAAGTATGGTGGTAACTACTTCAAGCTGTTTCTCACCAAAAATCCTAAATGCTTCTACACCCAAAAATCAACCAAATGGGTTGAAGATGTTGGATGTCTGGAAAACATCTTCATTGGTACCTTAACATGTGCTGTCAAAAGTGTCCAGTATTTATCTGAATGTGCATGGAATGTCAGTTGTTGTTAAATACCTCCTACAAGAGATATTACTCTGTATTGAATAAATTCACTGTTGAATTATCCATACAGTGTTGTCTCAATGGTTTCAGGAATAATCATTTCCTGAAAATGTTCCTCAGCAGACTTCACTTAAATTTAACAGCACCATTTAAACTGAAATCCCATTGCTCTGCAAAAAGGAGAAACATTTTGCAAACACTTTGTAGAACAAAAATAGGAAGTTCAAGCATGAGAGGAATATATGGGATTTCAAAATGTGAAGAAACCTCTTTGCTTTAGCTTTATTATCATTAGTTGGTTCATGCATTATAATCTGATTTAAATCCATAACTAGGACAGGAAAAGTTAACATTGTCCTAAATTGAAAATGTATTTCCAACAATACTTACCTCCTCTCATTATTACTAGACCACCAGGATTTCTTCCTTTGCCCACCTAAGCATTGGTCTTTTTTTTTTTTCCTTATCTATAATTTCTCACTGAGAAGTTGGAGGAGGCAGAGATGGCATTATCCATACAGAAAACATCTACATAGATCATGGGTGTGTCAAAAGAAGATTGGCATCCTAGTGGGGAAACTGCATTACATCCAGAACAGGTATGCTCTAAACTCTAAGCATAGTTCTTGTATCAAGGATGAAACTGTACATGACTGATCATTACCATAGACAAGCCCCAAACAGATGGCTTAGGTTCCACTACTTGGGGTTGGAATTAAAGGATCTTAGTCCATGTATCACACGTTGTTGGCTAGAGCAATTGGACTGCAATGTTATTTATATATAGTGATGATTGAATCTCAGTCCGTGATACCACCACAATCACAAGAAGAAAAAAAGCAATACTGAAGTGAATAAACCTTCTCTTCCACCTGAGGAAGCCTGAAAGGCAACACCACAGGCTTGGAATGGCAGGATTGTGTTTGCCTTACCGATCAAAGGAAACAGAACACATTCTACCCATATGAACATTCATCCTCACTCCAAAACTGTGTGGGCAAGAAACATTCTACTTGCACCTAGAATTACTGGAAGGACATGAAACAATTGTGTTCAGCCAAGGACCAATGATGGGATAACTTCATGTTCAGAATTACAAGGAGATAGTAGACCCTCTTCCACAAACAAACAGGCCAATCAAATCTGAAGTTGCATTATGAATAAGATCCCATGTAGGCTGGTGCTACTGCTACCAATATCTGGGGAAAGTATCCAGGGACCCAAGCAAGAGGGTCTCCAACTTCACTCTCTCCTCCATGAGTAAAATAATTCACTCTAACATTCTGGAGGAAGCGCCTCTGTTCACTGCTCCAGTGACTGGAAACCAGCTGTGGTAAGAATTGCCTTACTCCACAAGTAGAATCTGAAGAACAGTGCTCTTGAAACAATGTAATAGATGAACCAAGGTCCCCAAATTTCTATATGCAAACTAACCCCAATTTATTCAATCTTGATCAGCAGAGACAGACAGGATCCCTTTATGCTAAAGATATTCCATGAGTGGAAGCACTGCATAAAACAGTAGTACCAGCTGGTCAGCTCCTGGGTGGCCTTATGGAACAACTTGTTTCTACAATGTCTGTTGTAACCGGTATAAAGTGTACTGTAACAGTGGTTGCTAGTATGGAACTGGTTTGATAAATGTATGCCTGCCTGAACAACACTTGCCATAGAGCTGGATCTCATGAAAATAAGGTAAGGAGTGCTGAAAGGTAGCAATGAAAATACTCTGGGAATTTAGACATCTCCAATCAAAGCAATTCTATTTCTGTAATATAGTAGTAAATCTGTGATAAAAATTGTCATTTAGAGGCTATTTTACATGAATTAAAGAAAAAAATCTAATCAAAACTTAGTGATTAGTTTTCTATTTGTTGAAGATGGTTGGAAGTCAAGACATCCAAGATGGACCAACATACCCAGTAACATCTTGTAAGTTACATATTACTGCACCAACTACACAACCAAAAATTCATGTTACAATATGATACCTTCTTATTAAACAATTAATATCTTGTGGTTACTTATAATTTCAAATGGAATCAAATAAGCTGAGCTGTACCAAAAAATCAGTGAACACTTAACTTACCTGATCTTGACTGTCAACATAAACTTTCCCGCTCTGTACGAGTTCTTTGAGGTTCTCAGTGTTTCCTTTTAAAGCTAATAGGTGGAGCTGTGAAGATAAAAATGCTTCATTCTGGAAATCAAAGTAAGTAAAACCAGTTGCTGCCAATCCTTGGAAAGGCATTGAGGAGTCAAAGAATTTCAGAGAGAAAAACAACAATGAACCTCATAGGCACCCACTCTTTATCACCAAGTTCTACAGCTCTGTTCAAACTTGTAATGAATGATTCTGTCGAAAAAGTAAATTTTAGAAACATTAAAAAAATCTAATTATAAATAATTTACATATACATATAGAAATATATATTTTTAATCCTGTTGTTTCAAGAGAAATGTTATCATATAATTGTGAAAACACCTTTATCACATTTGGATTTCAACTAGAAATAAAGCACCACATCAGTCATATTCCTATAAATAACATATTAACATGCCTAACTTTGCTCATTAAAAACACATAAAATATAATCATATGCTATCCAGGTAAAAGATGTAGCACTGATTTTTTTTTCAACCAACTTGGAAAACAGGATTATGAAACAGCATTAGCCTTTTATTTAATGTCAGTTCATTGACCTTCAGATAATATGATGTCCTACCTGTAAGACATATTATAAACCAAACCTTAATCTCTTGCAAATCATCATACGAAGTGCTAACCTATCGAACAATCTCTCATCCCATACAACTATATTTATGTCACATCTACATTACACCAATTCTTCTGGTTCAAACATAAAGTTTAATTTATTTACTAACACCACTGGTTTACGAATATTTTCCAAATGTATTAATTCTTATTGCACAAGGTGGTTTATAATTTTTTAATAGATTACATAAAAACATAGTATTTAGAAATTTAATCAGTTTTTATATACAGAATTCAATGTTAGAGATATTTTATACACAAACTAAATGTTGTACTCATATACAGTTCTCAGCTACGAGTACTGCTAGGTAACGGAAAGTACGTGTTTTATAATAATCTCCAAACTTTTGTTTCGTTTATATCAATCTGAGTTATTAAATTTACTGGTTAAAAATAACTTATTACAGTATACTTATTACCAAATGTGCATAACAAATAATAAGCTCTAAAAAAGTTAAACTTCTTTACAAACATACAACACGTAACACTTGACAACAAACAAAAACATCACTCTCACATTTCTAATTCAGAATACGTGAACATTGCCCTCTGACGGTGTTACCAAATTAATGATAGCATATTATAATAACTAGAAATATAAATGATATATTACAAAAACATTGTACCTCATTGTTCACAACATGTGAAATATTTTTTATATATAAACATACACACTCATATATATTTAATAATGCAACTTTTCGATTATTTACTTAAATCACCACCAAGCGCAATAAAATAAGGTACTAATTACCGAAGAGTTTGGTTTGATCTGATTTGGATTTTGCGCAAAGCTACACGAGGGCTATCTGCGCTAGCCATCCCTAATTTAGCAGTGTAAGACTAGAGGGAAGACAACTAGTCATCACCACTAACTCTTGGGCTACTCTTTCACCAACGAATATTGGGTTTGATTGTCACATTATAACGCCCCCACGGCATGTTTGGTGTGAAGGGGATTCGAACCCGCAACCCTCGGATTACGAGTCGAGTGCCTCAACCACCTGGCCATGCTGGGCCTCACCGAAGAGACTCAAAGTTTTCCTATGCCAATCTATAAAAGGAAAATATTAACAAACCAGCTCACCCAGTTACACAGTTATATAGAGGCAATTTCTTTGTCCCCCGCTGGTATAGCGATAAGTCTACGGATTTACAACGCTAAAATGAGGGGTTCGATCCCCTTTGATAGACTCAGCGGATAGCTAGATGCGGCTTTGTTATAAGAAAACACTCATACATAGTTTTATTTTTTGGTATAAAATATCAATCTAATGGTATGACTACTAACTGGAGCTTTTAAGAACTCATCAGCTTGTTTTACATTATGTACTGAAATAGTTTTTTGTTTAAAAATACTATTATATAATGAACATCCTGATAAAAATAAAGAAAGCTTAACCAAGGTTTTTTTTTAAACAAACCATTTAAAACTTTCATCAAAATGTTCATAGTTAATAAATGCTCAGGATTCTCTCCTACTTGTGACAACAAATTATCATACTTTTAAATAATTTGATTCTTTAGTAACAAAGTTCTGCAAACAAGTCAAACTTGACATAATTCTCAAACTATCATTTAGAATAAAACAAACAACTGTCTCTCTTTGCTCTTGAAATTATCATAAATATAGGTGTGATATTTGCAGGTCCATCTGTGTCGAAAAAACTAGAAAACATTTTCCTGCTCGCATACACGAGCGTAACAGAGTATCACTTAAATTAGGTAATACCGTATGAAGCGCACCAAATTCGGGAATCCCAAATTACAGATGTGGAATTGGACAACAGAAAATGTACAAAGATTCACCATGATATATAATGTTAATTCTGACTTTAAAATATGAATCAAAAGTTCATAAAGCAATATTACCGTTTAGTTAAAATAAGTGCTTGAAGTGAGGCTGGATGCCGTAACCTTTGTTTTTCAGTAGAGCATAAATCCACCTCTACTTTTTATTAGAGTGTAAGTTTCTCAAAAGGTTCAATATGCAATTCAACAAATATTTACGATGCCAAGAGGCTAGGGAGAGAACAATATATTTTTCTTAGAATGTTAAGTAAGAGTATTTGTTTTGTTTTTGTTTGATTTGAATTGATTGATTGATTTGGTGTTTTATGGCACAAAGCAGCTAGGCTATCTGCGCCAAACGTCCAGTAAAAAGGTAAAAATAAATTAAATGTAGTAAAATACATAAAAGGAAGTGAAAGTAAAACAAAACATCATTGAAAAACAGAAAAAGCATAAAACCAATGTTGATATATAGTCAACAATGTTAAGAGAGAAAGCAGAATAAGAGAAGTTGTAAAGGACTTTCTCTGGCAAAATGGTAATGATCATAACCCGCCAGGAAGACTAACACCTGTAGTTGGCCTTTCCAGTCCTGGTTCCAGGTTATGTTGTCATAACAGCCATTATCAAAAGGTAAAATAAGAAAAGTGTTAAAAAACATATAGCAAAATCGTAATAAAAATGAGCCAAATGTCCTGTAAAAAGGTAAAAGTAAAGTAAATGTAGTAAAATTCGTAAAAGAAAACAATGGTAAAAACAAAACAGCAATTAAAAACAGAAAATGGCATAAAACCAATGCTGACATCCAGTCTACAAAGTTGTAAAGGACTTCCTGTAGCAGAATGGTAATGATCATAACCCGCCAGGAAGATTAACAGGTAAGTACAAAAACCACCGTCAGTCACCTGAAGTTGGTCTTTCCAGTTCTGGTTCCGGGTTATGTGTCATTATGGCCAGTACCAAAAGGTAAAGTAATAAAAGTGTTGAAAGACATGCAGCAAAACTGTAATAACAACTCGCCAGGACAACTAACGGGTAGTTCAAACAGCAGCGTTAGTCACCTGAAGTTGGCCTTTCCAGTCCTGGTGTCAGTTATTTAATGTTCTGGCCATTTTCTAATGTCAAATTGAACTAGAGAGATTGAGATTCTGAAAAGGGAGTCACAATTAAAAGGTGTAATGGATAAATATCAAACACTTAAATGAGGTTAAAAAGATTAATGTCCATTAAAAAACTAAAAACTTTATCAAGGTGGACAGTGTCACCATCACCAATAACACTGGCCAATGTTACAGACAAACCCTGGGACAGAACATGTTTAAAATAGTGCCGTCGTTGAGATGGCAAGAAAGTAAAATGTGGCTTACAGTGATTTGAGTGTTACACAAACTATACGCTGGTGCATCAGTTCCAGATAAAAGAAAACGATGAGTTAAAAAATGCGTAGTCTAGTTAGAACAACTTCCTCCTTCCGAACCTTACGGAAGCTAGACGGCCAAGGCCCAATATAGGGTTTTATTTGGAAAAGCTTGTTGTCACGTTGCTCACTCCAAGTGGACTGCCAGCTGGCACGAAGCCGAGCTTTGAATACAGGACCATGGTCCATGTATGAAATGGGCACAGTGGTGATAGTGCCAGAGCAGATAGATTTAGCTGCCATGTCTGCAAGCGCATTCCCGCGAATACCAACGTGGCTTGGTATCCAGAAAAACTGGATAGAAGTAGATGTTAATGAGAAATGAGCCAGTCGGTTTAGAATATCAGCGAGGACAGGGTGTGAGCCAACATGAAGTGATTCCAAGGCCAGCAGAGAACTAAGGGAGTCAGTATAAATAGTGTAGTCGGAGTACTGCTCAGCTTCAATATGATCCAGGGCAAGAGATATGGCATACAGTTCAGCAGTGAACACAGAAGCTATAGAGGGGATTCTGCGCGCAAACCCGCAACAAACCATGGCAGAGCCCACAAAATTACCTGATTTGGAACCATCCATATAAATTGGAATGGAATGATTGTTTGAAAGATGTTCAGTAAATAAAAGACAGTACTTCCAATCGAGAAAATCTGCCTTTTTCAGATGACTTGAAAGGTCACATTTGGGGGCTGTAATAAGCCATGAGGGGATGGGCTGACCAGTGGATTCTGCAATGTTATCCAAGGACAGACCCAATTCATCCAATTGCGCCTGGATGCGAAGGCCCACTGAGGAAGAAAAACACATCCCCAAGTGGGATGCTTTGGTAAGGAGCAAAATGTCAAAGAATACAGTAAAGACAGTTGCAAACGGCGAAGGTGCAGAGTAAATTCATCATATTCCACGTATAAGCTCTGAACTAGGGAAGTGCAGAAAGCCCCAGTGCAGCATCAAAGTCCTTGATGATGAATGGGGTCCAGCATCTTTAAGGGCGAGGATCTGGCAGAGCCATAGACCATTGATCCATAGTCGAATTTTGAACGAATAAGAGCACGATATATCTTTAACATAGAACATCGATCTGCTCCCCAACTGGCGGTAGAGAGGACACGGAGGATGTTCAGTGCTCTGGTGCATTTGGCCTGTAGCTGCTTTAAGTGTGGTATAAAGGTCAGCTTACGGTCAAAGATAAGCCCCAAGAACTTGGTCTCAGGGACCACTGGCAGCGAAACTTCACCAATACGGAGTACAGGATCAGGGTGGATACCCCGTTGGCGGCAAAAGTGCATGCAAACGGTTTTAGAGAGAGAAAAATTATATCCGTTTGCCGTAGTCCATTTCAGTACACGATTGAGGGCAGTTTGTAGTTGCCGCTCAATATATCTCATGTTCGACGACTGACACGAGATGGGAAAGTCGCCGACATAGAGCCCATTTGCAACAGTGAGAGGGAGTTGTTCAGTGATGGCATTTATCTTTATACTGAAAAGTGTGACACTCAAAACACAGCCCTGAGAGACTCCAAGTTCCTGTACAAAAGAACGGGAAAGTGTTGAACCCACACAAACTTGGAATTTCCTATCCATTAAAATTTTTTAAATAAACATGGGTAAATGGCCACGTAACCCATATATATGGAGGTCTCGCAAAATGCCATACCTCCATGTTGTGTCGTAAGCCTTCTCAATGTCAAAGAATATTGAAACAAAATGTTGGTGTTTGAGAAAGGCTTCTCTGATTGATGTTTCAAGTCGAATTAGATGGTCCGTGGTAGAATGCTGTCGTCGGAACCTACACTGGGTGGGCGAGAGGAGGTTGTTTGATTCGAGGAACCAAACAAGACGAGCATTAACCATCCTCTCTAAGGTCTTACAGAGACAGCTCGTCAAAGCAATTGGACGGTAGTTTGAAGGAATCTTGTGATCTTTCCCAGGTTTAAAGAAAGGTAAGATAATAGCCTGGCGCCAGGCATCAGGAAAAACATTCTCCTGCTAGATCCAGTTAAAAACAATTAGAAGAATATCAAGAGAAGCAGGAGAGAGATCGCGCAGCATGTCATAGTGTACATCATCAGGTGCAACAGATGTACTGCCAGACCGATGAAGGGCCATTTTCATTTTCACCAGTGTAAAGGGACAATTATAGTCAAAGAGACAGTCAGTTCGAAAGGAAAGAGGTGAACGCTCTGCCTAAGTCTTGATGGCCAAGAAGGTAGAGGAACAAGCAGAAGTGGTAGATACCCAGCAAAAGCTTTCACCTAGAGTATCGGCGATGCTTCGGACATCAGCTACCTCTTGGTCATCAGATAGTAAGATGGAGAGGAGAACAGAATTGTAGTGCTCACTGACCTTTCGAATCCTGTCCCATATGACCTTGGAACTGGTGGTAGAAGATATGCTAGTGGTGAATTTAATCCAAGATTCCTTCTGGCTTTGACGTCTTACCAACCTAGCATGTGCAAGGGCCCGTTGGAATGCGATGCGGTTCGAAAGTGTGGGATATCTACGGAAAGTATCCCAGGCCCGTTTTTGAGCCTTCAGTGCCAAGTGGCAAGCAGGATTCCACCACGGACGAGGATATCGTGGAAAACGTGTCGACGTTTTAGGAATACGCTGAGCAGCTGCTTGTATAATACAGTCAGTTACCACTGCCACACAGTCGTCTATTGATGGCTGATTCACGATGGCAGGATCATGTTCTGCGAGAGCAGTGAAAGTGGACCAGTCTGCCTGATCCAGCTTCCACCGGAGCACGCGGGTAGGGTGGCATCGATCAGGCCAGTCTCTCTTAAAAGTATAGGAAAATGATCACTGCATAGTGGATTATTATCAAGCTTCCATGAAAAATGGGAAAAAAATTAAGGGGAGCAAACCGAGAGATCAATAGAGGTAAAGGACTGACTAGGTGCGTGAAAATAAGCGGAAGAACCAGTATTGAAAAGAGAAAGATTGTGATCAGAGAGCATACGCTCTACAAAGCGACCCTTCCTATCAATAACAGCACTTCCCCAGAGGGGATGATGTCCATTAAAGTCCCCGAGGATTAGAAATGGAGACGGCAACTGTTCAACGAGAGCATCAAGGTCTGATTGACCATATGTCTCTCCAGGGGACAGGTAGAGAGAACAAACAGTGATGGAAACACGGATGGCTACGGCCTCCAAGGATGTGTTGAGTGACAAAGAGAGGGTGGGCACATGCTGATCAACCAATAGTGCCACCCCTCCATGTGCTCGTCCATCTCACAGCCTGTCATTTCTGTACAGAAAAAACTGCCGAATGGTGACTGTATCAGCAGGTTTTAGAAATGTTTCTTGTAAGGAAAGACATACAGGATGGTAGAAAGCAATCAGTGTTTTAATATCATCCAGATTAGAACATAAACCTCGACAGTTCCATTGTATCAAGGTGGCCATTTTTAATGACGTGTAGACAAAGTGGCTAGAGAACCCTTCTGTTTACGACCACGTCTTTTTTCCTTACTGTCCTTATTCGGAGGAGGTCTATCGACCTCCATGGATCCTACCCTGGGTCGATTGGGCAAGTCTTTGTTGTTGGAAGGGGTTTCCAGTGACTGAGGACGCGAACGAATGATTGTTTTGCATCGTAGAGTGGTAGAAAAAGATGTATCAGAAGAAATGCCTGTATTTGAAACCGAAGGATGTGGATCTTGAGATTTGTTGGAATGTATGGGAGGAACAGAGATGGGTGTAGAAGTCTATTCATCAACCTTTTTAACCATGGAGGTCAAAAGGCTTTTCATTTGTTTTGAAAACGATTCTCTTGGAGGCACAGAGAGATCTGTCTGCACTCTCACTGTAGTTGTGGAACAAAGTACAGCAGCATATGTCCGAGATGGAGTGGCGGACAGCAATTTCCGAGCCTCAAAATAACTAATGTTATGAGTCGTTTTCAAACGCTGCACTTCTTTTTCCTCCAACCATTTTGGGCAAGAACGAAAGTAGGAAGGGTGAGAACCATTGCAGGCGACACAATGTGGGTCCGTGTGACACTCATAGGCATCGTGGTCCTTGCCACCACAACGAGCACAAGTCAGGGAACCACGACAGGACGTCTTTGAGTGGCCGAACCTCTGACATTGGAAACATCGAAGAGGGTTTGGAATGTACGGCCGTACCCTGCAAATTAGATAACCTGCCTTGATGATGGCAGGTGCACGTGGTGATGTAAATGTCAAAACGAGGATATTTGTCGGCAGTGTAACTCCGTCTTTGCGAGTAGAGATGCGCCCAACTGCAGAAACTCCTTGAGTGGAGAGACCAGCGAGAATCTCTGACTCGGGGACGTTCTTCAAATCCCTCCCAACAATAACTCCTCGTGATGAATTCAAGGTGGCATGGGGTGTAACCTCAATAGGTATATCCCCAATTGCCTTTGAATTCAAGAGGAGTTCACTGTGTTGGGATGTGGATGTTTCAACCAATATGTCACCAGATCGAAGTTTCTTTACTGAGAGCCAGCAAATCCCTCTAGTCTCTTCTGACTAAAAAAGGGGGACATTTACCCTAAAGGTTTTTCTGAAAGAGAATGTAATATAAGAAAATTGGGTACAGGTGTTACAGATGTTGAAGATTGCTGCTCAGAGTCTTCAAGACGTGGTCGTTTACCTATTGACTGTTTTTTCACTATTTTATTTAAATTTTTTGTTGGAGGATCCATAGGAAAAAAGGAACATTTCGGTACCCACTTACCCCACCCACCATGGATCCCTACAAGGGAACGCACTACAATGTCATGCAAGGACATTGCAGCAACGCCAGGGTCTCGTGAGCACTATACCCAAACACCAGTATCAAACACAATGTCCACAACACCCGTTGAGAACTTCCAACAGTGGTACTTGGTTGACTCTAGCCCAAGTGGACCAGCCGATTGACCTAAGAAGGGCTACCCAAAGGCCGCCCGTCAACAGAAATTCAAGGCCAAAGTGGTGTGTTTAGGGTTGGACCCCTCAACCACCAGGATCCTCTCCTCCCCTTCACAGGTCGCTACGCACGGCAAACACGTGGGTGGATGTTTGATCCCAGAGAAGGTAAAGTGATAGAAAAGAATCTTCCCTGGGAGGTTCCCTCACCACGTACAGGAATCCACACCGAGGGGTTGATTTTGAAATTCGCGCATAACTACTGAAGGGCAATATACGCTAGCCGTCCATAATTTAGCAGTATAAGACAAGAGGGAAGGCAGCTGGTCATCACCGCTCACCGCCATCTCTGTGTGTTTTCTTATAGCAAAGCCACATCAGGCTATCTGCTGAGCTCACCGAGGGGAATTGAACCCCTGATTTTAGCGTTGTAAATTCGTAGACCGCCAAGTCTTGAGCTACTCTTTTACCAACGAATAGTGAAATTAACTATTACTTAATAACGTTCTCACAGCTGAAAGGATGAGCATGTTTGGTATAACGGGGATTCGAACACGCGACCCTCAGATTACGAGTTGAATGCCATCACCCCCTGGTCATGTCGGGCCAAGTGAGAGTGAGACAGGAATAAGATAAAGTAATATATGGATTAAACAAATGAATCCTCTCACTACGAGCTAAATTGGTGTGTTTATAGCCACCAGAGCTTTTATAAGAAAGCTCACAACAGTATACATGTATTTATATTAAATTTTACTGTTTTATTTCTCTTTGAACTGTGTTTATTTACATTTTATGTACTACTACAGTAATAAATAAACAATGTACATGAAAAACAAGAAATATAGTACTCAGCTTCATGTGTTTCACAGACCACTCTTTTCCGGCCCCCAGTGGGTCAGCGGTATATCTGCGAACTTACCACGCTAAAAACCGGGTTTAGATTCGCGTGGTGGGCAGAGCACAGATAGCTCATTGTGTAGCTTTGTGCTTAATTCAAAAAAACAACAACATCCTCTCTTCCTCCACTTCAAGCACTGGCTATAATATCTTATTATACACTTCTTTTGTTTTAAAGCAAGTTTATCAGTAAATCGCCTTTAACAAACAGCTTTATGAAAATAAATATTATCTTAATAATTAGACACCTTTAATTTTATTTCCTCTCTCTCATTGATATTGTTTCTAGACAAACAATGATACTTTTAATTAATCTTATATTTGCTATTACTCCATGCAATTACAATATTATTTTGGTCTTGTTTTTGCTGTGTGCATAATTCCCGTTATTTTCTTACACCTGATGATGACCTAAGTAAAGATCCGAAATGTTGCATGGCCATATTTATGTAGGTCTATGCGTAATAATTATATCATAACCTAGAAACAGTGATATAAAGTACAGTGCAAAAGTAATAGAACAATGTCTAAAATTAAATGTCAAGCTATTTTTAAAGAACAATAGAAAGTACATCACAGATGAAACACCATATTTGGCTCAGCATGGCCAGGTGGGTTAAGGCGTTTGACTCGTAATCTGAGTTCGCACCAAACATGCTTGCCCTTTTAGGGCGTTATAAATGTGACGGTCAATCCCCCTATTCGTTGGTAAAAGAGTAACGCAAGAGTTTGCGGTGGGTGGTGATGACTAGCTACTTTCCCTCTGGTTTTACACTGCTAAATTAGGAACGGCTAATGCAGATAGCCCTCGTGTAACTTTGCGCGAAATTCAAACCAAACCTGCTGTTGTAGTCTGTATTTGATAGCTATATGAGATATTACTATTAATTTTATAATAATTAGAGAAAAACAAACAAGTATGGCCTTTTACTTGGCATTTCTTCTCCCTACTTCAAATGCCATTTCTTTCGAGTCGATTTTGTAGTTGAAAAAATAATAAACCGTCACTTTTGCATAATGTATATATGTACATGTATAGAAGGTCACATGGCTTCATGAGCCCTAAAATGCAGAAATTTAGTAATACTGTTATCAGCCTGAGAAGCACTAAGTACTTCAAAGCAGCATGATAATTAGAGCAAGTTTATCATAAGAGTCATTCGTTTTAACCATTTCTTTGAGCAGATGTTCAGAGACATCTATTTGCAGAATTTAACAATTATAATTTTTAGTAGCCTGTTCTACCACAGTTCCGTTTTCTTTCACACATCATGATCATAGTCCGTCAACCTACATGTTGATGCTATTAACCCTGTTTTCCGGTGAGTCAACAGTTAGTTTAATGAATTTACAGCGCAAAGAAATCTGGATTCGATTCTCCCTGGTGGATAAAGCAGATGACTCAACATAGCTATACAGTAAAACAAAACAAAGTTAACCTCTTCCTACAACATCCTTTTTACACACATCATCTCACTGCGCAAAATTATCATATTTGTCACGTTTAAACCAATATATATTCCAGAAGTGTAATAAATGTTACCCATTTCAATCGTCGATTAAGGTAGATTTTTTCCCGAATGAAAAAAAAATTATACTTTAGCTCAAAGGTGTCGCTAGCTGCCTAGTAGATTCAGGTCTTGGGCTATAAAGAGCAGCTATTACTTAAAATAATTAAAACATAACTGCAATGTAATGTATTACACTTTACGTGAGGTAGCTTTGTGGAACTGTGAAAGAAATCCGAGTCGTTGGCCCGTATACTGGTGCCCAGCGACTCCATTGGTTAATCAAACTTCCTTATATATTCAGATAGAAATTTTCCAGACTAGTTTTTACAAGTTTTCTGTTTTTTTAATTAACCTCAAAGCTATACAACGGGCTATCTGTGCTCTGCCCACTATGGATATCGAAACCAAGTTTCTAGAGCTGTAAGTCCGCTGAAATACCACTTGTGGGCTTTACGAGAGTACAAAAACCTGTTTATATTATCGTGAATTGAACAATTAATAAATATTCACAGAGCAATCTGAAATACAGATGTTTGTCTGCTACAAGTTTAACGATATTTAATTAAACAGTAAGGACATTTATTTTTAGTAGACAACACACTCTACCGAACACTTGTAAGTTATTTTCTACATATTGATAAAATATAATTTTACATTTAGATTGCAAATATATCAACTAATTTTAAGTTGCAAGTTTTTAACCCTTATCCCTGATCTTTGCATGAAATGTGATTTACAGAACATAAGGCTAAATCGTTTGAGTGGCATTTGCATTCCACTAAGCTACGCAACTGCACAACGACCAATCAAGTGTCGCGCACTTCATTATTCCAGCCGTGCACATCCTTAGTGTACTTTGTGAAATGCTAGTCGCCTACCTCCTCAACGCCCCTGGTCTAACTCTCTGCCCTGGAGTCCGCCGGACATGTTTCAACTTATATCATCAGTGTCTAATCTCACTAGACAATGTACAGCCAACACATCCAACAAAAACTAAGAAAAAAAAATCCCATAATTGTGACAAACAAAATTATTTCGAGCGAGGAAATACCAATATTTCTGAGCATACCAACTGACTAAAGTTACTTTCCATAAAAAACTGACTTTCTGTAATGAATTTTTTTTTAACCTGCTGTTTGTATCTTTAATTCTTCAAAGTCTGGACGTTTGAGACACGGCTTCTCGACCAACGAAATGCGGTATTGGCTTTGCCTTGACCTTATATTCTCTGCATTCTCATGAATAACCCTAAACTGTTCATTTCAATATTTAATCATGTAAAACAAGAAACAAGTATGTTTGCATTTTCACAAAATTTTAACGCTGATTTACGCGAGCGGGACGAAGGAAGATATCAACGTTCGAGTTAAAAACTACATTCCTGTAATTTTTCATTTTATCTTCCCCAGTAATGGTGAGGAACAGATTCATTCGACGGGAATCTATGCCTCATGACGGTAACTGAAATGACTATAGTAACAATAAACATCCGTCACGTGTATGTTCAATAACAAACATTTAATTATCGAACATTTCGGAATACACATATTCCATCTTCACCAAGCTATACTGAACAGGTTTCATTATTACTTTGTGTTCGCATGCGTGTTTTGGATAGCACGTTATTAAAAAAAAAAGCCATGTCACACCCTTTAAAAAAATTATTAAAGAGTGGGCTGAAAATGTTGAGGAACGCATCCCCCAATAATACGTGTAAAGATTTGTATCTCAGAACGGATGGTATGGGTATTTACACTTTTATTGATAAGCAGAGAACAACGTTTCGACCTCCCTAGGTCATTTTCAGGTAAACAAAAAGAGTATGCAAGTGGCCGTTGTCGGACACACGTTTTATGTCGTCATCAAGAAGGACGCGTAAAAATTGTATTGTTTAACGTTGTTTCAGATGTATGTTCCACTTTCCAGGAATGTAACTGGTATCCTTGTATTCGACACTTTATAGTAATATAGGTCGAAGTGGCATCTCAACATAGACTAGTGTTAAGTGCGTCTAATGTTTCGCAATTAAAATACACTCTTCTGATTGTATTTCTTTTTGTGTGTTAAATGTATGGTAAAAGTTTAAAAAACAAACAAGTAAATTCTATTCCAAATAAGGACAAAACCAAATCATAATAAAAATATCTGGTTCTATTAATTGCAACTCACTACATGTGTCTTTTTCAAAAGCTACTTAGAATAATATCATCCTGGTGTTAAAAAGAAGCAACAGTGTACGAGTTAAACAATGAATTAAAAATTAGTGTTAGAAAAGAATCTAGTAATTACAAAATTAAAAAATTAGAAATTTTATTTTTAACACAATTGGAATGTTTACCTTTGTGTTACAATTGTCTCCTTTCAAATTAAAGAATTTCCACCAGATGTTTCGTTTATAGTTTGACAGTAATTTAAGAACTGCAGAGTGGGGAAGAGCTTATGTTGATAACTTAAAAAAAAAAAATTAAATCCGACTACTACAACAACGATAAAGAAGTATCGGCATTCAAAATTTAATGAAAACATTGTACTAAAAACGAAAACTTGGAATGATCATGTCAAGCCCATTAATGGGAGCTACTAATTGGATTCCCTTTCTAAAAATCAACGTTTTACAAACAAAAGGGCTACAAAATCGAGGAATTTTTTTGTATTTAAAAAAAAAAGACCCAAGTTATATCTAAACCGTTCAGTTATCTACACAGTCTTACGATGATTTCAAAGAGTAGCTGTTATGAAATATTTTGGAAACATTACAGTTAATATGTTTGAGAATGAATAACAATACATGTATACCTAAACAAGAGCCATTACACATACATTAACAAGTAAACTTCACATGCTCAGAAAAAAATGATATTTTTCACATTGCATAATTTTTTATATACATGTTCAATAGTTTACATATATTAGTAACAAAGCCTTATTATAGGAAACAATTTACAGAAAACACATTTTTGTAATTTTAAAATTATAATTAACTTTCTTAAGAAATAGACTGTGAGATACACAATTTTAAAAACTTTGTTCATACTTGCAAACATTTTCATCCCAAATCAGAAAACAAAACAAAAACAGATACTTTGTTACAGTGTTTACACTAACAGGTGTTTTCCTCTCACAAAGTGAAGATTTTTATTAAAAAAGAAACTGTTGACTATTCACATAATTTTTAGAAATTTGAAACTCAAAATTAAAACAGCAAGAAAAATCATTTTTGTGGATATTTTTATGCCAAAAAACTCTAAAATTTTATAATAAAATTCATGGGAAAAAACATTTGTGTTCCCTAATAAAAAAACCTAGAAAAGATAAGTCTCGAAATACATGTTTACTCTGCAACCATATCAAACAAAACCTTTCAGTTCAATACATCAAATGAAACATATACAGTTTATATTTATATAAGTCTTAGAACTAGATAAAATATTTTGATGACACCTTTCTTCTGTCACATTCATTCCCAATCTTCCCAGTTATCTTGGTCCTACATATTAGGAAAGATATAAATTTTGTTTAGTTGTTGAACTACAGTCTGAATTAATTTTGATATTACCATAACAACCAGAAAATAAAATAGTTCCTCATCATTTTGTTTTTATAACTTTTTTTCAAAATATTCTAATAAAGAGTGTTCAAAAGGAGACAAGATTTGTTTTCTCGCATGTTTGATACTTCGGCCAATATTCGATCACATTAGGAGGTCAATATGTGATGGGCATTTAGTGGTCACATTTTGTTTCCAACTTTTGAGGTGTAAAACAACTATAAGTTAGCTGCTAAGAGCAATAATGGTTCTGGGAAAACTGTAATTAAGTCCTTAATGAAGAAGGAAAATACTACAAAGTGCAAGAATCAATGGTTAAATTATGCATGATGATGATTTTATCTCTTTGATGTGGCAATACTCTGCTGAGGGATTATGTTGAGAAATAATACATGATGGTTGGCTGCCTACAATCTATACACCACAAGTTTCAGTGGCCTGCAGGATACAAAACTTATTTGTTTCTAAACACTCCCCATACTCTGACCGGTAAATTTTCAACACAATTTCATTATCTTATAACAAACACTATTTATTACAAGTCTACCAGTCAGTACACAATGAATCCTCAAAAAATTGTAGGAACAAAATGTCAAAACAATTAAGTAACTATTTCAGCTTCTTATGATAGAAGTTATTATCCATTAAGCTTTTATGATTCAAATAAATGTAAAGTAAAGAAAAACACCTTTAGTGTTAGATCTAGCTGTAACATTACAAGCTTCAAATACACTCTTGAGACGAAAAGAGCATAAAGTGCAAGAGCAAATATTTTCCAGATGCCTCATAGTTGTAAAACTTACTATTGTTATGCAAATAAATGTTTCCAGCAGATGTACCATGGATACTTTTAACCCAGAACAATTAGTCAAAATAACATTCTTGTCATACACTGTACCATAACCATTAGTATATTTAATATTTTAAGAAAGGTGTGAAGGTGCCAAGTAGCTAATAAGGGTTGAGGGTCTGTGGTCAGGATTAAGGGGAGGACACCCTACTGAAACAAAGGTCAAGTAGCTTTTGATCATTAGAAACACAATGTTTTCCAATATTTTGTGCAGCATTAGATCTGACAGGTGTAGGTGGCAAATTGACCACCAGAGGGAGCATATACAGAAGGTACTCTAGTATAAATTTCCCTATAACATTTAAAACATTCTCACAAATATCCTCATGTGAAAGAGTTTTGCAAATTTTATAGAATATAGACTATGAAATTATAATTATAAAAACTCTATTTTCTTTAGGCTGCAAAATGAAAAGATATATTAAGTATAGAAGTATTTCATTTGTTTGGTTCAGTAAGAGGGTGTCTTTGATTGAAACTATATCTATCAATGAATGATTAAGGCTTTAAGGTTCAAATTAATTTTATCAGTCACAAGAACAGTACTGGGGTTATTTTATAGTAAAATTTCATATAACAGTCAGTTAACTACAAACTTTTAATATCAAGGTTCCTACAAAAGTTACCAAAAGCCAGAAACTCAGTATCCAGCTAATGTGACCACAGCCCAGTACATTTTAACACAAATCTGACTACTTCATAGTATTATATCCAAGCATCATGACAGAACTCTTTACAACAGGAAGTCAGTATGTTATAAACATAAAGCTGGCATGGTATATGCAACTAAATTTCAGATAGATACAAAAACATCCATGACATTAAGAAAGAAAATGCTTAATATACTATATTGCAAAACAGACCCTGAATTAAATTTTCTCTGTATGTGTATGCAGAAAATATTAAAATTAATACCTCAAATATTCCAGCAGACTGTGCAAGTTGTTTAGCAATTTCTTCAGCTCTCTTCAGGTCTTCATCGCTCACTTCAAGATCAAAATCTTTCTCCCATTCTTCTTCTGTGCTGCAGTCTAGTGGAACATTTCAATTTATCATAATTAAATAACTAATTACTTCAGTTTCAGTAAAATGTCAAAGATTCGATGTTTTTCTTTATTAGATTTAAACATATGATTAAAAGAAATCAATTGAAAATTTCACAGAAACTTTAAAAATCTATTAATGTTGATGACAAACCATCATTTAAAGCAATGGGTTAAAAACAAATTATGAGACATGATTATATTCTGTACAGCGTTAGTGCGTGCACGAGTATTCATGTAAAAAACAACAAATAATGCCTTTTAAATGATACCAGTCATGATTACCACTTGCCAATAAAATTGTTGCACTTCTAAACATTTCTTCATTACATATAGAACTAGAGAGGCACTCAGGAGAGTGCATACCCACACTACGTAGTGTTGATCATACTTGGCTCTAAAAAAATATGAAAAATGTGTCCATACATCAATCATTATCAATGTACACAGACCTTTAATATAATTATAAGATATAATGTAGTTATAGAGTACTTTTTATACTACACAAGGGGAAAAGATCAAACAGCACGTATTGTAATTAGTTTATGTTTCAAGATCCCATTCTCATCCAGTAGTCTATGAGAATTCTAAAGTGGATCTCCTATAGCTAAGATTGAGTTTCCATATTCTAGCTTCTAAAAAAGAAGATAAGTAGTTTGTTTAATTAAATGAAAATAACACATTTATCATGAAAAACCTCTGTAGAATGGATGGCAACTGCCTGTGGTGGAGACACAAGTGTAGAGGACAATGTTTTGAAAGTCTTCTGCCTTGAAGATGAAAGGCGGAAGACTTTTGAAACGTCGTCCTCTACACTCGTGTCCCCACAACAGGCAGTTGCCATCCATTCTACAAAGTTTCATCATGAATACTCTGCCTAAACAATCTATCAAAGAACACATTTATCTATGTCAGTGTACTTTTATACACTGTAAGATAAGCTACTGTAGAGATATCTATATGAGTATGGGGATCAATGAGGTTGTCTTGAGTTAAGAATTGGGTTCATAAAGAAAACTGTTGGAGAACCACTGCTTGAAGATGTATTTATTTGACAATTTAGTGGGATTGTGAACAATTTTCATTGATATACTTACCTTTCCCAGTTGAATCACTGGAAGGAGGAGATGGTCCACTATTCCCAGTTGCTATGAGGATCATATCTCCTTTCTCTTTTGTGGTAAGATTTAACCCACTTATACCAGTAGAGTCTTCAGAAATAACTGGATTTGAAATGTCATGCACTATATGATTGTCAGGGCTGACATCAACATTAAGAGGTTCACATGGTGTTTGTTTGGATGGATCATTTTCAAAGTCTTTCTTTTGGGAACAATTTTCTGGGGAGGAAGATATGAAACTAGTTAAAAGTGATCTTTGTTCACTCACTCTATCTTCAACAGGTGTCTCTGATTCTAAAGGTCTATTTTTACTATTCTTGTTTTCTGTTGTTTGTCGGAGCTTCAATATTTCACCATTTAAATGTTTCTCTTCCTCACAAGCATAATTTATAGACTCATCTCTAGAGCTACTGGATATAACATCTTTAATGTTATCCACTGTTTCTCTATTTGATTCTAAATGAAAACCAACATCATCCATCTGCAATTTTTCTTTCTCTTTGTTGCCACAAGGACTTGAAGGTGATCCAAAATCATCATCTAAAATATAAAAACTTTTTAACATTTGGAAACTTTGATATCATAATTATGTGGGTAATTTCTTTATCTTTTTGCAACATTAACAGATGCAACACAATAGGGCACTATTTCAAAAATTGTCAAACACCAATGTTAACTTGACTGTAGTACAGATGGAATGTAAAAACTTAACTGCTCTAGTTTGTGCATTAACTGAGATATTAACAACTGTCAGATGCTGAAAATACCTCACAGGCAATAACGGTACAGTTGAAAATCCAGTTTACTTTTAGCATGAGGATATCATTAACATCTTTATACTACTGGTAATAAAGTCTTGTTCAAGGTTTTGAACCACATGTGCAATGGAAAATACAACACTTACCTGATTGTAATAGGAAAAAAACATTCCAGCAGACAAAAGTATAAAAAATGGGATGGAATAAGGTTAGTTCAATACAACAGATATGTTAACACACCAAAAACAGTAAGGATGAAAATTGCATGTTTGTATGTATATTCATCACTATTTATATATTATGCTAACAATAATATCAAAGCAAATATATAGCATTCCTAAGAAATTATGAACAAAAGCAAAATATGTAATAATATTTTAACCACCCAACACCTGCCATATCCAGTGCTGTTGAGGTATTTCACCAAATCTCTTAGGCCATCTTGGATATGACAGACACAGGCTCTATTTATACAATCAACTGTATGAAAAATACCTTGTGATGGGGTGATTCAGATAAGTAATTGTAAATATTATGAATTCTGTATTTAATGAATCAGAATTACAGTAAAGATTAAAACAATATTATTCAGTTAGTTTTTTAACAACCCCTTATTTATCATTAATTATTTGAATTAACTTCACTTTTATTAAGAACTAGGAAACCAATAAGATGCTATTGTTCTCAGAGCAGGTCAAGCAACCAAAGTGTCAACTGTTTAATTACTTTTTAAAAACAAGTCTTAAGTACCTTAAAGGATGGCTTACAGTCATCTTCTAAGCACTGACAAATAACCATGTGAGAACGTAATAGCAGCTTTAGAAATGTTTGTAGTTGATTTAAACATCATTAAATTTCACTCAACGTGCTGAAAAACCAGTGTAGATTAAGCAAACAATTGTGTACTCGTATTGGTTTTAACCGTATAACAAACATATTTACTTAAAAAAAAAATTTTCTTATGTTTAAAGACAACACAAAACTTACATTTAAATATACACTGCATGGTCAAAAGTATGTGGACACCCAACCATCACACCCATATGTGCATGTTGAGCATCTCTTTCCAAAACCATGGGCATTAATATGGAGCTAGTCCCTCTTTTGGTGGTATAACAGCCTCCATTCTTCTGGGAAGACTTTTCACTAGATTTTGGAACATGGCCACAGATATTTACTCCTATTCAGCCACAAGAGCATTAGTGATGTCAGGCGAGAAAACATGGCTTGCAGCCAGCATTCCAATTAATCCCAAAGGTGTTTGATGGGGTCGGGGTCAGGGCTCTGTGCAGGCCAAGCAAGTTCTTCCACACCACCCTAGGCAAACCATGTCTTTATGGACCTCACTTTGTGCACAGGGACATTGTCATGCTGAAACAAAAAAGGTCCTTCCCCAAACTGTTGCCACAAAGGTGGAAGCTCACAATTCTCTAGAATGTCATTGTATGCTGTAGCATTAAGATTTCCCTTCACTGAAACTAAAGAGCCCTAGACCATTATTCCTCCTCCACAAAAGTTTACAGTTGGCACTATGCATTTGGGCAGGTAGTGTTCTCCTGGCATTTGCCAAACCCAGATTCGTCCATCAGACTGCCAGATAGTGCCAGATCCCAATAGCAGTGTGCTTTACACCACTCCAGCCAATGCTTGACACTGCACACAGTGATCTTAGGCTTGTGTGTGGTTGCTTGGCCATGGAAATCCATTTTATGAAACTCCCAACAAACAGTTCTTGTGCTGACATTGTTTCCAGAGGCAGTTTGGAACTTGGTAGTAAGTATTGCAACTGTAGACAGACAATTTTTATGCACTTCAACACTTGGTGGTCCCATTCTGTGAGTTTGTGTGGTCTACCACTTCATGGCTAAGCTGTTGTTGCTCCTAAATGTTTCTCTTTTACAATAACAGCACTTATAGTTGACTGGTGCAAACTCTAGCAGGGCAGAAATTTAGTGAACTGACCTGTTGGAAAGGTGGCATCCTATGACAGTGCCATGTTGAAAGTCATTGAGCTCTTCAGTATGACCCATTCTACTGCCAATGTTTCTCTATGGAGATTGCATGGTTGTATGCTTGGTTTCATGTAACTGTTAGCAATAGGTGTGACTGGAATAGCCAAACCCACTAGTTAGAAGGAGTGTCCACATACTTTTGGCCATGTTTGTATATACGCATACTAGTAAATTATCAGTGAAAATTCACAGGATATGCAAAATATTTTGCACACACTGATTTCAACAACCATCTACATACCTTGATGTTTTAGTAAACCTATGTAATCAATCCTGAGTCCAACCCCTTACCATCTTCATCCCCTATTCTCAATGAAAATTTTAAACACTTACAACTAAAAAGCTGTTTTACATAATCCGTTGTATGTCCATTTCAGTTTTCATGTCAAACCCCTTTGACCTTAATGACAAAAGTCCAAATTTAGTCATTTCTAAAATTTCAGTTGAGATTATTTCCCTGAACAATTTATATGTTCATATCAATTTTTAGCTAATTTGTCCAATCATGTCTGACACCACAAATATTCACATGACCCTCCACTTTAGGGATCCCCTCACAAATCTTTCTCAACATTTTTTTTTTCTTTTATAATCCAAGGAACTCAAGGGCCTACATGCAAAATTTAGTCATTTGGTCAAAAACCTTGAATGAATTTAACAAACCGAGAAAACAGATGCATGTGTAACAGAGAATTATCATACACAAATAGTTCACTGTTAAAAAATACTTGAGTTATTGGATTTCTTTTCTGATACATTGTTATGTATACACAAAAAAGTGAGACATAAATAGGAAGATAAAATATTAAGAGAAAACTAACACAGCTACTTGAGGAATAAATGAAACAAACAGTTTCATTCTCCAGTTCACACTGTAAAAATTATTAAAAAAACCAAAACCTATCACATAAAAAATTTGAGGGAATTCTTCTGAACTCTTGACTACCAAAACAAAATCTTCAATTGCTGAAGTTATTACACATGCTCAACCTGTAAAATTAGTGATTCTATTACAATATGAAGCTCTCAATATTACAGTATTACTGCAAATGCTTATAATTCATGGACCAGCCTAGATTTAACATGTGAAAATGTTTTAAGTAAACATTACATGAAAAGAGAACAAACCTATTTCGATTAATGTACCTAACTACAAAAACAATGATTATAAGGAAAGTGTATGACAGCAGCAACTACACATAGAAGACAAGCAAAATAATTTTTGACAGGTTTTATACGTATCTTACAATCAACACTAGAGGCAATGTTGCAATTTTTGTAGAAAATCCATTGAGTAAAAGATTTGAAAACAATATTTTCCAAAGTAATAGCTCTGACAACTATTTTTACACTTTATCTGAAAGTTACAATCAAATCATTTACTCATCATATTTAAATTTAGGAAGAATATGTTTTCAAATCCAGTAACATATACTTCAAATAATAATAACAATAAATTTGAACACATGAAAATGTAACTTATTTTATGCATAAAACAAAAGCACTGTAAAGCATATATGCAGATCTCCCATGAAGTTGTGTAACTGAGTCATACATGCATGGCTTTCCTAAAGAACTCTATAAAGTGAAGTTATAAAAGGTCAGTTTATGCACAGGTAATAAGAATAATAGGATAAAGTGCAAACAAATCCAAGCAATTATTAAATGCTTTCCTCATCAATAAACACCTTTGACACAAAAGTTGTTTCTGCATATACTATTCAGTGGCTGTCGATACTGACTGGTATTCTTACAGATGTTTGCTGGTGTTGTAGCAACAGACATTTTCAAACATAAAGAAATAAGTGAGTTTTCAGACAATGCTTTAATTATCACTAACCATTATGTACTTCGTTATTTCTGATGAAAACACAAAAATAAAAGACATTTAGTGTTTACTTTTGAAGTTGTAAGGCTTATGTTTATTTAACGTATTTTACTTGAAACAAAATATTTTTTTATTTATGACATTATTTACATATTAATACTATTAAATAAATGCTGAATATTAAATATCTGTATTATTCAAGGTAAATTAAATATGATGTTTAACTGTTTAACATTTGTACAACTTACTAGTACCTTACTGTTGCCAAACTTCATATATATTATTATTCATTACTGAAATGCCACAATTTTAAAATAAATGTTACATTTTTTACATCATTCACAAAAATAATACACTGCATATTATATGTACTTTCCATAACTGATCCTGTCATAACAGGTTATGACCTTCAATATTTTAATTCAAGGGAGTTAAACAACCCCATCAGTCATGAAAAAGATTAGAAACCTAGACAAGTATGATATATATATGGAGAAACTGATTTTTCCACTGAATCCATTTTGTTTGAAGAAATAAAAAATAACTAAATATCATAGATGTATGAATAAAACATTGAAACATTAGTTGTCTTTCTAATCAGACAAACTTACCATCTCCCCAGTCCAGGTCCTCTGATGGTAACTGCTGGTTAGCTCTTTGGACAAGTTCAGCTCTCTTTATTTCAGCTTCTTTCAGCTGCTGAACACGAAAGAAGTAGCTGCCAGAATTCATTATGAGACACTGCTGTTGGAACCTATTTTATTTATACATTACTAAGTCAGATTAATTATTATTGTAAAAATACTGAATGTATTTAAAGCTTAAATAAATACAGATGAAAACACCTATCCACTTATAATGCCTCAAAAATAAATTAAAATATCTAAAGAATTGTCACTAAAGGTTCCAAGACTCGTACCTTATTTCCTAATATTTTAAAAATAACATCTCATTTTTAATGCATATACCTTCAAACAGCAACATGCAGAATTCATTCTGTATCATCTACTGTTACATAAATAAATGAACTGAAATACTATAATAAAGTATACATTTCTTATAGGTTTATAAAGTTTTCTGATAATGTTTGCAGCTCACTATACATTATGTTTTATCACATAATGTTACCAAACATATTTTTATTGCTCTAACTGATAAATGTGCAAATCCTAACCATCAATAAAGTGACAAAGGTTAATTATTTGTACTAACACTAGAAGCAGTAATTTGTTGAAACCTAATCTACCTTACAAAAGACATTCATTTTCATAAGAAAGAACATTATATGTTTTCCTCACATTTCATCAAATCAGTACTGCAAACTTATATTAAAAAACAGTTTTTTAAGCTTCAACAGGTTAATGGCTTTCAGTATTCACACTTAAGATCTATTACGTGTAAAGATAAATTTTAAAACCAATATTATGCACCAATACTACAGCTCAAGTACTCAACTGAAGGTTTACAGGGTGTACCAAAACCAACAAGAGTCTGAGGAATTATAAATGTAACAAGTTTGTTTCAGTCAGTACAGGAATATGGAAGTAGCAACGATTAATATCAAATGAAATTTTTTTAACTAACCTCTTTTATTCTCACTCTACAGTGTATTATCTGCACTGAAATTCTGTCAGGAAATTTACTTCCTTCACATGTGGTCTAAACATCCATTTTGGTTTTTTTAGACCACCCTGTTGTTTGTTGCAATCTTGATAATTTGTTAAAGACTTTTTTATATTCCTAAAATAAAGGCTTAACAAATTATAAAATTCTGTTTAAATTGACTGGACTCTAAATGCCATTTAAAGTTCCATTCTTCAGGTTATGTTGTTCAGATTTACATTTTAATTAAAGTAAAATACATGTTGACAAATATGTATTATGTGAATACCTGCATATATTTAGAATTAAGAATAACTTCAGAATAAATATTAATACTATAGAAAAAAGAAACTTTCTGTGTATCTCTGTATCACACATATGAACAATAGGAATTAGTCATAAATACACAATAATTCTCTTCAGCTGTAATAAAATTAAAACCATTGCACAAGGAGCTAAACCTACAGAATGTGATCTTTTCTTTTAACTAGACTATAGTTAACATAATATTATCTAATTAATACTACTTCTCTGGACTAAAACTTTGAAGCACAAGAGTCATGGGAACATAATGTCAATAAATGCACTAAGTTTAATACTATAAATTACTAGCATCAAGAAACATAGATTACACATTGTTTTTAAACAAGTAAGTGAAATTGAATCACTCATTTATTGATTACTTCACATGAAATAGACTTGAATATATACACCTACATGCATATTCATACCTTAGTTACTGCAACTAACTTGTATTTACATGCTTAGACATTTTCAAAATATCTTAATTATCACAATTTACTCCAGGAAAGTTTAGTTTGCCTTAAAAGGACAAGAAATTTTGAACTCTGTCAGTTTTGTGTTACTACTTTATGAATAAAGTGTGAGAACAATATACTGATGTAGCGTAGTTGTTTTCTGCCTTTTTCATCAAGTATTCTTCATCAGTTCATCTTATCAAAGTGTAAAAAGCTATTGATAAGGTTAAGTAAAAAAAACAATACACATTTAATGCCCCCACTCATTTTCTTTTTTTTTTATGCAGCTGTCTCCCCACACTTCTTGAGGGTTTTTTTTAATTATCTTTTTTATCATGCAAAGAAACAAAGAAAATTTCTGGATAAGAAATGAGATGAACAGAGTTGATTCCTTTTGTCTCTTTTTCATAATTTGTTTTAAATTCTGTACCGTTTTGATGACAAAATAGAACAAAGAATACTCAAGTTTGACATGAACTTTCAAAAAAATGACAATCATGAAAAAAAGGTGAAACTTTCATTCAAAAATGTCATTTAAAAAAACAAAAGGTTGTCCTCCTGACACTAAACACTTTTTGTTTTGTTTTTGCCTAAGCTGTTAGAGTAAAAGTGCTTGTGTATAAACAACAGAGATAAACCTTGCACATTAAACTTTCAGAAACTAACATATGTTGCGTGAAAACAAGCCAAAATATACATCTAGACATACACTTAATTTCTACAACAGTTGTGCATGTCATGATTGCTTATCAAACTTTTGTTTGGAACTTCATTTAAAAAAATCTTATTACTGAACACAAAAAAAAGCAAAATTAACTTACCAATTTTGCATATAAATTTCTCACTTGACCACACTCAACCATAATTTTTGAGATTTCCTCTTGATGTGCATTTAAATCAAAGACCTCCAACCATGTTTCATACAGTTCTGGTGGACTTTCTGGTTCACGGCAATATGTCTTTGGATCAACTCTGATAGCATGAAGCTGAGACTATATCATAAAAGAAATGGTAAACAATACAGTGCTATTTTCACATGTTTCATCACTTCTTTGCAACCTCTATGACAATATTTTTATGACTATATCATCAATTTTTAATTTTTTGTATTACTGTATGCAATTGCAAATAGTCCACAGCTTTTCTGGGAATACTGATTTATAAGCCAAATTGTCTAAATTTTCTAATTATACTATAGTCACACAGTGTATTATCATTGCAATATGTATACATATATGGTATAAACTGATTATAGATTTGAGATATTAACATTTTACTGATTAAAAACATGTTTTGATAAATACCTCCATTCACAAAAAATTATTTTTCTCTTGAAGTTGTGCTATTCTGCTTTAGAGCACTGTATGCCACAGCTTTGTGAAACTTCCATCTTAACTTCAGATTAAAACATGTTAATTTTCACTAACTTGTGATGACATATAATGCAGCAAAACCCTCCAACTATAGCAGTGTGACACACCTCCCTGCACAAATGTGCCTTCTATATTCACACTTGGAAATCCAAGAAGATGGATAGAAATGTGCAGAAGGTGATTATCTATCATAAACATAATTTCAATTAAAGAAAATGTTAACTTCTCATAAAATCACACATCTCCATACACAGAAAGGTAGAATCCCATATTAAGATGGTGGATGGACTGAGAAATATTCACCTAGATGAGCTTCCTTCCATAAGTTGTCAAAGGAAACTCATTAGCACAACAAGCTATGGCAGGAGCTCCATAAAAGTACACCCATGGTCAAATGCATCTTATCCAGAGTATTTTCTTTGCCCACTGAGTGGGATTAAAAGAAGCAAAAGGTCTGAACAGGGTTGCAAGGATGGACCAAATCGGTACATGCCCATCATGGTATTTGCCACCCGCTGTCTGATGGTGAATAAACATAGTGAGGTTTGAGCTCATTCAGACAGTGCCCTGTGTGCACACCTTCTCAACAAGTTAAAACCAGTTGAGTCCTACATAACAGTTGAATATTAAATAATATAATTTATTCCACCATCAGATACAGAGGGTTCAGGCCACTGCAGAAATAGGAATTATAATAAATTCTTACAGATGTACAAGCATGATACAGTGATATGCTCCCAAATTTTACTTGGCAATTGTGATATATCTATGTGAAGTTGTGTAAACTGCACAACACTCCAAAAACACCTCAGCCCCACTTCTCACCACAGATAAACATTCTAGCCCCAAAGACATTTTGGTTCAATTGACAAGGATTCTTCATAGTCTGCCATCCCAGCTGATAGGTATTTGTAAATGGCAAGGGTATCCCATACTCCACATGAAGGGGGAGAGAATTTGCCTAGAGAGAATGTGCCTAGATTCCCATCAGGCACCTGCCAGTGAGGTTTTTGTTGTTTTTTTAATAGTGACATTGCAATGGGTAACTGCAAATCCTATTTTTAAAAGTCAGCAACTGTTAATCAGAGAAGTGAACAAATGTAAAACTTTGGTGCTAGCTTTTTTTCATGACAGACCCTGAAATGAATACAGAGTGGAAGAGACTATTAAATGCTTTTTGTATAACCATAAGTTGAACCACAGTGGCCTTGTGGAACATCTCATCTCTCAGTGGACACTGGCTGGGCCAGGGAAGATGATTTGAGTTCCTTTTGTTATCTTGGTCTGATAACTATACCCTGTAAATCAACAATAACCACCTACTGAGATCCAAAAGTAGAAAAAGGTGATGAAGGAATAAGTAAATGAATATACACAATCTGTTATAGGTGCACCATTAAATGAAGAATGGAGACAAAACAATCAGATGGTAGAGATAGTATAATATGAGACAAATGACAATGGGGTAATCCATATTTCAGCCTGAAGAAAAGGGCAGAAAAGCTGAAAAGGGAGAACTCGAGTAAACATACAAACATCTCTCATCAGAGGGGCATATACAAGAACCTATGAGCTAATAAATTTAATCCATAACTGAGTGAGGAGACAGACTTCAGTGAGAGGAGTTGTACCAGTTACAACAAGACTGTGAGAGAAACCACAAAGAGGAAGATTGTGGCAACACACTGATTGGCCCCAATAGGACAAAGGAGTTTGAAAGAGCAGTATCAAAAGTTCAGGAGGAAAGAAGAGCACATCCATGTCATGTACAAGAGCCATCAACAGAAACTAGGAATAAGACTCCTGTCCAGAGAGAGAAAAATATCTATCAGATGTTTGATAGGGACCAAGAAAAATCATGAAGAACCACAACAATAATCCAAGAAGTTGGAAGGAGACAGCAGATAAAGAAGTAAAGAAAGAGGGTAGAAAAGGGGAAAAAAAGAATGGAAGCTGTGACTTGAGGAAGGTGGAAGAAATACTACCAAAAACACAAGAAAGAATAAACTTACTGGTCCTGGGAGAACAACTTCATGAAATAAGAGGAATATGTTACAAAGTAAGAATGTTAAATAGAAATGGTTACAGCAAAACCAGGTGATAAGCATTTCCTGGACACTGGCACACAGAAGAGATAGAAGGATGATAGGAGTTGGACAGCTACTTGATGAGAGAGGTTGAGTGGACAATCTCATATGCAGAAATAAAGGGCTGTCTTTTCCCAAAGAAAAAGAAAACCAATGTGTGAGTGTGGAGCAGTATGGATGAAAAGTTGGGAAGGGGAAAACAGGGTTGAGACTCAAAGAGATTGGGGAATTAATCAAGATTGGGATAGACTTTAAGAAGCCACCAAAGGGACCTCTTAAGGGGTATTTTGAAACTGAGAAAGGATATGAAGAAAGAGAAGGAAAGGAGGACCTCCATTGTTGAAAAGATGACAGACCAGACTAAAGGCACAGACAGCCAGGGCTGCAGAGTGAGATGCAACAATCAGAATATAGGAAGTCAACAAAGAGCAGTGCATCAAGGCAACAAAATGAGGAACAATGAGAAAGCAGAAAAACAAGAAAAACAGGAGAGACGTGGGTAAGGAAACAACCTGTGGATAGGATATGGTAATGCCATGAAGACAGCTTGCAAAGATGTTTTATGCCCCCAGAACATGACAGATGATTAACACATTTGAATGGCATAGGGCCAGAACCACATATGAACACTAATATCTTTACGTACATATAAATGGGAAAGGAAAGAAGAAGATATATTATGCATTAGGAATATGTGTTACTCATTATGTAGCCACTAATAAACACTAACCATGAGTGTCAATGCACAGAGAGCTAATGGTTATGTCTCAATCTTATCTTCTAACGTACATGAAGTAGTAATCAACCAGTCTTAATCATTATAGTCTGGGTGAGCTTGTGAAGAAGTAATGGTCTATAGCAAAATGTCATCATTAGTATGTAACATGCAATAAATAAATCATTATGTCTAAACCTAAATTCAAATGGCATGTAAAGAAGTATATAACCAGCTCTGATCTTTATAAAACCATGTGGGCATGTTAAGAAGCAAAGAACAACAACTACAAAAAATATCCATTATTTGTAAATACTGAGATCTAATCAACTTTAACAGAATAGTATTGTCTATGTGTGACTTGTCAAAGAACAATCGATGAGAGTTTAACATTACCAGCAATGGATACACATTATGTAGTGATAAATATTAGTCATTAAGGGAACAGGTTAGAAAGTAATAAACAAAGTCTATACATCATTGTCCAAGTGCTGTAAGCTAAGGAAAACTAAGCAATATGAAAATATTATCACCTAAGTGTAAGTAATAAGGGGTACTGAAGAAAAACTATCCATGAACTCCACATATGCATGTCAGAGAGAAATTAGATTGAAAATTCATCTATCATAGGTACATATCAAGGAGTAAGTATGACTAAACAGTACCTACTAAGCATACATATTAAAAGTAATGAACTATAATGGAACATCATGCTCTAAGTAACATAAAGAATGAGGAACTGTGACCAAACTGTGTTTTATACAAGAGTGTATAATGCACTAGAAATAAACATTAATATCTAAGTATACATGTTAAGAATAAGCCACTATTTCTAAATGTTGTGCATATGGAAAGAATCAATGAACCATGACCAAACATAATTTCCAATGTGTACATGAAAAGAAGTAATCAAGTACGTCAAAACATTAACCTCAAGAGTGACATGTTAAGAAGTAATGAAGTACATCAAAACATTAACCTCAAGAGTTACATATTAAGAAGTAATGAAGTACGTCAAACATTAACCTCAAGAGTTACATATTAAGAAGTAATGAAATACGTCAAACATCAACCTCAAGAGTGACGTGTTAAGAAGTAATGAAGTACGTCAAACATTAACCTCAAGAGTTACATATTAAGAAGTAATGAAGTACGTCAAACATTAACCTCAAGAGTGACGTGTTAAGAAGTAATGTAGTACGTCAAACATTAACCTCAAGAGTGACGTGTTAAGAAGTAATGAAGTACGTCAAACATTAACCTCAAGAGTTACATATTAAGAAGTAATGAGGTACGTCAAACATTAACCTCAAGAGTTACGTGTTAAGAAGTAATGAACTTAAAGTTAATATCTTCAATGTATGAAGAAAGAACTTGAACTAAACCTTTACTCAAACATGTAATTAACCATGGCTAAGCACATCTTCCATGTGTACATGCTAAAGAATAAGGAACTGGGATCAAACATGGAAAAGTTAATAAAGTCAGACTAAGCATTATCTTCCATGTGTACATACTAAAGAATAAGGAACTGGGATCAAACATGGAAAGGTTAATCAAGTCAGACTAAGCATTATCTTCCATGTGTACATACTAAAGAATAAGGAACTGGGATCAAACACAGAAAGGTTAATCAAGTCAGACTCAGCATTATTTTCCATGTGTACATACTAAAGAATAAGGAACTAGGATCAAATATGGAAAGGTTAATCAAGTCAGACTAAGCATTATCTTCCATGGGTATGTGTGAGAAATTATCTGGAATACAAAAGGATACCAGAACAAAATATTGATAACTATGTATGATGAACTGTAACTAGACCTTAACATCCATGTTAACAAGGTACATAATAAGAATAAATGCAATATTCTATGTGGTATTAAAAATTAATTAATTATGATAAAACATTGTAGTCCACACAGTAACCATTTAAAGAGTAACAAACTGGTTGAGCTAGATTTCTAAACAATATATCATATGTGGACATGTCAAGGAATACTAAATGATGTCTAAACACTAGGTCTTATGTTAACAAAGAATAAATTATATCTTAATAATAACTTCTATGTCTTAATTCGTAAGGTAGGAATAACAAGGAATAAAATAGAGGAAGCAAAGTGAAATGAGAAGTAAAAGATGAATGCAGCATTGACAGAGAGAAGAAAGGAAATCACAGGTAGAAAGCATGTGTGTGGCCAGAAGCATTGAAAGACATTCAGTTGGTAGAGAAGTACTGAGTGGAAAATGTTCTCAGTTTCATCCCTCCTCAAAAAATGGTCCTTACATCAAAATGAACATCCACCATACATTCAATGATGTTACATTACTTTTCTTCTTAGTGTATTTTTCAACCTCAGTAGCACCTTTTGCAAAACACAATGGCTGTCACAATCTCAAAAGGCAAAGAACATTTTAAATTGATGGTAACTATGGGTGATATTTGCACCTACATCAACAGGAAAACCATTTGTTAATTTATGTTGAAAGGTTGAAAATACAGAAGCAGACTTGAAATAGTCACTGTGATAACTCTCAGTAAAAAGAAACATGCCTTAGCACACCTGTACCAAGGATGCAGATGATGTATTTGCACAAAGAGCTGTGTTGTACTCCTGTAAGTGGAGAGTTTTGCTGTATGATACCTCATTGTGCAATTGTGCAAGTTCACAATTTCACATGAATTCTGGGTGGGAGTTTCACAAGGCTAGTGGTATACAAATCTCTAAATCAGAATAGCACAAGTTCAAGAGGAAAACAGCTTTCTGTGTACAGAGGTAAGTGACTATATTGAAATAACTTGATAGGACTGCATAATAGGATATTTAATTAAGGACAGATCTGAATTTATATTGGTTGAATTTAACGAAGAAATTGACTGAACATAAAGTGTAATACAGTGTGAATACTATCTTTATTAGAAACTAAAAAAAAAATGTGTGTGTTTGTGCATTTGCTTATGATGGACTGTCACTTCCTTGAGAAATTTCTGATTGAAGACTCAATAAAGCAAAGGTCAACAGTAAGTAAATGAAAGGTTTCTATTCAAAACAAAATCTTGCATTTATATAGCACAACTGTGTTACCATGGGACTAGTCATTCTCATTCCACATTTATCATGGACACGATCTCTAGATATTACCTGTACAATTAATGAAGAACATTACCCTTAATACCATAAAACTAGGTTGGTTTTAGCAATGTTCACCACTGGTGGTAACAGGTATCACCTATTTCAACAAAGGAAACTTGAAACAAGCAAAACTTGATTTTTCTTAACCACATGTTATGTGAACACCTGCAAATATTCAGAATTAAGAATAATTTCAGAAAAAATATATAATTATACCACAGAAAAAAGAAACTTACTGTATATCTCTATATCCCACATATACACATATCATCTTACTGTTGAAACTTGGTCACAAATGCCTTCACCATTTCTAAAATAAGATTTTGTCTCAATCCTAGTTAGTTACAAATAGTAAACAGTTTTAAATATTGATAGCAATATAAAATATGTTAGACTTGATCTAATCTAAAAGTACATGTTTGGATTAAATGTTATTTATTAAATATAAACTTTCTTAAGCAAAAAGTCTCAGTTAACATTTTCTTAGTCTTTTGTTAGTACCTGTAACCAATGCTTCTTCCCAATTTTTTCAGTTCATGTGCAGCAGTATCAAGTCAATGTATCACAACTTTTTTTTTTTAGGGGTAAGAATTATTTTTAGGCCATTGATCTTATTGGATCATTGGGCCACTTTGCAATGCTACTGGTTGGTCATTTGGGCTTTAAGCCTATTGGCTGCCAGGGTCATTATGGCCATCAACATGTTAAGATTCCTTACCATTACTGATGATGTGGGTGGCTGGAATAATGAAGTGTACAGCATGTGATTGGTGGTTGTGTGGTCATGTGACTTAGAGAGAACACTGCACATAACACTACTTCCATTGGCTTCTACAATATGCAAGAATACTAGATGTTTTCTAACATCTTTTGTTAATTTAGGAATGTTTTTAGATTTTTTTCCAAGTCTCAGTGTATTCAGTTTTCACACAACAGAGTTACAGCTCTCCTAAAAATATTCATATTAATAGATTTTCTAACATCTATTAACACTTAATCACACCTATAAAGTAATGAGATAAAACCCTGTAAATATTCATTTCTAATTTTGAGCTAATAAGACTATAGAAAATGTAGCTAGCAAACAGCACTCATTGCTTACTTCTGATCAAATAGTTAGATTTGACCACACTTAAGAGTGCATTCACACCTACAATACACATTTCTGCAGCAGCAATTGTTTTTGTCTCAATGTTAGAAAAGTGTGAAATGTTTGGCAATTATAGTAACACTTATACAGTTCAATTATTTTTTTGGAAGTTTTTATAAATAGTTGTAGAACTTCACAAGTTTTTGTCATGCCCTTTAGTTTTTGTATTTAGAATGTAGCTATCATTCAGTGATGACGAGAAACCCACTTGTTGAGAAATTTATATGCAAAAACGGCTCGTTTGGGCTGAGAAAACACTTTACATAGAAGAGTAACAACGTTTCACCTTCTTCGGTCATCACAGGTTCACAAAGAAAGAGGTAACTGACCGAAGCTGACCACATGTTTGAAAGGGGTTGTGCAACTGTGTGTCGAAATGTAGAGGGCGGTATTAGATGTTAGAATATATAATTTTATTTATTATATTAATATAGGTATAAAGGCGTTCCTTTATATTGGTTTATTTTGGGTTTAAGTTGTTGTATAAGTAAGGCTTCTTTAATTTTACGTTTGTTTATGTTTGTTTCTTTATTTAGTATTTGAGTGTTTTCTATGGTTATGTTGTGTTTATTTGACTTGCAGTGTTCGAAAACGTGTGAAGGTGACTTTTTATGTTATTTAAATCTGGTTTCCATTTTTCTACTTGTTTCTCCAATATAGAATATAGAAGTCGTGGCAGTTATCACATTGTATTTTATAAATAATGTTGGTGTGGTGTTTGTCAGTGTAGTTTTACATAGTATAGACCTCAGTTTTGTGCCGGTTTTGAATAAATTTGGTATTAATTGGAATGTCATATTTTTGTTACTAATTCTATGTAAAGTGTTTTCTCAGCCCAAACGAGCCGTTTTTGCATATAAATAGCTATCATTCTGACCTTGAAAATGCATGAGTAAAGATAGCAGATCTTAATTTACCTGCTTTTTTCTCCAATCATGTTTAAAGTAACTTCTAGTGACTCTGTAATTGGCTACAAAAACTGTCTATTTATGTGCATAATTTTTGTGCTTAACATCAAAAAATTACTTAATGGACTATCTGTGCTGTGTCCATCATGGACAACAAAACATAGTTTTAATATCATAAACGTTCAAGGCTTCTGTTCCTTAGCCACTTGGAGGGTGCCATGCACACATATGCAGTGATAAAATAAATTATCAATCAATACAAGAAACACTATTTTCTCACTGTATGGGTGTTACAAAGTAATTAATAAAGGCTGGTTATGCCTTACAAATTATATATTACAGCAGTTAACGTATAAATGTTGGATTTGGATATTGTATATAAGAATGCACTATTATTTTCATACGTACTTAGCTCTCTCAATATGAGCTCAGTCAATTTTGACCTACTATCTGACCTCTTTGTACTTGTTTAAAGCATTTGGAAAGTTAATAATTCTAGCTTTCAGTGCAGTGTGTATATCTTCACAAAATTTGGCAGTTAATATTAAAAGTTTTCACATAACAGAAAAAAAACATTTTTAGTGAAGCATATTTAATAAACTAAAATAAAGATTTGTTCAAGAATATATTAAAAAGTTGTTTTGAATAGTCCACGAATGAAGTAATTTCCATTTTAAGGTTAAGAAAACTTTTCATCTCAAAAATTTCAAACTTCCTTTGCCTAATCCCAAAACCTCCTAAACACATATTAAATGGTTTCTTTTTTCCTGTAAAATTTTATATTTCATTTGTTATTTTCTCAAGCCTAACAAATAACAGGATTAGTCAATTTTACTGTCCTCATAACCACTAAAAACAGAAGAAATAAATCAAAATTCCCATTTTTATTTTTTCTAGAATGACTTAACATTGTAATACGAAACTATATTAGTTTATTCTAAGTACCTTTAAGCTCGTAACAGTATACATCTATTTATAATTAAATATTATTGCCCCCTGAGCCATGTCTAGCTACTATGCATGCCATAATAAGTTGTAAACCACTGAGGGCTCATGCAGCTCATGTAACACTAATGAATTACATTACCTACTTGTTGCTCCCATGCTTGCCTTGGGAAACATTTGTATTATATTATTATTTATTTTACCCAATATAATCTTAATTATCCTAAAAAGATCCATATTGTGATATTTTAGTTACTTTTATAATAACAAATGAAAAATAAACATGAAAACAAAAATAAATTACTGACCCATCTTTTTTTCTTGCTGTCAATTATACTTTAGCCAACATATTCTATACTTTTTAACTTTTATTTAATTAAATAATGGACCAAAGAACACAGACTAATTATGTACAATAAAAAAAAGCAGACAGTTTCCCCTAACTCTCAAAATGTTTCTGGCTTTCTAACTATGTGAAAGAGGCATTACAAATTCATCAAAGCTAGTTGTTAACTTTCCCTTGGGAACAAAACTCGTACTCTGAGTAAAATTTACATTTATCTGTTCAGAACAAAACATTAAACAACACATCATTTGCTAGATGAAAACCTCAACTTTCTATCAGTTACAGATAACATGTAATTAAGTGTAAAACAGAACTATTAACAAAGCCTGAAAGAGAGGATGTGAAAGATTGGTGTGGCAGAAGTGTGATTTTCTATTTATATCTCTCTAACCAAACAAAATTGAAGGCTATAATAATTATAGTTTGTCTGAGCAGTGACAATATTATTTGGAGAAATTCACATTTAATTTTGTACATTTTAAAAGAAAGGTGGATAAAATAGAGAAGAGTAGATGCCTAAAGAAAATGTGTTAGTGTGTAACACGAAGGGAAGTTAAAGATTTTTTAAAGCATTACATTAAAGAATTAATAATCTAAAACTTAAATACTATTAAAAATAAATTATTAATTAAATGTTGATGCCATATTAATTGGTAAAACATAAAGTAGTTTATTAAAAATTTGAATGTATGACACTAAAAATTGGTCATAAATAGTAAATGATACCTGGGATGAAAGGGTTAACATTGAAGGTACATCAACTTTTGAATCAATGCATTCTAATCAATATCAGTTTTAATTTTGTTGTATATTGATTTACAGCAACAATTATTTACACTTTTAGTTCTGATATATATAGTTCACTTAATTTGGATCAGATGTTATGAATAATGTTTATTGATTAAAATAAACCTCATATTTACTAGTATATAAGAGTATATAACAGTAATCTTATATATAACAATTCTGTAACTGCAGCATTTAAAGTTTCTTTATCCAACATGGCTAAAATACAAAGAAAATGCTTCTGTTGATTTTCAATCTAGTTTGCCTATTCCTACTGTAAATAAACACATTAGGCCCAAGTAGTATCCAGTAAGAACACGATCATAACACAGTTTGCTCCAAACAAGAAATATAAAAATTTGTGTGTTATTCATGTACATCAGTGTCCAAAAAAAATCAAAAGATTTCTGCTACAAACAAATTCAGAACTGTTCAGCAAAACAAAACAACTGTGCACTGAGAGCAAAGGGGTACAAGTGAGCACAAGTGAAAATAGTAAAATCTTTACTTGTACTGATAATGGTAAATCTACAGAACTGCTGGTTGGCTTCCAGTAGTCTGTGTGACTACTGTCTGGATGCTTAGGTTGAGGATAAACAAATCAATAGTAACAGAAAAAAAAAAGAGAGAGAGATGGAACTATGGAAATATCCCACTTGAATTCTCAAGCCAAAGACTTTTTCAGTCATCTGAAATCCAAAGGTTACATGCTACACCAAATGCATGGCATACAATCATAAGCCATCCCAAGCTGTTTGTACATATTTCTATATAATCTCTTCAAATGAACCACCTATCTAAAAGTCCATAAGGAAACACTCATCCTAGCTTGAGATTTAAAAGCAGCCTCCAGCATGTACTCATGACCTTCAGACATCTAGTCACCTCTTATGTCTTGAGCCAAATTGTATGGAAATATAGAAATGTTGCATAGGTGTACCTACACAAATAAAATTATATTCTATTCATTTTATAGAAAGGTGAAATTAGTAGCCAATTCAGTTATGCCAAATGTTTAAAGCTGTATTGTACAACCAAGTTTTGTTGATGAAGCACACTCATGTTAAAATTAAAAGCTATTTTTTAAGTAAACTAACAAACATAAAACACACCTAGAACATTAGTAAAATTTAGTAATATGAGAAAAATATTCATACCTCCCACCTATCCAATATCAAAGGCTTTGAATTATGAATAATCACCACCTCTTCTTCATCAGGTTCTTGGTAGGGCATAAAAACATCTGTGATATTTTCCAGTAAAGAAGTTATCCCTTCTTTGGCTTTACCAGCCACAGATTCTGTATTGTCAACCTTAAGTAAGAGACAATATTCAGTATATTAATAAAGTAATGGATATGTACAATTAGTTTATATACTGAAATATAAAACATATTTTCCCAAATTTGGTAACAAATCTCATACTATGTACAGACAGCTGAGCACTACAGTTTTAACATAACATACAGACCAACTGGTTCATCAGGAACTGTATTTGTCCTTTTATCCTCGAGGAAAAGGCATTATTTTTCAGGAAGTAATTGATTAACCTTTTAAATTATTGTAAAGTTCCAGCCTCTGCTATTTCTTACAGTGAATTTTTCCACAAATCTGTTAGAAAAATAACACTGCCTTAACTAGAACCCAAACAGCTCTCGTCAACCCAGCTTGATTAATGACAGAAAGTCCTATCCAAGCTTTATATATTTTTAAGTCTGGAAATATACCCTACATTTACTTCTGAAGTGACAAGGAAATCTCTTTTGTCTTGTATATTTTTAAAGTGAAATGTATTAATCCAAAAACTTTACACTCTATGGATTTCTTATATGACTAATCAATGACAAATTCATGTGTTGTTACCTTCCAATCCTTTCTCCAGGAGAGAATTTGGGACGTAAAAATTTTATGTCATTTGAACAAATGTGTATGTGCAAGTGTTGTTATCTTCACCTTTAAGGCTGTTGAGTTTACTACTTATACATGATTGCACATACTCTAGCAGGAAAGAATGAGTTACTCCATATATAGAGGCCATACTATCAATAATGTCAACAGTTGGAAAAAAAATTGATCGAGTTTCATATTTTTTACAATTTTATAGTAATAACATAAAATCAAATCCAGCTTAATATTTGTTGAAAAGTTCCTCGTTTTCCTTAATGATGTAGGCTTTACAATTTATCCATATATGTATGTACTGAACACAGATGGAGTAATTTGGTCTTTTTAATAGTTTATTTATTCCCAAGAACCCTTAAGGCAACTGATTAACCAGAAGAAAATAGCTTGAACATCACGTTTGTGCATCATTAAATAAATTCCAAGACATTCCAGGTTCTTGGCACATTTTCTCTAATTCCGAGGTTCTGTGTGCTATTACTGGAATTTGACTTACAAGTCAGATATATGTATTTTAATATGATAATACATATGATATGCAAATGTATCTTCTTTAAAGACAAACAATATTTGGTTGTTTCAGTTAAAAAGTTAAATCCTTGCCATGTCTTTGCAAGGTACACAGGGGTAGGTACTTCCAAGCTCCAGTGGCACAATCAAACAAGAATGTTGACCCATTCCCCACTCCCTGAATGGAGTACCAGATCATCACATGTTCACTCCATGCTAACAGCTGAGTAGACTGAAACAAGTGGTGTACAATGTCTTGCTCAAAAACACAGCAGCATTATCTGGGTTTGTCTTGAACTTGCAACCCTCTGGCTAAGAGTCCACAGCATGAAGTTTCTCAACTGGTTGTTTCATATTTATCCAAAATATCACCTCCTTAAAAATGAAACTTCATACATGTTAAATAGATGTGATGTGATTGTTCTGCAATTTAATTTCTACAAAGGTTACTTAATCCTTATTCAAAACAATTTGAATGATAAACCCCTCATACAATAACACCCTTTTTCCATTAGATTTTTCCCAAAGGTACTCACTATTTAAAAGTGTTTTCATAAACAATAGGACATCAGTAAGCTATGCTCACATTCTTCCTAAATTTACAAAAAAACTGTTTTGTCCCCGTTCAAAAAAATCCCATCAATCCAAACAGATGAACACGTTTACACACACACATTCCTAAATATACAAACAGTTCAAATGGATAAGGAAGAAAGTCAGGTAAGAAGTAAATACTATTGTTACATGCTTTTAGGCATAAAAATTTTAGAAATAATGTGCAGAATACAAGTAAACACAAAGACATTTTAAACTTATACTGAACAAGTAAATCTGATTAATACAAAACCCTGCAGTGATATTTTATTCAATAACAATTTCATACTTAGAAATGTAACATACCTATAACATTTACAAAACAACTAATAAGAACAAAATACACTTATGAGACTTCATTGAAAGAGAACCTGTACTTAACATCAACTGTGCACATCATGACTTAATTGTATAAGTACCATGTCAGTCATATATTTATATTCTAGTTAGTCTAATTATGACCCAAACTCATGTTAGAAAAATTGCTTTAACTCAAAAGTTGTTAAAACGAACCTCCAAATCATATAAATTGAATAAAAAACATTCAGTTAATATGAAGATGTTTATTTTAATATCACCTTTCTATTTTTAGCTGTTTCATTCATTTTTCATTTACAAATATACAATGAAGCATGAAAAGAAAAGAATGGGACTAGTGGGTGACTGATCATACAGGTCCATGATGGTTTTACTGTATAGAAATTTTACATATTCTTAAGTTATTTGTATATACTGAATCCAAAATGATATCCATTTTCTCTCTCACATACACATTTTTCACAAAACATCATATGTACTTTGAAATAAGTGAATCATTTTCAGTGAAATTGGATCACAATTTGTTATGCTTATAATGTTGACAACCACTGGCTATAGATTTTTCCAGACCAATTGCTATGTATTAGTTATCAACTGTTTTAGAACCCAAGAATGGTACCAATATATTCTCAAGTTAATCAAGACCAAAAAAAAAAAATACATGCCATCTTCTCCTTCTGGCTAGCCATCTTAAAAATTAGTCTA